>NC_080766.1:14305629-14613174 GCF_020826845.1 Diceros bicornis minor
GGGGGATTTCATTGTTACAATTGCTGAAGTTGACAGATATAATCGTTTTCTCAGATGCATTCTCTTTACTATCCGTAGGTTGTCAGTTCAAGAGAGGAAAGAGGAGGGAAAGGTTTTGCCCCTTCCTCACCCCCATCACCCACTCCCTGCCAAGAGAAAAATATCTAAAACCTAAACATCAGTGAGAGGCCATGCGCTCCCCTGGGGGCCTTGGGGGAATATGCAGAGCTTTAGTGACTTTCGTCCCTACCCTTCTCTACTCCTCTTCCCTCCTCTCTCTTCTTTCTCCCCCTCGTAGCCAGTTGGCAGAGTACATGTGACTGTGCCATTATTCACTGGTTTCTTGCCTCTTCACGTGCTTTTAAAAAAGAGAAACAAAATATTATTTTCCAGCAGGTGGTGACAGATTTTCGACAAGGAAATGAGTGAAGTGACAAGATAGGAAAGTTTTTTTTTTCTCTTTTTCTGTTTTTCCTTTTTGGCCCGCAGTACCAAGACTTTGGGCCCTTTGTGAATATGTGAGGTTGGCTGGCAGAACATTGTATCAAGGAAGCCAAACCAGTGTAAAGACCTAATCCGTAACCTCTAATTGTACAGACGTGAACTCTATTATTTCCCGTTAAAATTAGAGGTTACCAAATTGTAACAGATGTCCTTAATAGACACGTCTTTATTACTGGGGAACATTAGGTAAATGAAAATTGAACCCCATATTTTAAGTTGCAGCTCATGAAAATACAAAGCTGCATGGCTGGGATCTGACATTTTAAGCTTAAATTATAGAAGCCTTTATACAATTTGCATTAATTGATGCATCAGCAATTTTTCTAAATTGCAGCAAGTATGAAATAGTGGGAATTAAAAAAAAGAAGCAATTGAATCCTAGCTACTCTAGGCAAACTACAATATTTGACATCCCCTGATTCATAGAGACTATACAGTGCATTTCAATAGCAAGAATATTTTAATTAACTGCTAAGAGAATAGGGCTGAGGGTGGAAATCTTCCAATAGACCTATAATGAAAACAAGCTGAGGGATGAATAACCTGATATAAAAGAGCTTTATGACTATGTGTTATTGCAGGTGTCTGAATATTTTAAAATAGAGAGATTAAGATGATCTCTATGTGTAGAACAGTTAAGCTACAAAGACACACAAAAAATGGACAAAAATAAGAGACAAAACTGCTTTGCTAAAATCAGTGAAATTAGATATTGTGTCACTATGAAATTACTCCCATTGACGTGATTGACAAAATTTAAATACATTAATGTTCTATATTACCTGGATAAAATTCTATGTACCTCCAGTGTCATATTAGAAGTTTTAATTTCACAGTTCAGTTTTCCACTGCTTAACAAATTGCATTCAAAGATAGTTGAGAATAGAATTAACTTCATCATGGTGCCTATCTGTAGATGGGGATAGCATTTAAAGAGATGGAAAATATTTAGTGTCTATGAACAAGAAGAAATGGTTTTTAAATACATGGATTTTTTTTCTCACATTGATAACTCTTTGTGAGAAAAAGAGGTCATATTTGTAGCATTTTTCCATTAGTAATACTATTCTTATGATATTTAATATAACCAGAAAGATAGCACATTTAGATTAAAAAATTGTTTTGCCAATTCTGGAAGTAGCAATGGCAATTCTGGGTCAATCTGGAGAAAATGTGTGGACTACACACAAGTGGGAATGACTGCCAGGAAAACCACAGTAAAAACCACAGGGGGATTTCCAGCCCAGCCTGTAAAGAGCTTGGAAGTCGTCACTCTGTCCTAACAACAAGTAAAAGCTGAATAAATTGAAAAGTCAACAGCTCTTCTTGGATCCATCAGAGAAGTGATGTCGCAGGGCAAAACACTCTCCCCAAAATTGGAGAGACAGATAGGTGGATACAGAGACTTACCAGAGCAGAAACCCAGGAGTGGAAACCTCTGTGGGAACCAGTGCCAGGGTAGGAAAACGTGAGCTGTGATTGACAAATTGCAGATGCTCAGTGTGGAAAAGTCTAGAGATAAAAACTCCAAGGGGACTCAGTCATCGAGGGTCCACACACTTTTGTGGGTTTTACCTCCAGGAGCCCTACCAGGTTCTCAGAGTGAATATTAGAGAAAAATCCCCTCATGCTTCCTGAAGGAAGAGAAGAAAAAGAACCAATCTGAAATATGTCAGAGTGTTCTGTTCTTCTTAACAAGGTCTGCATTCGAGAGAAACTATTTTACCAGAGCATAAACTACTGGGGTTTTATCAGAGCTTTACTGACCTGAGGAAAGGGAAATACCCAGCTCCAGCCCACGTGAGCCATCCTGCTCCACCAAAGGAGGGGAAAAGCTGAGAAGCACAGGTACAGGCTGAGGCCTGATCATAGCACTCTAGAACACTTCCTCTCCCCAACACATTACCACCATGTTACTAAAAGTCTATTTACAACAGTTCCTTTTACCCAGTACATCATGTCTGGCTATTAAGAAAAAATTACATGGCACATAAAAGGCAAAAACACAGTTTAAAGAGACAGAGAAAGTATCAGAATCAGACTCCAATATGGCAGGAATGTTGGAATTATCAGACCAGGAATTTAAACAGCTATAATTAATATGTTAATGTCTCTAATGGATAAAACAGACAACATGCAAGATCAGATGGGCAAAGTAAGCAGAGAGATGGAAATTCTAAGAAAGAATAAAAAATAAATACTAGAGATAAAAAACACTACAATCGAAATGAAGAATGCCTTTGATGGACTCATAAATAGGCTGGACAGACCTGAAGAAAAAAATCTCTGAGCTTCAGGATACATCAATAGAAGCTTCCAAAAGAAAAACAAAGAGAAACCAGACTGAAAAAAACCAGAATGGAATATCCAAGAACTGTGGTAAAACTATAACATACACTGTGATAGATAATTTTATATGTCAACTTGACTGGATCGTGGAGTGCCCAGATATTTGGCTGAACATTATTTCTGGATATGTCTGTGAGCATGTTTCTGGATGAGAATAGCATTTGAATCAGTAGACTAGGTGAAGCAGATGGCCCTCCCCAAGGTGGGTGGATAACATCCAATCTGTGGAGGGCCTGAATAGAACAAAAAGGTGGAAGAAGGGAGAATTTGTCCTTTGTGCTTGCTTGACCTGGGACATTGTTCTTTTCTTGTCCTGGGAATGAGACTTGAACCATTGGCTTCCCTGGTTCTCAAGCCTTCAGGATCAGGCTGAACTAAACTCTTGACTTTCCTGGGACACCAGCTTATAGAGGGCAGATCATGAAATTTCTCAGCCTCCATAATCACATGGGTGAATTGCTCGTAATAAATCTCTTGAAATATGTATATATCTTATTGGTTCTGTTTCTCTGGGGAACCCTGACTAATACATATGCATAATGGGAATACCAGAAGCAGAAGAAAGAAAGACACGAACAGAAGAAATATTTGAAGCAACAATGACTGAGAATTTCCTAAATTAATGTCAGACACCAAATCACACATATAGGTAATTCAGAGAACACCAAGTAGGACATATGCAAAATAACACCCAAACTACACCTAGGCGTGTCACATTCAAATTCCAGAAAATCAAAGATAAATAAAAAATTTTGAAAGATGCCAGAGGAGAAAACACCTTATCTATAGAGAAATAAAGAAAAAGATTATATCAGACTTCTCCTCAGAAACCATGCAAGCAAAAAGAGAATAGAGTGAAATATTTAAAGTTGAAAGAAAAAAATCCACTCACTAGAGTTGTGTGTGTTGCAAAATTATCCTTCAAAAGTGAAGGAGAAATAAAGACTTTGTCAGACAAACAAAAATTGAGGGAATTTGGTGCCAGTAGACCTACCTTGCAAGAAATCTTAAAAGAAAATCTTTGGTGAGAAAGAAAATGATATACAGTAGTTCCCTGTTATCCATGGGGGATACATTCCAAGACCCCCCAGTGGATCCCTAAAACCATGAATAGTCCCAAACTCTATATATACTATGTTTTTTCCTATACTTATGATACTTATGATGAAGTTTAATTTATAAATTAGGCACAGTAAGAGATTAACAACAATAAACTTCTTTTTGGCATACCCAAATTGCCAGCATGACTACTCTTGTGCTTTTGTGCCATTATTAAGTAAAATAACGGTTACTTGAAGACAAGCACTGTGATACAGCGACAGTCAGTCTGGTAACCGAGACAGCTACTAGGGTAGTGTATACAGCATGGATACCCTGGACAAAGGGATGATTCACATCCTGGCCGGGATTGCACAAGATTTCATCATGCTACTCAGAAAGGTGTGTGATTTAAAACTTATGAATTGTTTATTTCTGGAATTTTCCATTGAATATTTTCAGACCAGGGTTGACTGTGGGTAACTAAAACTGTGGAAAGTGAAACCGCAGACAGAGGGGACTATGTAGGTCAAAAACTCAGATCTATTTAAAGAAAAGAAGAGCATTGGAGAAGGAATAAATGAAGATAAAATAAGAACTTTTGCTTTTTATTCATAATTGATCTAACAGACAACAGTTTGCTCAAAATAATAATAACAATATTTGATTACATATGGATATATATATATTCTTAGGTATAAGTGCGGTAAATGACAGCAATGATACAAGGGAGGAATTAGGTGGAATTAGGATTAGTTTGTTATGATAAGGAACTCACACTATTTGTGAAGCAGTGTACCGTTATTTGAAATTGAATTTGGATTAGTTGTAAATGTATATTGCATATTCTAGGGCAACTAATAAAAAAAAGTAAAAAAAAGAAGTTTAACTGATATACTAAGAAAGGAGAGAAATGGAATCTCTTAAAATGCTCAATTAAAACCACAAAAGCCAAAAAAAAGAGTGAAAAATAATAGTAAGAACAAAGAACAAAGCAACAAATAGAAAACAGTAACAAATATGGTAGATATTCATCCGACTAAATCAAATCATGTTAAATATCAATTGTCTAAATCCACCAATTAAAAGAGAGAGATTGTCAGAGTGGATCAAAAATACAAGACACAACTATGTGTTGTCCACAACTATGTGTTGTCCTCTTAGAGTATAAGACATTTTTCAATTAAAAGTAAAGGATGGAGGGGTCGGCCTGGTGGTGCAAGCGGTTAAGTGTGTGTGCTTCACTGTGGCAGCCCGGGGTTCACTGGTTTGGGTCCCGGGCATGCACTGACACACTGCTTGTCAAGCCATGCTGTGGCGGCGTCCCATATAAAGTGGAGGAAGATGGGCATGGATGTTAGCCCAGGGCCAATCTTCTTCAGCAAAAAAAAAAAAGAGGAGGATTGGACCAGCCCCATGGCTTAGCAGTTAAGTGCATGTGCTCCCCTACTGGCGGCCCTGGTTCAGACCCCGGGTGCGCACGGACGCACCGCTTCTCCGGCCATGCTGAAGCTGCATCCCTCATATAGCAACTAGAAGGATGTGCAACTATGACATACAACTAGCTTCTGGGGCTTTGGGGAAAAAAAGGAGGAGGATTGGCAATAGATGTTAGCTCAGAGCCGGTCTTCCTCAACAAAAAGAGGAGGATTAGCACGGATGTTAGATCAGGGCTGATTTTCCTCACAAAAAAAAAAAAAAAAAGAGGAGGATTGGCAGATGGTAGCTCAGGGCTGATCTTCCTCACAAAAAAAAAAAGTAAGGGATGGAGAAAGATACATCATGTTAGCACTAATCAAAAGAAAGTGAGCATAGCTATATTAGTTTCAGACAGACCAGACGTCAGAGCAAGGAAAGTTATTAGAGATAAAGAGCAGCATTACTTAATGATACAGGGATCAATTCTCCAAGGAAACATAACAATCATTAACATCTATGCATCTAGTAACAGAACGTCAAAATACATGAAGCAAAAACTGACAGAAGCACGGGGAGAAATAGACGAATCTACTATTACAGTTGGAGACTTCAACATCCCTCTACCAGAAATGAACAGATCCAGCAGGCAGAAAAATCACTGAGGACATAGTCGAACTCAACAACATCATCAATCAACTGGATATAATTGACATCCGTGGATTATTTCATCCAACAACAGCATATTATATATTCTTCTCAAGCTCACATGAAATATTTACCAAGATAGACAAATTTAAAAGAATAGAAATCATATGTTGCCTGCTCTCAGACCACAATGGAATTGAACTAGATATCAATAACAGAAAGATAGATGGAAAATTCCAACATACTTGGAAATTAAACAACACACTTGTAAATAACAATGTTATCAAAGAAAAAAACTCAAGAGAAATAAAAATTATTTTGAAGTAATTGAAAATGAAAATACAACTTACCAAAATTTGTGGGATGCAGCGAAAGCAGAGCTTAGAGGAAAAATTATAGCATTGAATACATATACTAGAAAAGTAGAAAGATCTAAAAGCAATAATCTCAGCTTTAATAAGTTGAATGAAACTTTTGACACTTGTTCATTTTGTATTTGCATGAGAGTTACATTTTTAACTCTTTGAAAATTTTTCTTAAGCATACTCAGTTTGGAAATTGACTTCTTGTCAAAAGCCTGGGTAATTTATAAAGCCCTATTTGTTATATCACAGCCAATGATAAAAGACTTCTCTGTTATATACAGGGAGCCATAGCATCCATTATCCTAAGTTTATTACAAGAAATAAATCAAAAGCATAATGACAATAATAGATAATGACTATTGAACACTTACTATGAACAACTACGTATTTTACATATTTTGTCTCATTTATTTTTTACATAACTCCATGAAGTGGTGCTAATTTTAGTCCCATTTCCTAGAAAATAATTATAATTGATAATCATGATGATGACAATGATAGCAGCTAACATATGCTGAGATCTTACTCTATGCCTAGCGTTGTTCTAAGTGCTTTACATACATTATTATCTCATTTAATCCCCACCACAATCTCATCAGGCTACTACAATTACTATTCTAGTTTAACAGATGAGAAAATTGAAGCATAGAGAAAATAAGTAACTTTTCTATGGTCAGGCAGATAGTTAGTCCTGGAACTCATTCCTAGATGAATGCAATGTCCATGTTCTTTCCATTCTAGCAGGATGTATCCATTACTTCCATTATATTCCCCATAAGGTATGAGGTCCCAACATATTTGTGTAGGTATATGCTTTTTTACATGGCATCGTTCTTCCTACCCTTTGAAAAAAAGGAATATATTTTTAAAAACTATAAAATTTGATCTATTATAAAATTTCACAGAAAAGAATGTAAATATAGTTCCTCTACATGTTTATTCATTAAGAATTGTTCTTTCTTTGTTTGCTAATTGTAAAAAGCAATATCTTCTTATGTCAAGATTATTTGTCTCTTAGATTGACACTTGCATAAAAAATGGAATATTTGTGACTCACGGGAAAGACTGAAGTAGTGTTTTGGCAATTATACCAGGAGTATTTTTTGCACATTGGGGGACAAACTGTAGTTAAAACTATTCCTATAGATAGACTTATCTATCCCAGCACAATTTTAAAAAATTTCAATCTCTTGCAATGCTGATTCCATTCTAACCTGATATGCGATTAGCTTTCTGCTTTATAATATGGTACTACACACTGACACAGGAAAGAGAAAAAGAAAAAAGAAAGAAGGAAGGAGGGAGGAAGGATGGAAAGAAGGGAGGAAGGAAAAGTTGACATATAATTGACCGGGCAAATATGCAATAACTTTCTAGGGAAATCCAATATTGCTTTCCTCACTGAATAAGCCCCTGTTTGTTCTAATAAATATTGTTTCTGCTATATCTGCTTGAATTTTCAAATTAAGCTGCATTTGAATTTGTCTTTTTTTCTTTTCAGTTAAGTAATCAGTTAATTTAGTCAAAACAATAGAATGAATAGTGCATGCATTTATATTAACCTCTAATCTCCTGACCAGTCCAGATGCCATTCTTTTATAATTGCTCAAAGTTAGTTCCTTGTGCGTACCATAAAATTGTTTTTTATAAAGAGCAAAACTCCTCCATGCTCTGCCATGTTAATTCATCTCATCAAACTTCATCCAATCCTCTAGGAAGTAATCCCTGTCATTGGTTTGTATTTACCAGCTCCCTACCCTTTTTTTTTCAGCTTTTGAAAATCTTATCACATTACTTCACATCAATTATTTAATGTCTGTTTCTCACAACTAAGCAGTGAGCCTTTGGAATTCAGACCTACATTTTGTTTATCTCTATATCCTTAGTGCATAGTTCGGTGCTAGTCATGTGGTAAGTGCTGAAGAACTGTGTTATAGAACCCTTTTATTATTTATGTTGCATGAGTGAAACCTACAAAATCCATTAACATTAAAGCACTCTACATTTACCAACAATATGTTGTGGTAAAAATATACATGCCCTGGCCCACTCTCTGGGATTCCAATTTAGTCATTCTGGAATAAAGTTTAATGCCCATGTTTATATTACGCCCGCAGGCAATTCTGAGGCACATCAACTTTGGAGAAAACTGGGCTATGCGTACTCAAAGTCTCTCACGATATTATGAATATGTTTTTCTTCAGCGGATTTTAACTTGTATATAGTATAATGAATCCCTTTTTACTTGTCAATCTCCTGAATTTGCTAAGACCATTATGGGGTTCAGTATTTGGTTCCTCAAAATACTAATTTTCAGTCTGGGAACATTACCAATTTTAGTAAGTATGTTCTCTTCTCCCTACCTAATTATTTAAAAATATTTTAAAACAGATTACTGTGCTAATGTACTATTTGCAATTGTCCTTTACTGGACAGTCAGAACCGTCCCCTAGGCATGTTTTGGGTTGTCACAAGTTTAGTGAGATACTGGCATTTGGTGGGCAAGGGTCATTGATGATAAAGTCCTGTATGCTTGGGACTGTCCTGTACAGTAAAGACTTGTCCCGTCCAAAATACCAAAAGCACTGCTTTGAGAGACAATATTAGAATGAGTTCTAATTAGAAAGGAGAAGTGATGACTTGATATGCGAACAGAAGTGAATAAAGGAATCAGGAGTCTAGTAGAAAAGCCACTGGTTATTTTTTGCTAAACTCTACATGTGCCCTCAGGAAAAGAAACATTAAAACAATGTAAGAGTGGTGTCTTGCTGTCTATAGTCACTCTATATTCAGTCATATGAATCTTAGAGTAATTTTTTTCTCTGACCGTATCTCAAATCCATTGCAAGGGCACAGACACTACGCCAGGTTTTTATATGCATTACCTCATTTGCTCCTCATCACAATATTCCCAATATACAGATGAATAAACCAAGACTAAAGAGATAATTATTATTGTTTTTATTTTTCTAGGTGGTGAAATAATGTACTTAAGTTCACACAGTTAGCACATAGCAGAACTAGAAATCAATGCCCAAATCTAACTGGACGGCCAGAATTTGTAGAGTTCTGGGAGGCAAACCACGAAAAACAAAACAAAATCCTGGCTAAATAGGCTGGAAAGTTAACTCTTCTGATATAAGATAACTTGCACCAGCCACAGGAAACTTGTGGAATCAGACTCAGAATTTGGACTTGAAATAAGGGAGACAAGGCTGATGAGAACAGAGCCAAGATTATGTCTTTGGCACTAAAGCTACTATCACTGGACACCCGTCACCACCACAGCTGGCACCTCTGCTGCAGGGCAGACATTTACCAGGTCACAGCTGGATTCTCAACTCCGCCATCACCGCTGTGAATTTTCTCTCTCTTTGTGCCTACGCTTTATTGTTTTAGGATTCAAAATTCCAGGTATGCATATGCATGCTTATTGAATGTCCCCACGCTTGAAGAGCAAGAGGGGAAGTAGATGAACACTCTCGTTCCTCAATCTTGAACTTCTTGAAGTGTCTGACAGGGATTTACTTGCCACTAATATGGCACTTGCCCCAGAGAGAAAAGTGTTGGAATACTGATACTCTTCACATCCTAAAGAATGCGGTAGTATTGGGTTAGATATGGACGCATGAGTTTCATTTATACTCTTCTGCCATTTTTTAACAGTATTCCATTAGTTTGTAAATGCACATAAATATGCCAGCAGACCCCTATGTAAAAACAGGTTGTATTACAAACTTTTGTACTGAAATAAGTCATTTGGAACACCAAGTAGGAAAGAATTACTAAATTATACAGATCAATTCACAAATGTCTGTTTAATTCTAACGCAATGATTATTTCAACAGTTTTCGTGTATGTGATGCTACACAGTTACAAAGTTCTTTTCTATATATTATTTTAGCTAGGCAGTTTTTAAACTTCTTCGCATCCTGACCCCTTTATACTCTTAAAAAATATCGAGGACCCCAAAGAGCTTGTGTGTATGTAGGTTATATTTATCAGTATTAACTCTATTAGAAATTTAAATTGAGAAATTTAAAAAATATTTATTACTTCATTCAAAAGAAACAAAAATAAACTAACTACATATTAATATAAATAACACATTTTAGGAAAATTTAGAGTAATTTTCCCAAACAAAAAATAATTCCTGAGAAGAGCAGTATTTTTTAATATTTTGGAAAAGCTTTGATATCTGGCTTTATAAAAGACACTACTATTCTGGATTATCATTTCTGCTTCTGCATTTAATCTGTTGTGATATCATGTGTCACAAAGCTTCTGGAAAAATCCACTATATACTGATGAGAGAATGAGAGTGAAAAAGGCAAATAACATTGTCAATCTACAAAAACAGAAACCAGTTTAAGAGGCACAGCATTTACTTTGGGATCAAAGAATTACAATTCAGGGAGCAAAGATTCAGGTGGAAAGCCAAATAGTCTCCGATTACAGGAGAGGGGCTCAGAGTTTTTATGGGAAGGGAGAAAGATAAGGTAAGTTGTATTGAAGAAGAGTTCCTTGGTGCTAGATGAGGTAAGGCTAGGTTTGCACATCATTGATTGACTTGAGATTCTGTCATCAGGCAAAAGGCTAGACTCGTACTTCATTGATGGTGTAGCAATTCAGTCATCAGCAAAGTCCAATTTCATCAGTTCTTGCAAATAGGATACTCTTGTCCTTACTGACTTCTTGGAATGTTGGTAGTTTGGTCCGGTATGGAAGATAAAGAAAACAAGACGCGCAAGGCAGTTCCTCTGAAATGGCTGCTCTGGCTCTATTTTAATATGGCTCCACTCATGTCGTCTTTCACGACATCTTAGTAGTACTAGTATCAAAATAGTTTGGGCCTCATGGACCCCACTAAAGGATGTGGAGAACCACCAATGGTTCCTGGACCACACTTTGAAAACTACTGTTTTATCTGAACAATTATACTGGGAGGATTATAAACATTATTATTTCTAGTTTGTAGAAAGAAAGCATAGTGATTTTTAAATGCTCTATCTTTATATGCTATTGTTTAATTTTCAAATTAATTTTATATATAGTTTTTTAAAGCCTTGTACTAACACTGTTGAGTAAACAAGAGATACCATTATCCTCATTTTACCAATGAGGGAAATGAAAGTTAGAAAAGTTTAAAACTTGCCCAATATTAGTTAGCTGTTAAGTACAAGAGCTGTAAGCAGATCCCAGGACTTTTGATTCTTGGTTCAGAATATTTTCTACACAGCATATTAAAGCTACTAATGGTACTTCAAGTATATCCAAGAATAACTCTTAGCTGATTCTATGGGAAAGTGTAGGTTCCAGTGTAATCCGTGTTGCATTTTGGGATAGCGGTAATAGGAAGGTGTTGGTGGTGGCTCCCTCAAAGGGAAATGGGAATCTTGGAATTGGGGATGCAGATGGGGTTAGCTGGTGTCTGATTGGTGGTGTGGGACAGTCTTGATGAGCAGTTTGCTAATTCTTTACCCTGGGTGAAAGCATAGCACCTTCTCCTTCCAGGTGTTCAGAATTAGGCTAGGCTTCGAAAGATTTTAGACTTAGAGTCTTCTGACATTTTCTACAACTAGTTCTTCTTAATTAATCATTTATAAATTAGGAAGTGATGGCATTTTCTCATAAAGAGAGAATGTAAGCTTCTTGAGGCAATGACTTCCCCTCTTATTTTCCACTGGATCACCAGCCCTGGAGCTCAAACCAGAGAATCAACAGGTATTTGCTTCATAAATGAATGTTTGATAAAGGTCCTAGTCCATCCATTTTCTTCCGTAGAAGGAGAGTAAATGTGATTTAACCTCTCTAGCCAACCCAACTGCTGAGTATGAAATTTGTCGATTAGAGGGCTGTTTGAACCTGCTGTGAGCTAAGCCACACCTCCCTTTTACTCTGAAAGGCTTCACAAAAGGTGGTGACCCCAGGATAATTAACAATTCTGTTGACACCTAATTGGTTTCAAGTGGTTCACATACACCTAGAGAGAGCAAATAGGCTACCCATTTCCTTTCCTTTTAAAATACAGGTTTCACTCACATTATGAATTAACTGAATAAAAGTGAAAATGAATGAAGATTAGAGTGACACCCTCCCTCCCCTCTGCCCCCCAACTCTCAGGAATATGGTCGAAACTGTCAGTGGGTGGCAAAGAATAAACTTTGGCATCTGATATCCTGGACTGATTTATTTACAAGTCTTGTGTGTGTGTAATGTCTTGTGTTAATGTTTCAGAGGATAAGAAGCCATACTACTAGCAACTATATTTTTATTTCAATCTTGTAAATCTTACCAGATGCTAACAAGCAATAGAAAAGTTAAAAATATAATAAAATATTTAAAATCTTTAACAAGTCACATTGACATTAAAGAAGGAAAGCTTTACAGGAAGAGAAACTGTTTCTCTAAGAAATTCTAATAGAAGAGTAAAAATAACCCTTGTGAGAAAAGTCTGAGAGTTATTCTATGAAAGTAAAACAAAAAATATCCTATGAGAACTGTTTTGAAGAATTAAAGATTCTATCTCCACTCCTTACACCTGAAAAACAGAATTTGTATTTGTGAAGAATCTTGAGTGTGATCTAAAATAATTCCCACAGTTTTAGGTAGTCCTCTTTCTGTTAAGTCATTTTTCATACCCACATAACCTAAAGAATGTTGTTAGTGCTGGAAGGGGGTGCTGTAGTTCACTATATTCTTTCACTTTTACACAGTGTTTGTTGAGAATGCAACCCTGGTACTAGGCTGGGTTTTAATCCAGACTCCAGTACAATGTAGCTTTGAATTCAGGACACTTAAAAAAAATTCCCAATGCCAATGGTCCATAATCTGTAACATGGGATAATAATAGTACCCATCATGATGTTTGGAAGAGTAAATGATTTAATGGATATAAAGAGGTTGACTTACTGGTAAGTGCTCAACACACGTTAGACACTATTATTATTCACACAAAGGGTCCCACAGAAATTGCAACTGAGCAAGGGTTTGTTCTGCTGACTGCAACCTGATGCCAATCAACTACAAGATGGGTTGGTGGTAGAAAAAGGGATTTATTCAATTAGCTAGCAAAATTGGAAGATAGTGGACTCATGTCCCAAAGACCATCTTAAGCAAGAACAAAATCTTGAGGCAGTTATAGGTGGAGGAGGCAAGAAAAGGCAGGGGTTCAGGCTATTTCTGGCATCTATTCTCCAGACTTCTCGTCTTCTGTTCTGCCCACAGAGTCTGATGTTATTTCCTTCCTTAACAATGGGTTTCAGTCTTGGGCAGCCTCCTCATCCATTTTTGGTTCCTGAAAAATAACTCATTCCAATGTCAGCAAAATTTCACATCAGATTTGAGAACCTGCTGAAGCATGTTAAAACATGTCCCTGTGGCCTTTGTACAATAGCCTGGTTACATTATAGGTTAATGATCAGCAATATGTGATTAACAGTTACAAAATGAGGAGCTTTGCCCCCACCGATTTAGTGGCACAGGCAGATTCAGACCCAGTTCTCCTAATACTTTTGCCAGAAATATTCCGTTATTCCAGAGCCATAAGGCTCCAGAACCAAACAACTTATTTATTTATTTATTTATTTATTTATTTATTTATTTGTGAGGAAGATCAGCCCTGAGCTAACATCTGCCAATCTTCCTCTTTTTGCTGAGGAAGACTGGCCCTGGGCTAACATCTGTGTCCATCTTCCTCCACTTTATATGGGATGCCACCACAGCATGGCTTGACAAGCTGTGCGTCAGTGCACGCCCAGGATCCGAACCCGTGAACCCTGGGCTGCCACAGCGGAGTGCGCACACTTAACCGCTTGCGCCACCGGGCTGGCCCCCAACTGTATTCATTTTAAGGTCAAGATAGAAAAAATTTTCCAAGTCCAAAATGTTCCTTTTACCTATCCTGTTCTCTGTTCCTCATCTTCTTTCTCATAAATGTGTATTCTTTCTAAATTAGCCTCATATGGAAACACACACACACACACACACACACACACACACACACATACACACACTGTCTTGAAAAGAGAATCGTAAATCCATTCAACAAATCTTGTTTTGAATTCAAATAAGGTAAACTCAATCTTTCTTGTCCTGACATCTGAGGCAAAGAAAGCAAGACTTTTTTTTTTTTTCATGAGCAGAAAGGCCTCTTGTAGATAATGATTTCTTATTCATTTATTTTCATATAATCGACAAAACCCATACTGCATTCATAAGCAGTTTGGTCAATAATAATTATGTTCCCAATAAGCTATGTCTATAATTTCCTGTTAAGCACCTTTGGGTTTCAGTGTCTAGAAAATCAGAATTATTTGATCCAATAGGTATTTATTATATCTTTCTCTAGTAGAATGGGAAAGATTAAAACTAATATTTTTTATGTGCTATGAATTTGATGATGCCAACTCATTTATCTTCAGAACAACTCTTTGAGGTGCCAATAATAACACATACTATTTTGTGTGCATATGCACTATGCTAAGTACCCAATGCTCATAACAATCCTCATAACAACGCTATGCAGGAGATCCCACTGTCATTTCCATTTTATGGAGGAGGAGCCAAGAATCTAAGAAGTTACATAATCAGCCCATGGTCTTATGGTGTATGGACAAGCAGCAGAACCTAAATTTAAATTCAAGTTTGTCTGACAGCAAAGTGCATACTCTTTTGTACACATTTTGCCTCCTTAGTTCCTAGCATCTAGCATAGTACCAGCACCTAACGCAATGCCTGATTCATACTAGACAAACCATAAATGTTTGTGGAATAAGTAACTGCAAGAAGCAGTCTGGTGTGAAAAGAACAGGCGGTTTGGTGTCAGAGAGCATTGGTTCAAATCCCTGCTTCAGTGCTTTCTGATTAACTGACATCATGTTGTTTTATCATTTCTGCAACTTGGTTTCCATTTCTCTAAAATGGGTTTAACTATAGATATGTTGTGACGATTGAAGTATATTTACAGTGCTTAGCCTAGTGCCTCTATATTCTGTAGTAGATACTCAATTGTAGTTACCATTATGTATGTGGATAAGGCATCAATGCCAAATGCATTAAATATATTTTATATATTACCATATGATACAAAGAGGCGAGTAAAAATTGATCAGTAAGAACCTCCTATTGTCTTTTATGAGTCTTTTTTTTTTTTTTTGTGAGGAAGATCAGCCCTGAGCTAACATCCATGCCAATCTTCCCCTTTTTTTGCTGAGGAAGACTGGCCCTCGGCTAACATCTGTGCCCATCTTCCTCCACTTTATATGGGACGCCACCACAGCATGGCCTGACAAGTGGTGCACTGGTGCACACCCGGGATCCAAACCCGGGCTGCCAGCAGCGGAGCGCATGCACTTAACCGCTATGCCATGGGGCCAGCCCCTTTTATTGTGTCTTAACCACTGAGTTTTTGCTCTCAAGTTTCATCATTCCGTACATAAACCTTCTTTGTTTTCCTTCAAACAAAAATATTCTCCTTTGATTTTGAACTTTCTTCTTTAAATTATGAGAAAAGCAGAGTCACAGTTACTTCTACGTAAAGCATTACCAAATATATCAAGTACATAAAATGTATTTTAATGGATTTTTTAAGGGAAGAGGAGGTGAGGTTTTATAGAAATGTTTTGGGGAAAAATATCTTTATGCTACTTATAAATATATATATTTATATACAAATATATGTTACATATATTTATAAATTATAAGTAAGATTTACATGTGCTGAGTGTTGACGATGGAAATATTTTCTAGTAACCTAGGACTAATCTGCCCTTTTTATTTTATTTTTTTGGTGAGGAAGATTGGCCCCGAGCCAATCTGTCAATCTCCCTCTTTTTGCTTGATGAAGATTGTCCCCGAGCTAACATCTGTGCCCATCTTCCTCTATCCTGTACGTGGGATGCCACCACAACCCAGCTTGATGAGCAGTATGTATGTCCGCACCTGGGATCTGAACCCACGAACCCTGGGCTGCCAAAGTGGAGTGCATGAACCCAACCACTATGCCACTGTAATCTGTCCATCTTTTAATAAATATGTTTAATTATCTCTTTATTCATCCTTATTTATGATATTTAAATTATTCATAGCTTGTGAATTCATAGAGTATATTATACAATCACATTTCCTTCTCTCATTTGAATTAATAGTGTTCTTTATTGATTTACCCAATTAAGAATGATTATTTCAGGCCTTAGATATTTATTGGTGTAAATGTTGATGTCATGTTGAGGTTGTTTAAAATTGAAACATTCTGTGAAACACCTAGGTGCAAGATAGCAATTCCAGAGTAGGTGGGTATTTTAAGTTAATTCTGATAGAAATCTCTTTTAGACAAACATCTCCTTATTCATTCCCATAACATATGGATCAGTTTCCCTTTATCCCTCTGGCAATTCCAGTGAATGTTCTAAGCACCTACCTTCCTTTCTTACTATTTTCTGCTTCTCATTAGTTAACAGTTCTCACAATATATCACAGTACATGGAATATTTTGTACTGAGTAGCTCTTGTTACCAAGTCCTTTGAGGATTTTTTGACATTCAAAATGATGTTCTACTACAACAATGAAAGCTTTTTCTTTATGTCAAATTCCCAGTGTATAAATTACACAGTTAAAAATGCGATCTCCAACATGTTAGGGCTCCATTCTCTACAGACATTTTGTAACGTTAAAAAAAAGAAGCTTTTCGGAGACAATGTACAATGTCTGATACATGCTGTCTTTCAGAAAATAAGCTTAGGAGAAAATAATTTTATTCAGTTCTGCTATGATATGTGATATTTTAAATGGCCTTTACTGTAATTAAACTCTCTTTCCCCATGCTAAGTGTAACCTTCATTCAGTTATTTGTACATTCATTCACTTATTCACTTTATTCATTTGCCCAAGGTTGTGTGATGGCATTAAAAAACAAAAACAAAAACAAACTCCCTCCTCCAAACCATAACACTATTTTCCTTATCTAGGGAGAGATTAAAAAATTTCATGGCTTCATTAATATAGCTCTTGAAATGCCTTGGCATATGTTTCCATACTTGATTTTAATTAATAAAAAAATTATCCTGAAATTCCTAGAAAAATTTATCAGATTTCACGAGACCTTTGTTAAATAAATCCTTTGGTATTTCTACACCCTTTTCATTCAGTCCACTTATGCCAGGGTTCTTAGACCAAAGGAATTTCTTCCATTTAAGCTGGGAATTAATAGAAAGATGAGCACAAGAGGGAACCACAACCTGCCAGCAGCAAGCAAAGAGCAGAGTAGGTGAAAAGTTTCTGTGAATGAAGTTAGTAAAATCAGAATGAAAGTCCGAGACTTGTATGTCTGAGCATTGTGTTGTTTTTGATTTTGTTGCTGTTGTTGTGACAAATTTAAATTTGTAAAACTGATGCAACAGGTGAATTCCCAGATAAAGCAATGGCTGATTTAAGTTTTCAAAAGTATAGTTCATCTCTTTCAACTCAGTTTGATTTTGCAGTGTCTCAGGACTAGATAAAGTGAGCAGTTATCCTTTTTAGGTACTTTTGCTATTTCTGCTCATTTTGCTTATCCACTACTTTTCTTTTAGAAACCAGGTGGATGCTATGGGTATACTTGTTTCGTTATTAAATATTTTTGAGCTACTTTAAAAAGATGAACCCTGTAAAAAGATATAAACTGAAATTTTCCTGAATCCCTCACTAACAAATCCATAGAGCTCTGCAAGAATATTCTCAACACTATCAGTTAAAAATTGTTTTTTTAAAAACCTATTTTAGAGACATGTAAAAGGGTAGTATCTATTAGGAAATTTATTAGTATGCAATGATCATTTGAAGTGAATTATTTTTTTAAATAAATGTTAGCCATTAACCCTTTAAAGCACCTTTTAAAATGACAGATTAAAGTTTACTAATATAGAAGTTTTAGATTCTGTGATGCTCTGTGTCATAAGGGAGTTTATACAATGTTATTATTAGGAAGAGTTTACTCTGTGGAATAAAGTATAAGTGTTAGTCTAGAGTGAGACAAGGCATTTCCATGTTCCAAATTTATTCTAAATCCCACGAACAGAAAATGTTTAAATGATCTTGATGTGGGAAGAGTGATGGTTGTAATCTGCAGACATCAATTGTGGCTGTGATTTTTGATAGTCTCCTTGCTATTCAGGTAACATCGACCACTTTTGATCCCCTAGATCTTCTCCTCTTCTAAATGTTTGGAAATTTAGGCTCTGGCTCTTTTTTTTTTTTTTTTTTACCAGACATTGGTTGTATATATTGTGTTCTCAAGAAGGCATTTGGGTGATGGTGGAATAACGGTTTTAAAAAAATATAATTTTACTTAGCTGAGAAACTTCGTCAACCCTTTGTATATGCTGTATGTAGAACCAAAATAAATAGCCTGAGTTTCTTCAAATATTTTTAAGTAAAAACCAAAAAGCCCAAATTACTTACTACATTTGCTTAAGCATGTGTATAATTACTTGAACTCATATAAAAACCTTTATTCTACACTCAAAGCAAAGTCATCCACCCTTTAAACTCTGTAGTTGCTACAAATGATCCATTCCAGGCCTCCTTTTGTTTCTATGCTATATTCTCCCTTGCATAATGGTGCCACCAGAGAATTAGCTTCCATTTCCTCATCCTTGAGAAGGGACCATCATATCTACAACGTTAAGTTGCTCTGAGGATTAAACTAGACAACGCATACAAAATACTTAGTGCAATGCCTGGCATACAGTAGAATAGAGTAAATGATAGATTTTATCCTCTGTTCTACTTCATTTTAAGGCATAATTCTACCATTTTTTGTCAAGAATATGTGAAGGAGAGACATTCTTTTGCAATCTAAAAATTCCATTCTTTGCCTGTAAGAGTAAAACATTGTGATGCTATAGACATGGATAGCAGCTTTTAAATACGAGTGAGTATTTCAATAGGACTTGGGGGAAGCAGGATGCTTACTTCTGGGGATATGATCAGTTATTTACATTAAAAAAGCATCATCATAAATAGCAACTGCCATTCAGATTTAGACTAAAATTGTGCTTCTTGTATTATCCATTCAGACATGTGCTCTATAGCAGCACAGCCTGTGTTATTTTTGCATTTTCTAAAAAAAGACTTTCTCTAGAGTAGCATTTCAATAATATTTTAAAACTAGATTCTTGTTTCTCATGAAATTGAATTTTGCATTCCTACAGAGATGGTTACACTGGGAAAACTGAAAACTAAATCCAAATTTTGGGAAATCTGTTATATCAGTACCAGAAATAAGATATATTGATTTAACTTCAGATCAGATATTATACAAGACAAATCAGGGATTGTATTTTTATCTATAATGGTATCAAGGTGACTAATCATCTTTATTAAATTGAGGGCAGATGAGTCATGTGTGTGAAATGAATGTGTGGACTCATTCCAATTCCTCTGAGAAAGACCCTATAATTGGCATCAATTAGTCCTCTTGTTGGCAGTTTTAGTAAACCATCTGAAATTTAATAAACAGAGACTGAAATGCGTTCTCGATGAAAGACAGTCATCTTGGACATTGATGAGAGCTGATTAGCAAATTGGCAGTTGGTATTCACTCTCCTGCTTCAAATATTGACTCAGTTGACTTAGTGCTTTTTCCTCCTGTATCGGCATAAGACTTCATTTTTACCTCCTTCAAAAATAAATTAAGATCTCTTAAATAAATATTTATGTGATCGTTTTACTTTGACCTCTTGCATATACTCTGATATTAATGCATGTGCTACAGAGAAATGGGGAAACCCCAGGGTATCACTTGCTGCATTCATATTATACACATTAAACAAAACTATGACCTCAAAGAGTTGATGTGCCATTTCAAATGCTTAAGTTAGTCATGGAGAGTAGGGCTATTCACTGAGAGATTCTGAGCAGCGTTTTCATTTTAAACTCACAACTTTATAAAATAGGAGGTGGCAATTGTTCCCTGATTCATCTGTGAGGTAATATGAGGTACCAACCCTAAGAGAAGTTAGATTAAGAAAACACAGCAAATTATTATTATTTTTGTTGTTGTTGTTGTTGAGGAAGACTCGCCTTGAGCTAACATCTCTTGCCAATCTTCCTCTTTTTGCTTGAGGAAGATTTGCCCTAAGCTAACATCTGTGCCAAGCTTCCTCTATTTTGTATGTGGGTCATTGCCACAGCATGGCCGAAGAGTGGTGTAGGTCCACACCCAGGATCCAAACTTGGACTGCCAAAGCGGAGTGTGCTGAACTTAACTGATATGCCATGGAGCCAGCCCCACAAATAATTATTTTGTTTTAAAAATTAATTTTCTTTTTTCTTAATCTCACAACCACCAAGTCTATATTTTGAGACTTGACTAAAGTTTTTGAATTCAGCAGTAAGGATAAATACATGTGCATTTTATCAGTTTTAAAAGAATCATAATATGAGAATGAGTTACATAAAAAATATTAAAGAAGGTAGTAAGAGGGCTCATGTGTCATGTTTTGTCATTTCATAATGTTGATTAGATAATTTAAAAATGCAGAATATGTGAATTGAAGTTGAGGAGCTTCCTTCTCTAAGTGGAGAAGTGCCACATAAATACTCACTTGCATTTTTGACATGTAGTATAGTGACTCCAAAAAAACAGAGTACCTATAAACCATAAAGTAGCATAAAATGTGTAAAATATGATGTCAATAAGGCACTGATATCCCAACTAAGTTAAAATTTTCTAGAGTGATAAAAATCTTCATGAAGCTTATAACTTAGAGTGATAACCTAGGTATGACTTGAAGTCATCCTGTCCTACGACACTTGAATAAAATGGGCTGGGCCAACTCTCCCAGTACTGTGGGAAGGCCCTCCCCAAATATATGTGGTTTCCAGGGGTTTACAGACGCAAGGCCCCCTCTGACTCCAGGTTTCGATTTCTAGTTCACTCCATTTTACTTCTGTCTCATCCTCCAGGCTGTTCTCACTTCTCTGCTCTGCATGAATGCAGATGTGATAGATGACCTTTGCTTTGATTCCGCCGAAGTACTCGGCCTCATCTTTAAATCTCTCAAACCTCTTCTCCGGGATCTACCCCAATTTAATTGTGCAAAGCTCTTTAGCTCTCCTGCTGTGCATAGCCATAGACTCACTGTTTTGCTCTGCTAAACTAGGAGGTCTCCTCCAGGGTCACCGTTTCTCAGAGAAGAAATAAAAATGTTGGTCTTTCCTTTCTTAATTTCTCCACTGGTGATTGGAAATTGTACAGGAGAGAATTATAAGACAGAGTGACCTTCATCAACTTTGATTTTAAATGGTGTTTTTTTCCCCCAAGATATCACATTGATCCTCAGCAGTTTCATTGCTATACCACAGAGGTAAGATTTCATAATAAATGGCAAGTTATCATTTCTGTTGAGGGCATAATACCCTTTCAGACAACAAATCAATGCTTCCTGCATTGTAGCTTCAGTAAGTAGAACACACACACACACACACACACACACACACACACACACACACACAGAGAAATGGATGACCCTTAGTAGCCTCCACATGATAGAAGAAATACAAGGACAAATATATCCATGACTTCAACAGAGGTGGATCATAGGATGAACTCTGGAAAAAAGTAATTCTGACCTTGCATGAAAAAAAATTTCCCAGTGTGTTAACTGTTATCAAGAAGTTCTCGAGGTAGTCAGAGTTTTACCTAAGGAAAAGATTTAAAAACCAACGTAGCCCCAGTCAAAATACAGTGCTATTTATCCATTTTCAGCATCTATTCCTCCAAATCTTGTTTGAAAGCCCCTCTGGTCTCTGTCCCTAGGGGCTAGCCTCCTATTGCAGATAATGGTTTTCCATTTCTCCAGGACTTTGTCTTTAGCTAATAACGCTCAAGGTTTTAGGGGAATTTTAGGAGAAAATTCTTAGAATTGAAAAGCTTTTCATGGTCAAATGAGTGAATTGTTAATGGAGGAATTTCAGGAAATAAGGAAGGCATTTTTGGTAGATAGCCCTACAGACATATATATCATATCAAAGAGATAACTCAGTAGTCTATCTGTATTAAGTCCAAATCAATGTCTTCCCAAATATTGCCTAATATCTAATAACAAGGGTTAATATATACATATAAATTGTGGAATTATTTTATCCCATAATATTCATTAAAACTTTAATACTGCTTGTCATTATTTTACTTGTCTTTTGCCATCTTCACATCTTGGTTCTCTCAGTGATTATTCCCAACATTTTCACCTTTCCTGACTCCCACCTACCACCCCTGCCTTAGCTGACAAGCTTGCCTTCCAGTCCACAGAGAAAACTGAGGAAATAGGCATGCCCTCGATTAAATTCATGCCCATCACCCACCCAAATTTTCTAACAACCTTTTTCTCCAGAATCAGAATCATTCATAGAATTCGAGTTCTTTTTCTTTCCGCTCAAAGATGATTTCTCTACCTACTTGCTCTCTGCATTCCATTTGCTCTCACTTTTTCCAGAATCTTCCTCAATCTGTTATCTTTTGCTTCTCTGCTGGTTTCAATCTCTTCTTTACTGTCTTCTTGCCTTTAACCTATGTAAATATGTTAAACCTCTTCTATTCTAAAAATCAAGCCAAAACAAAGGAGTAAAACTGTCCTTTGAGTTTACATCCTCAGTCTACTATCTGCCTCCTCCTCTTCTCATTCAAATTTTTCAAAGTAACAGTCTTCTATCACAGGTTCCCTTACCACTGAGTGAATCTCCAATCAGCTCCTATTCTGTTTCTCTTTTAATTCTGCTGAAAAGGTTTTTTGTGAGATTTCTGTTGGATAATTTCTTGCTGATTTGTCTTGATCTTAAATTTAACAATATCTGGAAGATATTGCTTGTTCACCAGGCAAACCTCATGAAAAGTTTTGGATGCATTTGTTCGCGATTGTAGCCTGGGAAGTACCTGGAACACAGCGACTCCAAGATGGCCACTGGTTCTCCATTTCCTAGAGTTTGTCTCACATGGTAATGGAGATACTGCTGTTCCTCCAGGGCTAGCTCCCTTGGCTATATCTGTATTTCTTAGGTTGACAGCTTTCTTATCTGTAGCATCCATTCTCCTAGTTCTTTTCACAATCTGCTCAAGTACCTTCTTTGTCTCCATATCCTCCTGTTCGTGTCTCTAGAAACTCTTTGAGGGATCTTTTCTTCCGGAACACGAGCTTCTTTCTATTTCTGAATGCATCCCATCTCCTCCCGCTGCTTCATCTCTCTCCTCCTTGCCTTCACAGTCCCTCCTCCTGCTCTGTGGCTTCCTCAGCTTCTAGCTGTCAGGTTCTTCTTCATGTGAGTCCTCTCTTTAACCACCTTTGAGCCAATTCCTCTTCTTTTTCTTTAGAGTTCTTCCCATTTCCTCCTTTCCCTGTCCTCCTTTGTGGCTGCTCTCCTCTCAGCTAGGAGGCCTGTGGCCTCTTTGGAGCTGGCAGCCCCTGCAGAGGCTTAGTAGGAGCCGGGGCAGTCACACTGGATGACCTGGCTGGGGCCCAATCTGGGGCTGGGGCTGTGGCTGGAGCAGCAGGCGTGGCTTCTGGTTTGACAGATGACCACTCTTCAACTCTGGCTTCTTCTGCCTTCACTAAAGCTGCTATGCCCTTTAGAGAGGGATCACTGGCAATTTTCTTCATTTCTTTCTCAGGCAATGCTCCGAGTTCTCTCTTGACAGAGCAGATGCCAGAGGATGCGGCCAGACCTTAGGGGGAGCAGCTTTGGCTGAGCTAAGAGCCAGGAGAAAGTTGGTCTGGGTGTGCCAGGCAAAAGAGTTTCCCCTTGGACTTGGACGGAGCCAAAGACGGGAGGGAGCTGGTAATCTAGCTTTGGGATTAGGTAGGATTGATAGAGCCTATCTGATGCCAGATGTAATGAAGTGGAAGGGTACATTCTCTCCTTCTCTCTCTCTCGATTTATTTCTATCTTATTTCTATCTCTATCATCTATCTCTACCTCTCTCTCTCTCTGTGCTCTCCTGCTCACAGAGCCATCAGGTCTTGTCACAAAGAATTTAGTCACTTTGTAGGACATGCTGTTAATACTAGTGTGAGATGCTGCATCTCTGAACAAGGCCGCTCTACATTTACTTCTGGCCAGGAGCCAACGTGTGGGCATTAGCAGTATATTAACAACACCAAAGGAAGAGTGTGTGGGGTCATGGAGTCAGAAGTGATCAAACATTGGACAGGAGCTGGTGATATTTTTGTAATCCCTCCTCTATGAAAATTAGCCTGTAGTACATTAAATATTCTCATAAGGTTTTTATGAGGATTGAAGCTAATACGTGTTTCTTAGAACAGTGCCCAGCATGTAGTAAATGCTCAAAAATATTAACTATTAATACTTATTAAGGATTTCCTACTAATTACTATGGGAAAACAGAAAATCAAAAGTTACATGAGAAAATGTAAAAAGTTTAATAATTTCTAACAGAAGAGGTTCTAGGGACTATAGTTCTTTACTTGCGCTAAGATGGTAGTTGGAGGTTTATGTGTTTCTGGTCTCAGCTTTTATTACTGAAGATGAGATTTCTGAATCCACCCTCATCACCTTTACGACACCTTTTACAAGGGTCAGAACAGTGCATGTGGCTTTGTTTCAAGAAGGCAATTTGGACTTCTGACGCCCTCTAGCTCGGCAATACTCTATTCATTAAACCAGGAATGAATTACACTCAGTACTAACTTACTTTAACTGACTGAGCGCTGTGTTTAGTAATAATAATAGTAGTAATAAAAGCCTTAAAGATATTTAAAAGATTCGCCGTTTACTCTTTTATTATTTTTTCCTTTTCTCTCTCTGAGTGTGCTGTATATGTTTTCACTACTGCTAATGGACATCCTTTGTGTCATTCAAAAGAGGAATGCATCAGAGGAGGTTTGCTCTAGATTAACTGTTCCTTCCTTCAGTGACAAGAAATAAACTGTCATTCAGAAAAGTACCTCTATGTTTTGTGTTTTCAGCCAATTCAATTCAATTCAAAGATGCGTGTTTAGGTCCTAAGAAATATCATGCACTGAACCAGATGCCATTCAGCCTTTTTTTAAAGTATTACATTAAAGAACTGGTTTGGCTATGAAGAGTATGCTTACAACTTGGCAAGTGTTTGCTTTTCTGCCTTGCGTGTAGCTTAAAATGTAGTTGTGTTGTTACTGGTAAAATGTAGTACAAATTGAGTCATATGATTTATTCATACTGAAAATAAATGTATCATTTACCATTTATCTAAAGACATGGGCAGTGGGCACTTTGTTATAAAATAAATAAATAATTCTGTGTTAAATATTAAACTATTATTTTTAGTTTTTTAATGCATCAGAGCTTCTATAGACTGAACACTCCAAATCATCAACTTTACTCCAATTACAAAAACATCAATCACTTTACTCCAAGTAAAACATCAACGTTAGAAACCCTGTTATTGAGATAATGGGAAGGGTAAGAATTATGGTGGAAGGAACTGGCATTTTCTATTTATTTTTATTAAAAATGAATGTTATTTATTACTCCCATCCTTAAAGCCTTCCTTTGGGTTACAGCTATAAATTGAGTAAATAAAACTCCAGGTAGCCCTGACTCTGAATGATTTTGCAGTTCATTTTTCATCTTGTTCTGGGCTGCAGAGCAGATCAGAGCCGAAGCCTAGAAAAGTGCACCACACAGATTCCAGCTTCAGAGGGCTCAGTCAGAGCAATAGAAGATAAGTAACTTTCAGAAATGAGATTCACCTAAAAGCTTAGACTCATCTTAAAGCTTAGATTGTCGATAAGAAATCTGAGCACTTTTTAAAATTGCATCTAGTTAGAGGAGAAAGCAATGGTCATTATATTTTTTATAAATACTTATAACAATGTGTTTTTGATTTTAAACCTGCGTATAGTTAGCACGTACATCATACACCTGCTGTTACTAAACTCAACTCCAGACAAAGGGAAAAACTCATTGCCAAATCTGGATGCTGATAGTAGTTCTATTTTGAAAACTGATCATGTTGACTAAAGAAAAGCCTAGAGACTTAAGGCAGACTCTCAATTTCCATCCTGACAGGGAGTAGAATGCTGACTGAGACCCAGAAGATAATTTGCCCAGTTTTGAAATTCAAGTGCTTGGACTCTTACCAAGGGAAGTGATAACTCTAAATAATCAAGTAGATGTTTTGTTTTCACAGCAGGACAAACATGACCCTAATTAGCAAGTTGGCTAATAGCAGTTCTCATTTTACAGAAGATTGGGTAAGTCTATAAAGGAAAACACACACACACAACAACTATAAAGTTTCTTGACCAGGTGGTTTAAAGGAAATTTAAAATGAAAGATCTGAATAAACTCCAATCTCTTTTCAGGTTCCAAATTAATTAACAGGTTCTTTGGCTAAGGCCATGGGTGGAAGGTAGTCAGACCTGTTTTTCAATAAAGTCTGTTTGTTTTATACTCAAGACAACTAATAATATTTTATTTATCAATTTATTAATTCAAGCATATAGCTTAAGTGTCTTCAACATAGTGGCTGAGGCACAGACTCTGGGACCATGCTTTTTGGGTTCAGATTCTAGCTCTACCAGGTCTGGATGCGTGACCTTGGACAAATTACTTGACCTCTCTGTGACTCAGGTTTCTCAAATCTGAAACGGAGAAGCTAGTAGTATCTATTTCATACCAAGATTAAATAGATGAATGATGCCATTAGCCCTCTTTGAGTGTTAGTTATTACTGGTAACATGTGCCAGGCATTATTTAGATCTATGGCAAAATGGTTGACCTCATAGAGATAACATTCTAATAGAGAAACTATAAGCACATAAACAAGCGCTCGTAAAATGTAAGCCATGATCATTGCTCAAAAGAAAAACACAACAGGGATGAGTACATGGTGTGTATATTGTTGGAGGTCGGTATGGGATTAGGTTCTTTAGAGGGGGGATTGAAGCTTCTCTGGAAAGATGATATTTGAAAAAGACATAAATGGAGATTTATAAATGCTCAGGTAAGAATATTCATTTACTTCTTCTTCTTCCCCACCATCTAATCCTTGCCCACCTTGAACAACATTTTGAAAGAAGATTGATGATTAATTGACTTCTCAGTTGATTTACATTATTAATTAAAGAAAGTTTGATAGGTTCCAATTGAATATGCACAAATTATATTTGAAAACTCAAGGGAGAAGGGATGTGAACTTTGTCATCTAATAATAAAGAAAGGAGAGCCAATATTTTCTTGATATCACAGAGATATAACGGTTAAGAAAACATTCAGTAAGATTACTTATAGAATCTTTCCAAACATTTAAAAGAATTATGCAGACTTACTGATGGAAAGAGAGCCCAGTAGAGCTGGAATGGTGTGATTCAGCTCTCCCATGAGGGGCATGCACAGCAGATGAGTATGGCAAAGTGTACTTGTCACGAGGACCTGGATTCTGTGAGTAGTAATGTTCCTATGACTGTGTTTTAGGAGTTGTGAAAATTAAGTAAATTAAAGTTGTGAAAGCACTTTACAAATTATAATTTGTCCTGTATAAAAGTTACTCTTTTCAGATCAATTATTCTCACTTGTCAAATGAAGGGGAAATAGCAGCTAGAAACTTTTTCATTTCATGCATCATTCAAGCTTAAGATAAATTATCATAATGCCCTGCAGGTGGAGAAAATATATAGTTTTCATGAAATGTAAAATAAATATCCTTTCTTTTGTGTTCCTTCTCTTGCTTCCTCTCCCATCCCCGAAAATTTACAAATCAAAGGCATAGAATGCTCCCTGTAATCATTCTCTTTCCTCTCTAACCCATTTTTGTTTTACTCCTATATCCTAGATAAAGCTGTAACCACGACAGGCTATATTAGCCGCTGAAATCTGAACAGAAGGGCAATTCCTAATCAAATTGGCACTAATTTCTTTCAGTACAAATTATCATCATTCACAGCAAATTTGCTTTCAGTGAGCTGTGCCAACTTGAGGGACGGTTCTGAGCACTTTTTTCTCCTCCCATCAATACAACAGATCAAATCATTCTATAACAACCACGTCTTTTTTTCTCCTCATTTTTTATGATGACCGATAAGGTGGAAAGTCAATTTTTTTCCACGTGTTCCAACCCAGCACTTAAAAGAAAACTGCTACAAATGGAGCTCTATTTCTTTATAATATTTCTTATTGAAATGAATTTGGGTAAAATATGGAAATTAAAAAATACATATTGCAAATATTGCAATGATATTAAGAAATATGTTTGATTGCTTGCCTATTGGGTACTTACAACATTATCTAGCCTAACACTTTATATCCAAGAAGATATGTGTGTGTATGTCTATATCAGTCAGACTACAGATTCGTATGTTCCCAACTGTTATGCTACTTTAAATAAATTGTACAGACTTCCAGGTGTCATCATAATATTTATATATAGTTCTCTGATTCCTCCTCATCTACACTGTTATAGTTTGCTGAGCCATCTGCTCAAAATATACATTTTGATAGGTTTATAATAATGCCATCATCTAAACAGCTTGCCAAATTGCAAGTATTGTTAAAATATATCAGAAAGAGAGAAACCCTAGGCAGTCCTCTATGATTCTACAATCTTATACCTGTCTGCGTTTAATTACCTTTTGTTGTTGTTCAGGTGTAGAGCTGTCTCATGTGCAAACTTGTGGCTAGGAAATTTTCATAATTATGGTTTTATTATTTCAGTTTTGTAGTTTTAACCACAACAAGATGAAACACTTCCTCTGAAAACAACTATCTTTACCAGTAAAAAGTGTTAATTACAACATAAATGATGTCAGTGAAAATGTTGGAAAATTTCAGGTTTAATTAGGTCTGCCACAGAAATAGAACTGTCACAGACTTGGCATTTTGGCAGTTTTAATTCCTGTATGAGTTTTCTTCTTTAAGACGATCACATATAGAGAGTGAGAAAATGAACATGTCATTTGTTTAAAACATATTGTTCAAGTATGTACCCAAGCTGAAGTGTAACATCCATTCACAATATGTTACAGTGACAAAATATTTTCAGCCAAGGTTTCCACAGAGATACATATGCATTCCTTATGCATTGCTGCTTTTTTCTTTCCTTTTCCTAAGATATGATGAGAACCTGAGCCTATCTAGATAAAAACAGTTCCTCAGACATATTTTGAAGAATTGTGCCTTATGTATATTACTTATCCAGGTTCAATAAACTTGAGACTTGGAAATAGCCATAACCCACAGAGTTGGATATATACTAAGCCCAGTGGAATCACGGAAACAAAGCCTCAAGACTACAAAGTGGTAGTCTTCTTGCCAGTAAGATTTTAATTGCTATAATTAAAAATAAGAGTCACTTTTATTAAAAACTGAACCCCCCATTGTGTGAATCATTCTAGTAATGTTTTGCATAACACTTAGGAATTTATAATGCCTAAGGATAATATAAAACATAACTTTCCCTGACTACTTGCAACTGTAAATACATGGTTTGTCAGTGACAGTTTCAAATCATCAAATTGAGATATTAATTAATAAGTTAAATAATAAAAAGCCCCAAATAAAGATTAAGAAAAAAATTGGAATACGATTGTATAGATATATGTATATATATACACACACACACACACATATACATATATATATTTTAAATACCAGATTTTATTTTGTTTCCATTCCTAACAACAAAGCAATTCTAGCAAAAAAGTCTTGTACGGCTCTGTCATCTCCACAACTCTAGTATTCAGCAGAAGCCATGCCAACAATTAAATGAGTAACCGGCAGGATTCCCCAAACAGATCCGATGGAGTGATGAAGAAAGTCTCATCTGTGACATGGAATCCATGATGCAAAAGGAATAAAATGTTGCATACGGATCTTGGTGATATTCCTTAACTCGAAAATGTCTTTGCTATGTTGTATAGATAATGAGGCAGCCTTGGAAAAATTAGGCATTACAGCCCAAACAAGTAGGTACAGATTATTAGGGTGGTATGCTCCTCACCTCCCCTGAGGTTATTTGTTCTTTAGCCTAATTCTGACGAGAGCCATTGTTTTAGCTCAAAACATTCAACCTACTCCTATCCATTCTCTTCCACTGCCCAAATTATAGCTGCTTCTTCATCTTTGCTCCACATGCTAGATTATTCCATTTCCAAGTGAAGAAGTAACCTAATTACCCCCAAAATGACTAGGAGAATCTTCCTCCATATTTTCATCCGAACAAGGCAGAACTAACTCTGCTCTCCTTCCTATCCAACCTTCCCACATCATATAAGAAGGCACCTGGAGTGGAAATGAGGAGAGAAGAATCAGAGTCTAGGATTACCTACTTTGAGGGGAGCAGAACTGTTTGAGGCGAAAGTATCTAACCTCTCCGATCCCTACACTTTCACTAGTCAGGGGAAATTATGCTCAGAGAGAAATCACTAACAGAGATTAGAGATCCTTGGAGACCATACTAAGCCATTTCCATTCACTTCATTCTTATTATAATTTAATGAAGTAGTTACTATTTTTGTGTCCATCGTAGAGCTGAGGGAACTGTGTGGAAGTGAAGTTGTATTTGAACCCAGGTCTGTTTGATTTCCTCATTTCTAATGACTCTTCCCTGATTTCCCACTGGTCTTAGGAACATGCCCCAAATCCCTATAGGGGCTTAGAGGGTCCTTCATAATCAGTGATCTGTTTTCTTTTATGACTCAACGTGTCCCTTTCTTATTTTGTTATTTTTTAAAAATTCTAAAAATTTGGTACAAATACATAAAGTAAACCCAGATACAACTTTTTTTACTACGTGTAAAAGAGGAATACAAAATTCATGACAGTGTAGGAAGAATGATTTCTTTTCAATCCTGTGATCATGCAAGAGACCTGAGAGGTCAAGCATGAGCAGAGACATCTGTATGTTTAAAGTCGTCTACACAGTTGAGAAGGGGGCAAAGACAAAGTGTCATTGGAAACCAGTAAGGGTCACTAATTCTTTTTTGGATGAGATAATGAGAGTCTCTTAGGAATCTAAATGAATATGCATGAAACATTTCAGGTTATGAGGGGAATGTCATCTGTTTTGAAAAAGTTCTTACCAAAATACAACAAAGATCAGTACAATTTTTTTCAATAATAATGTTTCTAATTTTTAAGATTTAGGCTCCATTTTTAAGATTTTCAGCTCCATTCAAGTTTTTTTTGGTTCATGATCAAAATTTTACTTCTGTTTCATTTTTTAAAAAAAGATTTCCATCCGTCTGTATTAGTGCTTTTTGAATAATCTCGACCATATGTCCTCCATTCAAATAAGAATTTATAAGCAATTTTCAAAATAATAGGCATGCATCTTATATACGGCCTTTTTCTTTTATTTTTGCTATTTGTGTGTATATCTTTTAAAAAAAATATTCAACCAGGTGGAAATTGTCGAAGCATAGATAATTCACAAATTAGTGAATATGTTTTGAGGCCTAACCTATGCCAGGTACTTTGGCATAAGGAGATGACACTCTAGAGCAGCAGATGGACATTGATCACATAATTAGAATATAAACTGGTGAGTGTGGTAATGTGTCATGTGCAGAGAGCTATGGACACACAAATTTCAGCCGAATCAAACTGCCAATACAAAAACTCTGCTCTTTCTATGAATATAATAGTAAATCATTCAGTAGATTTAGTGATTAGGCAAATCAGTTTGTTTTATTGATTGAGAATTTTGTTTAAAAACCTCAATTTGTTGAAAAAATGTACAAAGAACTTGAAAAGAAGCAATTGATTCAAAGTATTCCCTTAAATGATTTAGTGCTTTGGTTAGTCAGAATAGCTTCCAGCCTAATATTTGACTTAAAAAAGAAAGAAGAAGGAGTTGAAGCTTTTATTGCTCTAAATAATGATGCTTTATCCAACAGATTCTAGACTGTAGTGTGTGTATGTGTGTGTGTGTGTGTAAAGATGACAATATCTATATTTAATCCAAATATTCACTTTTATAGGAATGATATGTTATTACAGCTACATCTGAGAAATGTTGCTTTGTCACTGTTAGTTTTGACTTTCTGCACATCTGTAAATTGGTGTAATTTGTAAAAGGATTTTTCTTGTGATACATCCTCACAAGTTCTTGCATAAGTCATCACATAAGCTTTGTCACCATGATCTTTATTGGTAATTATTTATTATTCATGTGAACATTTCCTTTTTTGAAAATATAGCCATTTGCTTCCATATGTTTTGAACTGTTATCAAAACAATTTGACTGGGGGCATTTGAATAAGCCCTATGAAAGAATCAGAGGAGGCTGATGGATGAACTGGAAAGACTCTTACTGGACTGGACGCAGCCAGTTTCTGCTCTGTAAATGACCTGAGAATTACAGTCAGCCCTTACGCTATAAACAGCAGTTCTGCAGGAGGTTCAAATGGAATAAAACGTGAAGAGATGGCATTTGGGCTGGCCTGAAGGAAAGAAATGATACAACTATGTTGGTCTCTACTATCAGGACCCCTTGACCTTTAGGAAAGTCTCTGATGCTAGAACAATAGACAAAGAAGATCAACATTATCTAAGGGCAAAACTACTAGTGATTATGCTAAAAAAACCTGGGTCAATGAAAATCGGTAAAAGGAAGAAGTTTATACTTCCAAGGAACCAGCACTGTAGAGCTTTATAGGAGTGATGGGGTTGGCTCTAATAATGATAATAATAATAATAGTACTACCATTTATTGATTACTTACTATGTGCCAGTCTAAGGCACTGTGCTAAGAATTTTACATACGTTGTGTCATTTAATTCTCACAGCAACCTTTTGTTGTAGATAGTGTCATTATTATTGTTTTTAATTAATCGTCAGAAAACTAGCTTCTAAGAGATTAAGTAACTTGCCCACAATAATACTACTAAGCAAGGTCAAAACTAGGTTTCAAATCCAGGATGGATTCTAGAATCTGTGATCTTACTCAATATTAGACAATAAGAGTAAGTTTGACTTAAAATTTAGGGCATAGATATTAGTGCATAGATATTAATATCTTCATCAAACAGGAAGCTCAAGAACAATGATTTAGTTTCCAAAAACCAAACCAGTGATTCTCAACTGGGACAGTTACACCCCCTCCCAGGAGCATTTGGCAATGACTGGAGACATTTTTGGTTGCCACAAGGGAGAGAGGGTGCTGTCGGCATCTAATGAGTAGAAGCTAGGGATGCTACTAAATGCCCTACAACTTAGGACAGTAACTCACAGCAACTAATTATCTGGCCCAAAATGTTGAAGTGCTGAAGTTGAGAAATCTTGAATTAAACTATCAGGGCCAACTACACAATTTGTGGTGTCCAGTACAAAATGAAAATGTAGGTCATCATGTCCAAAAAGCAGGAAAAAAAGCCTTTTTCTTTTCTTTTGCAGTCTCTTCCTCTACCTGTCATGGTATTTTTTATTTGCTAATTAATGTCATGTTTCCTTGGGCGGGATTAGTGGCTGGGCAACTGCAGATCCTCATAGACATCCAAGGCTCCAGCTGGGCACTGACTTTGACTCTCTCTTTGCCCACATCCAGGATCTGTTAAGGGAGAAGGATGGTACAGGTCACTGGGCAGGGATAGAGGAGCAGGTGGCAGAGAACCCATCCCAGGGAGGTAGAGAAGCAGCAGGAATCAGGATGACAGTGAGCCAAGGCTTTAAGCCACAAATGCATGCTTCAATTATTCCATCAGACTCTACCAACAAAACATAAATTCAAAGATGGAGTTATTAAAAATTTCAAGATGGCAACCACACAGCCTTATACGCCTAGCTCGGGGTACCCTTCTGAGTGCAGGGCCCTCTGTGACTGCATTGGTCGACCACCCATGAAGTTGTCCATGTAGACTGATAATGACAACTGGAAGGGATTAAAGAGGTGACTGCGTGGCTGTGCAGGGCTCTCAAGAGAGGAAGGTTAGCAGGCCAGATAGGAATTGCCTTTTTTATCCAAGGGTTTAGAAACCACAGCTGGCAGCCCAAATTTGAGTGTCAAGGTTTGTCTCTATTAGGGACATAGAGTATATCACCAGACAGCAGCAGCCACTCAAAGGGACCACAGATCAAAGCAGAGGTGACCAATAATGGAAAGCTAAACTGGGATGTCAACAAGCTAGAATAGATGGGGGCAATCCTTAGAATACATTTAACAACAAACCATGAGTCCAAGCAGGGACAGTAGAGATTCACAACAGTTCCAGGCAGGAATGAGGGTTCTTAGAAAATCTCATCTAAAAGATGGCATGGAGATGGCCTCAAAATTGTATATCCTGGATTATGACAGTTTGAGGCTGAGCTGGGTCATTCCAGGATGCCATCTGAAACAAGAAAAGCCCGAAAAGGGGCAGAAGTGTCTGATTACTTTGCCTTGATTTGGTGCTACCAGACATAAAATGCTGTGTTAGTCAGGAACATGTTGTGGTAGGCAGAATAATGGCTCCCCAAGACACCCACGCCCTGTGAATATGTCACTTTATGTGGCAAAAGGGGTATTACAGATGTGGTTAAGGTTACAGACATTGAGATCAGGAGATTATCCTGAATTATCCAGCTGTGCCCAATCTGATCACTTGAGTTCTTAACAGTGGAGAACATTTTCTAGCTACAGTTGCTCCGAGAGATGCAGAGAGAAGGACTTGATCTGTTGTTTCTGACTGAAGATGGAGGAAGGGGGCGCCAAGCAAGGAGTACAGGTTCTCTTCAAAGCTGGAAAGTGCAAGGAAACAGATTCTCCCCTAGAGTCTCCAAAAAGGAGCACAGCCCTGTGGACGCCCTGATTTTAACCCAGCGAGACCACGTTGGACTTCTGTTGTACGGAACTATAAGATAATAAATTTGTCTTGTGTTAAGCCATTGTGTTTGTGGTAATTTGTTACAGCAGCAACAGCAAACTAATACATGTATACTGAGCTTGCATGGTAAACTGAGCACTGTGAAAACACACAGAATCAGGGAAGATTTGAGCTAGGATTATCACTGAGATAATTGAATCTAACCCCTCATTTTAGAGAGAAGAAACCTACTGCTTAAAGGAGTTAATTGCCGTGCCAAAGGTCACACAGCCAGGTCCTTGTCAGTCAAGTCCCGCCTTTTCTACTGTATTACACACTTCCTGATAAAGAGGTTCTTAGGCAGGAGCCCATGAGAGATGAAAATAGATGCAGCACTCACATGTCCAGAGAAAAGCTGTAGGAGCCAGGGAGAGAATAAACGGAAATGAGGGGAAGAAAAGAACCAAGAGAGAAGTAAATCTTTTAGTTGTAAGACAAGTTCCAGTTTGAACTGGAAACACTTAAAGCATAGCATGCGAGGGAAAAAAGATGAATCGGCCCCTGGAAGCAGAAGTAAAGCATGAAAAATGATCAAATGAGACAGGATGGAGAGCCTCGCCTGCGTTTCGGCACCAGCTAAATCAGAGGAGCTTCCTTTTTGTTGTTCCTCCCAGAGTCGACTTCTCCTTGATAAACTAGGTGGTGAGTCCACGAGGTGGCTGACGTGGCAAACCTGTGTATCTCATTAGTCTCCTGAAGGGCAACAGGGGAAGACGTACCTCCCCTCAGAGAAACAGTACTGCCCTTGGAGAATAATTCCACCTGAGTGGCTGACCTGAAAACAGACCTTTTCTGCTAATACCAAGTCTCAGAGGAGAGCTGCCTTTCTCATGACATTCTTTATGGGTCTTCTCTCGGTTAGAAATTAAAGAGAAATATGTCAGACACAGAGTCTAGGAACAAAGTATAAAACATGACTCTAATAGGTTACTAATAGTGATAGTGCCATTGGAAATACCCAGAAAAGAGCAAATTGGCGGGATATAAAAGGTCACTGGGATCTTCAATCATGTAAGTCTTGCTCTTACTTGCTAATTAATTTGTTTTATAGAGAAAGATACCCCTGAAAAATCCAGTGGTAGACATTTTCTCAGCACAGGTTCAGTTTGTATAGAATGACATTTGTATCCATGCAATTGTTTTTCCAATTCTTATGATGAAACAGCCGTAACATTGGTATGAATGAATGTATAACATGAGTAAAGAAGGAAAAAGAATTCCTGTGTTAGATTATTTTGGTTCTACTTACATAATAATTGTACCTGAAAAAGCCTATTATACAAACTTGTAAAATAATGTGCGTCTCTGCACGAGTCTATCTCATCTGGTCTTCATTCAGCCATATGCTTCATGCTTTCATTTTACTCTCTTCCATAGCTTCTCTGTAGCATTCTCCTCCAAATTTCCCCCCATCCCATCCAACTGTAGTAGCAGAGAGCAGGTAGTCTAAAACTCCATAATTGCAGTACAACATCTAGAAAACACGGAGCTGTCTGCTCAGAGAACAAAAGATTTCTTCTGAAGGGATTTCCCCCCATTATCCCCAACACCAAGCACCCCCATTCCCAGCTCAGAGCTGCCAAATCTTGATGAGGTGTTGACAAACTATCAATCAGACAAGTGAATCATCCTTCATCCATTACATTCTGGGAGTCAGATTTTATATAGGAGTAAAATTCTTCCCATTCCTTCCCCTTCAGCCTCTCCCTAGATTTCCGCTGAATTCATCCATCGTAGGGTTCTCTCCGACATAGGCAGAGATGGCATAAGCCCTTATACAGAGCTGTTTTTTTTGCTTTTTTTAGTAGTTGATTTTAGGCCTCCTGTATATTGTTGAACTAGATGAAAATGTCTTCTATTTTTATTATCCTTAATCAAAAGAGGGAATTTTTGGAAAAATTGCAGCTTTGTTTATATATGCTAATGTGCCTCTGAGATTGTTTTTAGGATGGTATATTTAATGAAGTTTAAAAAAATTAATTGTTCTTTCAAGGATAAAATTAATTGGTTTTTTTTGGTGAGGAAGGTTGGCCCTGAGCTACCATTTGTGGCAATCTTCCTCTATTTTGTATGTGGGATGCCACCACAGCATGGCTTGATGAGTGACGTGTAGGTCTGTGCCTGGGATCTGAACCCACAAACCCCGGGACGCTGAAGCAGAGCATGTGAACTTAACCACTACACCATAGGGCCAGCCCCAGGATTAAATTATTTTTGTTCTCTAAATTTATTTTCAATCTTACCCAGAAAGTGACTAAATCCACATCATTTAGTTATGGTGTTTATCTGACACCATATCTCAATCTTGGTATAAGGCAGAAATCAGAGTCTAAGGTGTGAAATTTCAAAGGAAATTTGGAAAGGCGATTTGAAGTTACGTAAGTTCTCCATCTCCTCTCCCCACCTTCTGAACCCTCTTCTAGAGGATCATATCCCACCCCTCCCACCATCAGAGAATCATTCGTCTGTAGCTGCCCCATCTGTTTTTATATCATTGAATATAGTCCTTGACACAATTCTAAAATGTCAGTATCATTTTTATTCCTATTTTAAGTTTAGAAGTCTAGGTATAGAGAAGTTAAGAAATTTGCCTGTAAAAAAGTAGAATCATCTTTCAAATACATGTCCAGTTGACTAGAAAACCCTTGTACTTAGCACTCTACTATGCAGTCCGCATTCATCCTTTAAAACCTAGCATCTAACTCTTAACAATTTCAGAAATAACACACAAATTTTGTAACAGCTACCAAAACAATATAAAGAGCGAAGAGTAAAGAAACAAAAGCAAAGTGATTTGAAAAAAAAAGGAAATATAAATCTTTATGGTTTAAAGACAAATTCAGCTTAGATTCTCCTCTCCACTTTTTTCTATGTCTACTGATGAAGAAACTACCAGAGAAACTCATGCTGCTACTGGCCCCTATGGAAGGTCATTGTCTATGAGGTGCATGCATTTTTCCCAGGACATCACAGGCATATTCTACAAATGGCAGGTGCCAAGACCAATTCAAGAGTGAAGTCTTAACTTTCTTCCTTTGCCCATGTAAGTCAACCTTTCCTTAGGATACAGTGTCAAGAAGGGTTCTCTCTACTTATTGTGAATTTAGAAGCTGTAAATTCACTTACTACACTTGTCACAATAAAGCAAGCACATGAATTAATAAAAACAGGGGAGAGGACAGAGATTATGGAATAAATTATTTAAGTCCCCTGTGGTTAATTTTATGTGTCACCTTGACTGGCCATAGAGTGCCCAGATTAAACATTGTTTTTGGGTGTGTTTGCAAGCATGCTTCTGGATGAGATTAGCATTTGAATCAGTGGACTCAGTAAAGCAGATTGCTCTCCCTAACGTGAGTGGGCATCATGCAATCCATTGAGGGCCTGAGTAGAGCAAAAGGCAGAGGAAGAAGGAATTCATCTCCTTTTCTCCTGCCTCACTGGTGAGGTAGGACATCTCCTCTTATCTTCTTCTGCCCTCAGACTGGGATTTACACCATCAGCTCCCTTGGTTCTCAGATCTTCAGAATCAGGCTGAATTATACCACCAGCTTTCCTGTATCTCCAGCTGTAGAAGCAGATGGTAAGACTTCTCAATCTTCATAATCATGCAAGTGAATTCCTAATAACAAGTCTCCTTCATATATATAAATACATATACAATATATATTGGTTCCCACTGGTTCTGTTTCTCTGGAGAACCCTGACTAATACACCATCCCCTGAAGGTAGGGACTCTTCTTATTTCTATCTCATATTCTGTCTTATTTCTCTTTATTTTCCCACTTCCTATATAGAATGTGTGTGTAAGGAGGGCTCAATAACTATTCATTGAACTCTAGTTATTGATCTACAATCATATAGGTAGGGTGGAGAATTAATAAACAGCTAACAGCTTCAAAAGCTCTTAAGTACATTAGAGCAAAGCTCTTACTATGTTTTCCTTGGGTTAATAGTAAAATCTATTTTTGCAATTCCTAAAGACCCTTGAGTTTGACAGCGAGAAGAGAGAACATCTGATGGAAGTGGAGTGGCCAGAAGCCAATCTTGCATTAAAATCTCTACACAGATATAAATGAGTTATCTGTAGAGTAATGTTTTCTAAACTATAACATTCTTTCCCAAATAAAGATCTCATTATCAGATAAAAATCCAAATGAATTAAGCTCATATTTGGGAACAGGAAGCTGTTTTACCTCAAGTTATTTGATGAAGGGAAATTCTTTTATTATGTAGCCACATTTATTTAAATACACCTATAACCTATTGTATTAGTCAGGATTCTCCAGAGGAAAAGAACAAATAGGATATATATTTTAAAAAGAGAAAATACATACAGTTGTCCCTCAGTATCCTCGGGGATTGGTTCCAAGAATGCTGTGGATTCTAAAATCCATGGATGCTCAAGTCTCTTGTACAAAATGGCATAGTATAACGAATACAGTCAGCCCACATATCCTCGAGTTTCCCATCCGCAGATTCAACCAACCACGGATGAATCCACAAATGCAAAATCCACAGATCCTGAGGGCCGACTGTATTATATAAACATAAATATGTAGTTAAGGATTATATTATTATTTATTTCCTTATTTTATTATATGAGAAAATATATATTATAAAATATAAATATATATTATAAGGAATTAGTTCCCTTCATTATGGAGGCTGAGCAGTCCCCAGATCTGTGGCTGGCAAGCTGGAGACCCAGGGGAGTCAGTAGTTCCAGTCTGAGTCGAAGTTCTTGAGAACGAGGAGAGCTCATGGTGTTGTTCCAGTCTGAAAGATGACAGGCTCGACAGCTGAGAAGAGCTGATGTTTCAGTTCAAGTTCAAAGGTAGCAAAAGACTGATGTATCAGCTTATACAGTCAGGCAGGAGGAGTTCTGTCTTACTTCCAGGAGAGTAAGTCTTATTGTTCTATTCAGGCTTTCAACTGATTAGATGAGGACCACCCACACTAGGTGGGGGCAATCTGCTTTTCTCAGGCTCCCAATTTAAATGTTAATCTCATCCAAAAATACCCCTGTAGACACACCCAGAATAATGTTTGAATAAATATTTGGGTGCCTCGTGGCCCAGTCAAGTTGAGACGTAAAATTAACCATCATACTTAATAATAGGAATGAAAGGAGAGAAAAGGTCTTTAGAGGTAACTTGATGACCAGGATACTCTGGCAAAAACTGCTTTTCAGACAGAACTACGAAGTAGGCATGATTTGTGGGAGAGGAAACAATATTTTCCTGAGGAAAATGCCCCTAAGTAATGATGGATTCTTTTTATATCTTCAATTACGTGTTAGTTTGCGTCAAGCTTCACATCTTTCTGGAAATCAGGAACCTGAACTGTATTGATATATTGATCTAGCACTCATCTTAGTAACTATATTTAACATTTCCTTCCACAAGGAAGAAACTGTTTCTATTTCTGCAGCATTTTGTGAATATATATGTTGTGAAAAACCTGGCTAATCGACTGCTTCCTGTTTAGAGTCAGAAAGTACATTTTCACATGGATTCAAAATGCCAAAGAGAAATGCTCTCAGTAATGGCTCTTCAACTAAACTTGTACATTTCACAGATTTATTTAGTTATAGTTTTCCTTGTGCTTAAAGGTACAAGCATTCCTCTCGCAAATTCCTTTGTTCAAAAACTTAATATCGTAGAATCATAATTCTATAGGGAATAATTTCTTATCTTTTTTGTCTCCTTATAAAAAATATGGAACATATTATCAACCTGTCCTCAAATTATTAGATACTGAAGTATGATAAGGACTCAAAGTTAATCTTAATTTGGTCCTAGGTCAGCCTTGTTAGCACAGAGACTCTTTCAGAAACAGAAGCTGTCATTTTTGTCTATATCAGATACTGGACCATATGCTTTACATATGGCTGAGGCTAAGGGGGGAAATGTAGGTTCTTCGAGATCACACAGTTGGAAAGTGTAAAGTCAGCAGTTGCAGCCCAAACATTAGATAGTTCTTCCAACCACATCTCACATTCTAACTGATTACTCCAGGGTTAACTCGGAGTTTTGAGGGAATCTCTGGGCAGTCTTCTGTCTGACCAAGGTTGTGGTCAAGAATCTTGTTTAGAGATAGTTTGCCTTTTCTCACATTCCAATAGCTCAAGAATATTTGCCGTGCAAAAATATCAGCTTGAACATAGCATTTTCAGTTAGATATTTGCTAACAATCAGAGTCCAAAAAGGCAGCATGCTGACTCTGGTGAATAGAAGACTGAATGACTTGAGCATATAGGATGGCCTGGCCCCTGTGAACATTGATAGGCTAAATTTATTTAGGAGAAGCTGTGTCAGAGTCTTCACAAGTATGACCCCTGAAGCCACCCTGTAAATGCTGGTGCTACCACTTTCTAGCTCTTACTTACTCTCTCTTTGAACTGAATATTGTTACGTATTACTTAGAAATATAATATTTATTTACGTAAAATATAAAATGTGCTCAAGTTTACTAACTTCAAGGGTAGATTATTCAACCTACCCTCTGGAGCACCTTCAGGATCAATCCCCTTATGCATGATATTTAGGCCAAATGGACCACAGAACAGTCCCCAGAATCATATCTACAAAATGTTTTCTTATCATATATTTAAATTAACTAGGTTTTTCTGTGCTCATTTTCTCATATTTGGGGTGTCTGAGTGTTGAATAACTAAGTATAGTTTTAACAGCTGTGGAGATCACAAATTCTATACATCTACTAGACAATATACTGAGGGCTTGCTATATCTAATCCATTAATCATATAGATTAGAAAAATTGTCTCTCCTTAAAAAAATTGTCTCCCTTGGGTATCTACCTTCATCTTATAATGAGGTACAGTCAATTTATTGAAAACTATTGAACTGATTGTTGTCTGTTTAGACATTTCTTAATCTTAACAATGACAAGGTCAAATAAAATCAGTAGGTAATATGAGGAATGTCATACTATATGATTTGAAAATCAAATTTATTTGCATCCATTGCAAATAATCCCATTGCCTGTCTCATTGAATAATCTTTGATCTATATCTTTATAGTATATTTTAGAGAAAGCCATTGAAAGAAAAACTCGGACGTATGCTGGTATTTTCATCACAGTCATTCATCACCATAATGAGTAAACAAAGTCCCTTTGAAAATAGTGTATCTGGCATTGCGTAGATTCCAAAGCATTGACTTCTTGTATAACACTCTTTGAGAGGCATTAATATGAATGTTATGCTAATTTGTCTGCTTTTGACCTAGAGTTTATTTAAAATCCTAGAGGATTTTGAAGAGGCTATTGCTTCATTAAATTAACTCACAAAGCAAATCTAACTTCAGTCTCTTATTTTATTAGGACAAATTAATCTAAAAAATTATTTGAAGAGTGAATCAACACAAGGTCTTCAAGAAGTACAGTTCAATTTAAGCATTAGTTGGGATCTGCAATAGTGGTTTAAAACCAGAGTCAAACAGTCCTGAATTTAATTCCCAACTTTACTACGTACTAGCTGTGTGTCCTTAGGTATGTTATTTACATTATTTTAGTCCTTGGTATACTCAACAGTAAATTTCAGTAAATAATAATACCTATCTCACTGATTGTTATAAGGATTAAAGATAATAATTATATAAAATTTAAGAACAGTCTCTGGCACATAGTAAGGACTCAATATATAGTTATTATTAACTATTTCTTAATCATTATTTTCAGAACCTAAATTCATACGAGTTGTGTAGAGCAAAATATAAACTATTATTCAATTCAGAAATTTTCCTTTGAAGGCAATCATGATGTTTTGGCAATTTGAGCATATGGTTTCTTTACGAAATTCTTTAAACATGAAATATTAAATATGAAATTCAAAATGTGAGCATTTTAAGATACATATTTATGGTAGCTTTTCACTGAATGAGTTCCTCGATAAGTCCTATAGATGACATTCCTAACATCAGACATTATGGTCCAGTTTTCCAGACAGGAAATGTATAGAACATGACAAGCATCCCAAATCAATGGATAGTAAGTGATAAATGGTAAAAAATTTGAGAGGAAATAAATCATTATAGACTCATGGAGATGGTAAATCTTAAACAACTTTTAAGCAAGGGTAGAATTTAAATTCAGAGAATTTCATAAAATTTAGATTCATAAGTATGTGGTAAAATATGAGTAAGAAGTTCAAAGATGAAAATTTCATGATGTAGTTGGGAAACAAAAAACGGACTTTTCATTTACATTCTTTTAGGAGAGAAGAGGCTGAACATCTTTGGGAGTTCTTGGATGGTAGGAAAGGAATATAACTTGACATACTAGGCAATAACATGCCAATATCTAAGATATTTAGATTAAAACATAAACTTAATAAAACAATGGGAGAAGTAAATGCAATGATATATATTTTTGTATATATATCCTCCTTACAAACTTTTTTTTGACTGGCTTATCATCTATTTGACATCATGCAAAGAAATTCTACTATCTCCATTTGTTATCCAGGTATCAGATCCCCTCACATACATATGGCTATCATTTTTTCTGCCCCTCACTAATCCCTTTACCAGCTTCCATAACAAATTAATCGTATAAAGCACATTATACTGTTCTTAGTTTTACTTCATAGGGACGGAAAAATCCCACTAATGTCTCTTCTTCTCTGCCACGTCTCCAGGATGGAGGGTAGATTTTCTCTACACACATCCCCCTCCCAACACACTCACACACACACCCCTTAGCTCTACTAGCTCCTCCCTCTTTGCTTCTGGCCCTTTCCATTCTCCCTCTCTCAAGAACATCCATATTCTCCTTCCTTTTCAAGGAGAAGAGATGCCCTCTTCCTTCAGACTTCCATTGCCAGCCTGACACTCAGGATGACACCTTCCACCTTACAGTGGGGTTATCACAGCATTTTCTTAACAAAGACAGCCTTTTCCCTTGTCCTAGGATTCTTGTACTAATTATTTAAAAAAACTCCAAAATTTTCCCTGAATTAGATTATAAACACAAATAAGTACTCAATTGCTATTAAAGATGGCTAAGTGACTAGAGAAAATTTTTATTACAAATTAAGCGAAAAACAGTTATAGAACAATATATATAATGAGACTCCCTTTTTGGTAGAGAAAAAATACTCCTAAAAATATCTGACAGCATTTACAGCAAATAGTTAATGGTGATTATCATCTTGAGAATGATATGAAGGGATTTTCTCTTATTACTCATACTTATTTCTGAATTGTTTGAAAATTTTATAACATGCATATATTAATTATATGAGAGAAAATAACAAAGTAATGTTTTCATTTGAAAAATAAATCAGATTACATACACTTATTTTTCTTTCAAAATGAATTTGACAGTGCAAATATAGTATTACTTATATTTTGAGCAAATTATAAAGACTGCTATTTTATTATGTATATAATAAATAGCAGTCTCTGTAGTAAGTACATAAAATACACATTTGCATTTTATCCTTCATGCCTCCCTTAAAATAAGTATTCTTTCTCCATTTTGTTGATAAAGAAATAGAGACACAGAGAATTTAAGTTACTTGTCCAAGGTCACATAGCTGGTAAATAGTAAAGCCAAGATTCAAATCAAGTTTTTGTTATTGTTATTCAGCTTTATATTCACCTCTTCTTTAAGAGAATTCACTCACTAGAAATGAAAGATATTTTTTATGGATTTTGTAGCTAAGCAGTATTTATTGTTTACAGTTTATGAAAATAGCACACACACACAAAAAAGTGTAGCTCATCTGTTGAAAACGAAAGTCACAGGCAGGAGAATCTGAGACTATCTAGAGATCTGCATCAGGCACAGCAGGCACTGGGTAGGTAGTTAGTAAGGATTTATTGAATGAGTGAATAATCAGTAAACAAAGGAATTTTTATGGTGAATGGACACTGGAGCAACTTTTGCATCAGGCAGTAGAATTCTAGATTGACATTGATTGCTTGCCTGAGCTAAAAGGAAGATCGTTGCATTGATTCAAGGTAGGGAATCATGAATATCCCGGAAGGAGGAAGAATTGGTGTATGGGTGCAGTTTGGACAAGAAAGAAAGTAAACCCAGGAGGAAGAATAACAGTGAGAAAGAAAGAGAAAGAGAGAATGAGAGATGTAAAGGCCACAGACATGCTAACGAGGACACGAGAAGATTCATTGGAGATAAAAAGGATGGCGAGCTAAAAGAGTTTGAATGAGTGGCCAAGGATATCTAGGACTCATCACAGACTTAATGTACCTCACAGCTATAGCTCCAAGACTAATGCTATACCTTCTGGTGGGGTCTGTGGCTGTTAATATAGTTCCTGTGCCTTGGTCAATTTTGTCCGGGAAATTGGGTAGGAGTGGGCTTGTGGTGGAAATACTCCAGCTGAGAGGTGATGGGGAAATTAGCTTTTTCTATTTACCACCAGAATACCATGAAAATCGTAAGCAATCAGATTTAGATTAATATAACAAAGCACTTCCTATTAATTTGGACTGTAAAACAGTGGAACGGGCTACAGTGTGAGGTATGATACGCACTTTTCTTATAAGACAAGGGTACACATTAGCGTTACTTTTGCTGTTGTTATCAGCTCTTATTAATAATGCAATGTTGTCAAAAGTATTCTTGAATTACTGGGGAAATTGGTTTGGACATTCCTTAAGGAACAAGTGAAACATCGCTAATTTTTACATTTTACCTTTTGTGGTGTTATTAAACAGTTGAATCCCGAAAAATTGAATAGTTCACATATTTTTATTTTTCCTTACTTGGCCATATACATGTCCATACATCACAGTATGGCTGCTTGGGGACGATTTCTCACATATGTAAAATCAAAGTAGAACATTTTCACATTTCTGAAGGTTGACTGAAGAGCTGCATTTAATGTCTGAAAGAATATCTAAAATTATTAAACATTTAGCAAGCTCCACTCCACTCCTCCACGGCTTAGTTAGCCTCAAGGATTTTCACCTGTCTAGATGCTAGACCCCAGGTCTTATTATAATGTTACTTCCCCAAAACGTGAAGTTCAGGAGACACTTCATTTGTGCTTCCCTAACACTGCCCACCAACAACTACAGGTTTCAAACTTTAGCATGAACAAGAATCATCTAGGATACTTGTTTAAAAAGCAGAGTCCTGGGCCCTAGCCCAGGAAATTCTTGGTTAATTTGGGGTATGAGGCAGAATATGTAGTTTTATGAGACTCCAATGCAGAAAGTTTGTGGGCCACAGTTTGCAAAACACAAGCTTGGAATGATCAATCCTAACGTTTGATCAATTTGATCATCTGTCAGCTAGACTGATTAATTTTTCATTCAATCAACTCATTTGAACTGAAAGATAAATTAAGTCAAGTGACACTCTGGTTATAAGCATAAGCACAACCTCATTGTGGGGCCTTAGATCAATATTTTAACTTTCCAACAGCTCAGTTGGTTGATCTATAAAATAATAACTGTATTTCTCCACTGTGTTGTCTAAAGGAAGAACTATTAAAATATTACAAAACAAGTTTTAAATGTGAACACAATGGCAGAATACTGTTAGTGTATTACGGAAATTAAATAATTAGTACGAGGGGAATTGATTTCAGTGTTATATAAAAGTACATGTTTCTGCTTGACAAGGAGTAGCTTGAATTCTGATATGATTTGATCTACTATTTTCATACTGAATATGCATTACTGGAAATAGGTCACAGCAGGAAGACAGATTAAGGCAGTTTAAAGGAAAATAGAAACTGTAGAAACTATAAAAAATAAATTTGCAATTACAATAAGAGAGCAGGGCTGTCTTCTTTTCTTTGTTTACGCAGAGGCCAATATAATCATCCTCCATCTCACGTACATGCTTAACCCTCGCATCACCTGATGTCTTCTTCCACATTCTCAAAAGGATGTGGGCATTTTCCTTCTGGTTTCAGTACTAAAACAAAGTGTATTTAGCACTCTGTGAATAAATTCAGGGCCAAGTGCACCATAAATATTAAATTTAATAAGTGTAATCCCTGACTAATGTAATTTACAAGAGAGATAAGTGTTAAGACAGAAAAAAAAGGGAGGGAGCAGAGAGGCTGAAACATGTAAATGTGAGAGGATGTGTCTGATGCAATATGGGAAATATATAGTATTAAGACTTTTCAATGGATGAACATTGAAGTGTAATCATGAATTATAGGTTCACGACATTTTAATAGTTCATCCTGTAGACTAGCTCTTCCTGCACACCATCCCAGTCACACTGCTTGTTGTTCCTCTAATACACCCTCAGGCTCTTGCCTCAGGGTCCTTGAACCTTCTGTTCCCCTTCCTGGACCACGCTTCTCCTGAATACCTACGTCTGTTTTCATACTTTAATCAGATCCTTCTAAAATATCATCTCCTTGGTGAGGCCTTCCTTAAACTCTCTGTCTAAAATAATGTCTCAGGGTTTTGGGCAGTGGGCCCTGTGTGCTCTAAGGGGGCTTTGGCCTGTTTAGGGAGATTTTCTTGAGACAGGTAACTAGTGCTTCATCCATAAATGACAGCTGCCTAGTATTCTGAGGCTACTGGGGAGAGTTGGGTGTCTAAGGGGTGTACAATGCTGATGAAGGGCATCCAGTGCAGAATGAGAAATGACCCAAATACATCTAGATAAGTTCTTGTGGTCAGTCCGGCTACTCTGGAAAACTCATCTAGACTGTACATTAACACCGGAGATGTTATTGTGACAATGGGGCAGCAAATGCCCTGAATCAAGGTGGACTCCTTAACAAAAAGTGAAGTCAAGCTTGAATCAGCCAAAAGGGGCAAACACCGCAGCTCCAGCAGAAAGCAGTGTGGCTGTAGCTGTGGAGTCAAGGGGTCCCCATAGCTGACATATGCGGTGGCAATAATGATGACCTTGCCACCTGATGGACAGACAGTATTTGGATGGACAGCTTTGGATGGACAGACAGTATTGAAAGTGTTTTTGACTGTCACGAGCAGTCCCCAGTTTAGCTCAAAATCGCGGGTAAATATTTCTTGTTGTCTTAGTCCGTTTGGGCTGCTATAACAGAATACCACAAACTGGGTGGCTTATAAACAACAGAAACTTATTTTTCACAGTTCTGGAGGCCGGAAGTCTGAGATCAGGGTGCCAGCATGGTCGAGGGATGGCCCTCTCCCAGGTCACAGATTTCTAGTTGCATCCTCACACTGTGGAGGGGTCTAGGAAGCTCTGTGGGTTCTTAAGAGTGCTAATCCCCTTCATGAGGGCTCCACCTTCATGACTTAAGCACTTCCAAAACATTCTAGTACCTTCTAATACCTTCACATTGGGCATTAGGATTTCAACATATGAGTTTTGGGAGGACACAAATATTCAGACAATAGCACTTGCTTACTGGCACAGAGCCACTTTCTCCCTCCTTTGCTCTCTAATCCAACTTTCACTGCTTTAAGGAGAAAGACCATTGGTGTGAGCCCAAGGTCTCTCTGACACCAAGGGGGAACAAAGGCCATAATCACCCATCCATATATGCTGGAGAACTTCTAGCAGGGGAGGGACTCAAACATTTATGATTCTGTTGGATACAAGTGCCAAAGTCACTATCCTACCAGGCCCTGTAGGGGGAGAACCCTTTTTCAGCTGATGGGGAGGAGAGCCTAAAGAGATCTGTGAGTGGGCCATCGGGCCTATTCAGTCTACTAATGTGGCTTTCACTGCTGAATGTGTAATGATTCACCCAATCTTGAAGAGCTGCATGTAGGAAGCGGCAGTTGGACTAATAAATTGCTCTCTGACCCATCTCTCAGTCTTTTCCTGAGTGGTCCAACAGAAACTATATAGAATCCCAGGAGGATAAAGGAAAGTCAGAGCTTTGATTAAGAACATAAAACTAGCAAGGGTAGTAACAGATGCAGTTTGTTAACACAATAGCCCTGCATGCCAGCAAAAGGGAGCTGGAAGAGTATGGTCTATTGAATTCAGTTGTTTCTCCTACAGACCCACCTATTGTAGACACAGTGATTGTACATATAGTGTGTTGCACAGACAGCTGGCACTTGAGATACTTACTGTCTTGGACACTGTCAATGCTTTCTTTTCTGTTTCACTGGCACCAAAGGATCACGATCAGTTGACAGTTATTAGCATGGCTTTCATGCTGATCATGGCCATTAAAAAGCCAGTTAAAGGTCTTAAGCAGGAGAGAAATATGAACAGATAACTGAGGGAACAGACTTTCAGTAACATGGAAAATTCAATGGACATGGGGAGATTGATGCCAAGGTCTTGGAGGTCCATCTTATGCAGGACATTGTAAAGTATGTGGCTCAATTATGCATGTGCACCTGGACCACATAAAAGTCCCCACAGGTAACACCACCTTGCCTCAGAATTAATCCAGCCATCTCTCATTTGCCTTCCTCAGGGAATAACCACTGCTTGTTTCCTTCTTCCTTATATCTCTAACTCTACCTCTCTGTAGCCCCTCCTCCAAGTTTAGCTCCAAACCAAAAACATGTCCTCTCTTTAAATTTTTTTTTTTTCCAATTTAACTTGGGTATTTTCTTTCCAGACAAATTTGTGTGTTTGTTTGTTTTTATTTACCCTCTGGTCTAACTCACAAACATCTATGTTTGCTCTTGCAAGTCTTTCCCTCTGGAAGTGCAGTTAGATGAAGAAGAGAGACGACAACCTCAGAATAATGCAATAGAAGTAGGAATGGAAAGAAGTGGGAGGTGAAGATGCTGCTTTCATGCTCATGTGCTGGCATGGACAAACCACAGTCAGAAAGCAGATATGGGGAAGGAGGGAAATGGAAGGATATAAAATGACTTCGAGTACTTGATACACCATCCTGCCACTTTCTGAGATTGGCAATACAGAAGAAAGAGCAGATTTAGATGGGAGGGGGAACAGATTTAGGATGGGAGGGGGAAGATGGTTAGTTTAGTTTTGACCTATGAGAGTAGACAGGCTTACATAGTCTTCCCCCTTAGCAATGACTATTCCTGTCACTGGATGTACTAAGCACTATATATTTTCTGCAGGAGCACTGGTATTTTTAAGATATATAGAGAAAACCAAACAGACAAAAAAAATCTCACTTGGGAGGACTATTGTTGACCCACTCTATGCCCAGAGTTTTGTTCCTTGAGGTAATCTGGTTATGCGCATTTTATGAAGCTCTCTGTCCCTTGAACTTAGAAATATAGCAAGGTTATCCAAAGATAAATTATTCATCATGCCTTTTATTTTCCCAAAAGAACTTTATGTAGGGCAAGAATGGTCTCTCCTGAAACAATAACTCACAATGAGATATTTACCTGACTTTTATGTCTTCACAGCACACCCCCTCAGCACCTACAACACTGACCTAAACAAGCTCATTGAAATTGTGAATAGCACTTGTGTAATGGAAGTTGCTTTCTCTATCTTCTTTTCTCAGAGAAAAAAAGTTAAATGATTTTGAAAGAAAACCAGATAATTTGCTCTTAAATCAAGATTCCAGGTTTTATTTATGAATTCAATAACTATTAATTATGCATTTAGTGAGTTTCTTCATGTCTAAACTCTGACTTTTATCCATAGACCTAGAGTTCCTGTATTCTAAATAATCAATTCTTCTTCTGGGCTCTCAACTCGTTTTCTGTGTTGCTTTGTAGAGAGCACAGCAGCACATTGTGCAGATCTTTGCCCTCCAGTCGGTGCTCTAAAGCTTCCTTGTGAACAGAGGCTCTAACTTTTTTTGGTGAGGAAGATTGGCCCTGAGCTAGCATCTGTGCCCATCTTCCTCTATTTTGTATGCAGGATGCCACCACAGCACGGCTTGATGAGTAGTGTAGGTCCGTGCCCGGGATCCAAACCCGTGAACTCCTGGCCACCGAAGTGGAAGGGGCCAAACTTAACCACTATGCCATGAGGCCAGCCCCCAGGGGCTCTAACTTTTGAGGTCCACACATATTAATCAGGAATCTTTCAGTTGTAAGTGAAAGGCAGAAATACAACTCAAATTATTTTAACAAAGAAGAAAAACAGAAGAAATAAGCAAGTTTTGCTCACCTAAGGTAAAGACCAAGATGTATAAACTGTTTTCTGGTATGGATAGATGTTTGAGAGATGCTATGATTCTATATTTTCATCTTTTGACTCTGCCTCTACCTGGCCTCACTTTCATATAGGCTACATCTATGTGGTAAACATACACCTAGGAATACCAGTCAGACAAGAAGAAGGCCTTCTGATAGCTTGGGAGGAGGTCTCATACCATTGACTACTTCCTGAATCTTCAGCTGCCCATTGTTTGGGCTAGGGTGACTTCCGCTAGTGTCGCTTCCAGTTAAATCATGTGTTTTGAGCAGACTGACTCTGGACAATGAAATAGGGGATGTGTGCTTCCCCAAAGGAATGGATGTTGGACAGAAAAAACTTAAACATATAAAATCCACCTCAAATCCTTAGCAACTATAACATTGATATAAATGTAGTAGATATTTAATAAATGTTGCTAACTGAATAGATGTAAACAGTCTTTTGACCTTTTGACAATTAAATACAGTAGTACTTGGGGACAGGCCAAAAGAGCAAAACAGTGTCTCTAAAAGAGAATGTAACCCAAGTGAGGAGAAATATAAACATATGTATATAGAATGTACTATGGGTGTGTGTATGGCTGAAAGAAGGGAGAGAGAGAGGACAACCTTAGTCATTATGTACAAGATGCCAAAAGAAAACAGATCCATGGAACCCAAAGTGAGTTACATGTTGTGGGCTAGTAAGTTTAGAGAAGAGCTAGGGATCAAGGCATGCTTTGAATGATGCTCTAGCTGTCACTCTTACTTTAAATTATCAATAACAAACTTGATTTGCATAAGGAATTTTATTGGCTTATGTAACTGGGATATATAATGGTAATTTTTAAAAAAAGACTTATGTACAAGAGTCATAGGGAAAAAAGGTGGAATGATAAAGTAAAGATCTACTTAACCTCAGATTAAATTCATATGAGAGACTTTGAACCTGATTCTGTAAGTGATACTGCATTTGAATTTATTTTCCCACTTCTTAGCATTGTTGTGAGAGGAAAAAAAGCCCCCTCTGCTACTTGTTAATTATCTAGTTCAAAGATTTCTCAAAGAGTATAAATGAATTCCTGAAATCAGATTCTTAGATAATTCATTAATCATTCCTTTAACCTTCATTCAACAAATATTTATTGAGCAGCTACTATGTGTAAGGAAGGTGTGTGCTTGATGCTGAGCAATTCTAATTTTTACAATGGGAAAGTCAAGATTGATTTCATGATAATTTTCCATCTAAATTACTAAATGACCTTGGGCCTTTCTCAGATGTCAAATATAAGAAACATTAAAAATTGTTTTTGGTCCAGAGATTAATGGTTTAACCCTAATAGAATTTTGGTATCATGGTACTTTAAAATATTTTTATACAAAATCTTATATTAAACAAAATATTTTCATCATTATTTTTTTTCCATATGTAATTGGCAGTTTCAGGGAAATAATTTTATGTAGTTTTTAATTACCTGTTCTACCCCTAACTTATTATATTTTTTCTTCTGATGAGTTACTTGAGTAGCTTTTGTTAAAGGTATGTTTTAACAAATTTGGTGTTTAGCAAAATTTTTTTGTCTTTATCTTCCATTAAGAGAAGGTTAAAATAGCATGCTAATATATTTTCTATTTTTGTGGATAAAATAAAATAAAAACTGCTAGTATATTTTCATCTCTTGGCATACTTATTGAATAGTAAATGAAATTGAGAATTAATAGAATTACTAGTCATTAAATGTATACCTTTAGCAAAGAAATTAACATATGCAGCAGTTTCTCTATTATTTTGGCTATTCTATTTCCCAGCAGGTGTATTCATAGCCAACAGTGCTATGAAGACTATGTCAAGAGATTAATAAACACAGATGTTGATGTTTAGGGAATGAGTAATTGTTTCCTCGTTATTTGTACTAAGTGAATTTGAAAATTTAACACAGCGTTTATTTGTGATGGAAGAATTTCCATCAGAAGTATTTGAGTGCCTGTCATATGCCAAGCACTGTTTTAGGCACTACAGATATAAAAGTGAATTATACAAGTACTCTATCTTCATACAGCTTCCATTTTAGTTGATGGAGGTAAAAACAATAAATATGTAGATGAATACCTGTGTACTATGAAGAAGATAGAAGACTATAATATAACAAAGCATGGCTGGGGAAGCTGTTGGGAAAGACCTTTCTGAGAAGGTGACATTTGAGTTCAGATCTTAATGTTGACCCAGAACGAGCAACGTTAAGTTTTGGGAAGAAAGCACTACATGCAGAAGGTCAAGGGCCCTGAGGTGGGAATGAATTCAGTGGGTTTGGAGGACAATAAATAAACAAATAAAGCCCAATGTGTCTAGCCCAGGAAAAATGTGAGAGAATGGAAAGATCTGAGATCGGAGAGAAAGAAAAGGACAAGGTAACATAAGACTCTCCAGGCCATGTGAGAAGTTTTGATTTTGTTAAAAGTAAAATGGGAAGGCTTTGGAAGAAAATTTTTTTCAAGGGCGTAAATTTTATGTAAAGCCTTTAGTCATTAACCAGGCATGTATTAGTGAGTACTTTTGGGGTCAAATAATGTTCCTAGATTTTTTATTCTTTTTTATTTATTTTTTTGGTGAGGAAGATTGGCCCTGAGCTAACATCTATTGCCAATCTTCCTCTTTTTGCTGAGGAAGACTAGCTCTGAGCTAACAACTGTGCCCATCTTCCTCCATTTTGTATGTGGGACGCTGTCACAGCATGGCTTGATGAGCAGTGCGTCGTCCACACCTGGGATTTGAATCCAAGAACCTCAGGCCACCAAAGTGGAGCACACGAACTTAATCACTACGCCACCTGGCAGGCCCCTGTTTCTAGATTTTTTAATGCCCCCATTTTACGACTATCCTATTCTGCTTTACGTAGCTTTGATTGGTTTACCCAAAAGTGAAGAGAGATAACATTACATCAATTGGTCCAGCTTTAATCCTTTCGTGATTATGCAAGATATAAATAAATAAGTCAAAATACAACCTTTAAAATGATCGTTTCTGTGATTTTTGTCATAGTATGAAGACACGTGAAAACACAGTAGCATATTATTTTAGATTACTGGAAAGAGCATTGGCTGTGCTAGGATGAGATGGGGCTAGGACGGACCTCTCTCTCTCCTTATTACTGGCTTCATGTTATGACTTTGTTAAATTAACATTTGTTAAGTGGAGTACAGGGGGCTGGATGGTGACTGGATTCAACAAGAGACCACAAGAGAAATTGAAGTAGAGAAGTTCATTACTCACAGGTCCTGGAGGAGGTACATGGCACATCTCGGGGGGCCACATGGGAAGTCAAGGCAGAGTCCAGACAGAGAGTGCAGGACCTGCGGCACATACTTTTATTAGGGTCCAGTGAGTGGAGTGCTTTGGGATTTCTGGGCTTGTGCCAGATTGGTCAATTTAAACCAAAAGAATGAGGTTTTGGTCAGCCCCACGGGGGTCTTATCTAAGAGGCACCCGAGGGGAAGGTGCTGGGAGGCAGGGGAGACTGCTGATCACAAGATCTAGTGGGGAAGTCCTATCAGGAACTTATATTTGCTTGCATCTCTGCAGTTGTTATCTAGGGCACAGCCTTTGCATGAAGCGCAGGTGTCAGTTTAAGGTCCCTGTAGGCTGCTTGGCCAAATAAAATGGATGCTGAAGCAGCAATACGATAGAGTAGCTCAGCTAAACTCCAGCACTTTGTGATTTCAGGGACATTGCTTACCCATTTGAGTATTCGTTTCTTCATATGCAAAATGTGGATGATAATCTTTGTATCCTATCATTGTTGTGAAGATTAAAAAAGATATATGTAAATTACGTAATATATTAGTATAGTATCTGACCCATAATAAATAGTCAGTGCTGTGAAACTAGCTCTACAATTTCTGAAACCTTTATGACTAGAAGCGTGGATCAACATTTAAGCTTTGTAAAGGTGGCCAGTAGTTTTCCTCCATTTCCCCCCATTGATTGATATATAATGAATTCATCGTTGGAAGAAAAATTACACTTTTTTGGTGGGGTGAGGGACAAACACTTTGTTTCCTTTGTCTGGTAAAGGAAGAGCAAAATTCTAAATTTGAAAGTGAGAATTTCAGGACAAACTATCTTAGCTTTACTGTGGTAGCAAACGACTCCAAATCCAATGTTTTTAAGAGCAAATTTTATTTTGCACTCAGGTTGCATCCAGGCTGAGGCTGTAGTCCAGATTGGAGGAAGACTGCAACTCCGCTCCATAGTTTTTCTTCTATAACCCAGGCTTATACTTTAAAGTTTTGATGTGGCAAGCATCACGCCCGCTCACATTTTGTTGACTGCAGCACATCACATGTCCAAGTACAAGTCAGTGGGGTCAGGGTATTTTCTTCCCACAGAGAAGAAGGAACTGAACATTTGAAGTCTCCCTTCTCAGTCATAAGTACTTACTTTTCTCCCTTCTGTACTCAAAACACATCCACATCTTCCCCAAAGAAGAATTCCCAAAAGCTTCATCCAATCCTAACATCAGCTCTAGTTCTGGGATCTCATGACATCCTCTACATCAGGAATTACGATCTAGAATCCCATGACCCCCAAAGACAATTATTTATCTCCTTCCATTCCAACACCCATATCCAACGGTGGACCAGAGAGAGGATAATTGCATCAACTACTCCCTTTCGCAGAGGAAGAAAGGAAGATGCATAGCAGTCACTGATGCATGGCCATTTAAAAAATCCTTCTGGGAGAACTTGTATGAAAAACTTACCTTGGCAAAGTGCCATATTTCCTGAGTAGGCCTGGTTCTTTTAGCTGGGAATAGGTCCCTAGTCTAATGATCTCCATGCTGCTTCATTCTACCCTATGGTAGTTTCTAATATTGTTTTCCTTGGCTACATCATAAAAGGGTGTAGTTGGATATACTCTTTACAGGTTGAGCAGTTGTCTAAGGCTACTTCTTGCCTGAGGAAATTTGGAAACCAAAAGTCATTTTATATTTCAAGCAGTCATCATCTTTCTTTGTTGTGTTTCATTTTGTCTATTTGATTTCAATCAGTTTCATGTGCCAACGGCCAATCCACAGACTCTTTGGGACATTCTTCTTTCTAAAGGAAATTACAGATATTTTGAACTTTTCCTGCTTCTGCAGGACCACATCCTTTGTCTCTTTTTGCTCAACTATTCTGTCTAACTGAGAGGATTTCCTGGGGACCACCTTAATCCAATCAGACACTTTAACAAATGTTTTGAAGATTTCACCCTTGATTTGGTCTTTGCCCAAAGACTGAATCTAAACCAGACTCTGTTGCTCAGAAGATGAATATTTGCATCTTTCACAAGTCCTGAAATAACCTAGATTCTCCTTTCTCCTTTTTACTCCTTCCTGGAAAATGATGGATCTGAGAACATCTCTTTCTTGTCTTGCTTTGTCACATGCAACCAATGGCAACCAAAGGATATTAGCAACAATGAATTTTGCAAACTCCTTTTCTAAAGCCACAGATTTATTACATATATCATTTGCCATCCAAGTTATTTTACCATTGTATATTATGAATTATTATTTTTCTAGACTGGAGTAATAGTTTTCTCAATACAGACACCAGACCCCAACGCCAAAGCCACACAGTTTTGGAGTTTTGTTATTCCCCTACTTTTAGGTATCAATTTTTGTATTAGTCAATTATCCTGAAATAACAAACAATCCCAAAATCTCAGTGGCTTACAATGCAAACATTAATTTTCGTTCACATTAATTATATGCTCACTGCTGTACTTTGGTTGTTGCTCATCTCTGCTCAGCTCTGCTCCAGAACTCAGTCTCTATGTGTGGGACGTGCCAGTTCTTATGCCTGAAGGAAAGATAAGAGAGCTTGTGGTAACTTTGATGCCTCTTCAAGCTTCTGTTGGAAAGTAGCTTAAGTCATCTCTGCTCATGTTCTTTGGCCTAAGCATGTCAAGTAACCTAGCCCAAACTCAATAGAGTGAGGAGGTATTCTCCCACAGAACAGAGGTGAGTGAATTTTTGCAAGCAGTATACTGTCTGATACACGGACTAAGTTGTCCTGCTCTATTGAGTCTTACTTAAAACTATTTTCATCATGGACCGAGTTGCTCTTCCAGAGATTATTCAATATCACACACAGTTGAGACAAGCTAAAATAACAAGAGCTAACAATTCTGTTTCCGAAATTCTAGGACTGTTCTAAGAAGTTTATAAGTATTGTTTCACTGATGAATTACATACAGTTATACGTATTGTACAGAAAAGGAAACAAGCTCAGAGTGATTCAGTGACTTTCCCTACATGGTATAGCTAGTTAGGGTGAGACTCAGGAGCTAAACCGTGGTGAATTTTGACAACAGAAACTATGCTTTTAACCACTATGTAACCATGCTTATCAAAGGCATTCTCATCCAAAATGGATTCCAGTTGGAAAACCACTGTAGAAACAAGTGGGATATTGGTATTGTCGATAAAATAGGCCATAACATTGTATGTCAACTATACTTAAAAAAAAAAGGCCATAACTTCTAATATTACAACCCTAGGATGTGTCTACAAATCATGAAATAAAGAAGAAAGAATGAATGGAATTTTTTGGTCTGAATGAACAGGCTTACATATCTACAGAGCTCCTACTATTTAAAGAATTACAATTTATGGTAAGTAACCATAGCTATAAGTCCAACCTATCCACAGTTATCAGTATCATCTTCGGACCAAACAAGAAAAAAAAAAAGAAAAGAAAGACAGACAATGAATCATTTAACAGCAAAATTATTCAATAAAATTGCCAATCTAGTATTTCTTTTTGGTCACTTATTGCCTGCAGCATTTGTTTCTACACTTAATGTTTGTATTTCCTGATAGAAAGTAATTGTTGAATTAATCAAGTAGCTGCTTCAAAGAGACAGTATAATCTTTTATGATTCCTTTCTTCGTGGGGAAAATCTTGGGTAAATGACATTTGCACTGCTCTCAATTTCTATTTGTATATTTCAGTCTATTCTAAGTGAAAGCAAGCACTTAAATGCACTATCAAGTTGAACATAGACCCTCAGGAAAAGTGGGCTCATTTACATGCAGCTTATAGTGCTTTTTGTAAGAACGTGTTTGACTTTGCACTTTTCCTTGGTAGCAAATGGGAGCAGAATAAGTGCAGTGTGCAGAATTCAGTTGACAGCTTAAAAACCCTAATAGCATTTGGGTTCTTTTTATGCTATATATTCCTAACAATGCAAATTTTACAGGAGAGTAAAATCTCTGGTATTTTAAAGAAAGACATTTGCATGATTTCAGATTTCAAAAAAAAAAAGTAGTCTATGTGACATACCCAGAATATAGCAAAGATATTTTAAAATAAAGGGCTCATTTATTTAGTTGTCATTCATTTAAATTCAAGTAAAAATTTGTTATTTGGAAATGTGTATGCTAACGGTGGAAATAGTTTTTCTGATAAAGGATCACTGACCTACTGGAAGGAAAATTATTAAAGGATCCTATAAGAAAATTAAAAGTGATGATATTTTCTTTGTTAAAGATGGATCTAGGGGCCGGCCCCGTGGCTTAGCGGTTAAGTGCGCGCGCTCCACTGCTGGCGGCCCGGGTTTGGATCCCGGGCGCGCACCGACACACCGCTTCTCCAGCCATGCTGAGGCCACGTCCCACATACAGCAACTAGAAGGATGTGCAGCTATGACATACAACTATCTACTGGGGCTTTGGGGGGAAAAATAAATAAATAAAATTATAAAAAAAAAAAAAAAGATGGATCTATAAACCATTTCATTTTTAAAGTGAGAACATAGAACAATTCTTTATTTTTTTTTGTGAGGAAGATTAGCCTTGAGCTAACATCCATGCCAATCCACTGCTTTTTGCTGAGGAAGATTGGCCCTGGGCTAACATCTGTGCCCATCTTCCTCTATTTCATATGGGATGCCGCCACAGCATGGCTTGACAAGTGGTGCGTCGATGTGGGCCCGGGATCTGAACCCGCCAACCCCGGGCTGCTGCAGTGGAGTGTGCGCGCTTAACCGCTACACCGCTGGGGAGCCCTGAACAATTCTTTTTAAAAAATGTAGGAAACAATTACAAATGAACTTCAGCTCTGTCATGAAATAGTTACAAGAGTAAGTCCAAATTCACTATAAATTCCAGTTATCATCCACAGCGTGTGATCTAAAGACACTGACATGAAATCATGTATACAATTACATGTAAATGTCTCTTCATTATCTTAATTGAAGCCAGACATCACTATACAGCTGGCATTTTGACCTGCCTATGAATGCACTGAAATCAGTGGAAGCATCATTGGCGTACCTGGGAAAACATCATTGGATGTTGAAACCAAATTCAGTGCCCTTGTCAGTCTCACAGTTTGTATTGGAATCTGGTCAATGACCTTTGGATCCTTTTACATGAAAGTTGCTATAATCACATAAATATGTAATTCTTGGCTTCCTGTGGAAGACATCTGCTCATTTTGAGGACAGATGACCCATAGCTTTGGAGTGATCACCGGTAATCACAAAAGCAACTTTGTATTTGGAGCCACTTTAATTCCTTTGTGAATTGGAAGTGAGAGAGGAGAGGTCTCGGTGGCTTGTTTATACCTAATAAAATAATCTTGACTTTTGGACAGCCCCGAGCAACTTTCATCACTTCTAATTTCTCTTTCATCAACTCCCTTTTACTATCAAAACTTGCTGGTAGCACACTTAAATTTGAACACTTTATTGCCTGAGTTTGTACAGATTTTCTTCTCAAAGGAACTACAGTATTCTGCCTCAAGTTTATTTCAGTCTTGTCAGCACAGTCAAATCCTGGCTCTCGTTCACAGAGTACATTCACAATGATTCTACTGTTATTATACTTGACCCCATAGAAGTGAATGACGTAAGGAAGTGTTTTGTCCCATCTCAAGTAGTTGCCGTAATATGTCCCCAGAGTCGGCGACTTTTGGTTATGAAAGAAAAATGACTTTGTTATAATTATGGCATTAAACATGTTTTTTGAAACTTTTTTTTGAGATCATTGTAAATTCACGTGCAGTTGTAAGGAATAATACAGAGAGATTCCCTGTACCTCTTACCCAGTTTTCCTCAATAATAACATCTTGCAAAATTATAGTACAATATCACAACCAGAATCTTGGCATTGATAAAATCCATTGATCTTTTTTGGATTTCCCCAATTTTACTTGTATTCGTTTGTGTTCGTGTATGTATATTTACTTCTATGCAATTTTATCTCACACGTAAGTTTGTGTATCCATTACTACAGTCAAGATACAGAATAGTTCCATCACCACAAAGATCACTCCCGTTACTCTTTTAAAACCACACATCCTTCTCCACTCATCCTCACCCCTATCCTTAACCCTTGGCAATCACTAATCTTTTCTCCATTTCTTTAATTTTATCATTTCTAACTATAATATAAATTAAATCATAAAGTATGTAAATTTTTGAGATTGGCTTTTTTCATTCAGCGTAATTCTCTGGAGATATATCCAAGTTGTGCATGTAACAATAGTTTACTCCTTTTTATTGCTGGGTAGTATTCCATGGTATGGATGTATCACAGTTTCTTTAACCATTCACCCATCAAAGGAAATATGGAATCTTCCCAGTTTTTGGCTATGACAAATAGTACAGCTTTCTGTGTAAACATAAATTTCAATTTTTCTGGGATTAATGCTCAAGAGTGCAATTGTTGGGTCATATGATGTTAGTTTTATAAGAAACTGACATACTATTTTCCAGGGTGACTGTACCATTTTACACTCCCACTAGGATTGTATAAGTGAGCCAGTTTCTCTACATCCTTAGCAGCATTTTGTGTTGTCAGTGTTTTTCATTTTAGCTATCTGATAGGTATCTAGTGATATCCCATTGTGGTTTTAATTTGCAATTTCCTAATGGCTAATGACTTTAAACTTCTTTTCATGTGTTTATTTGACATCTATATATCCTCTTTGGTGAAATGTCTGTACATGTCTTTTTCTTTTGCCCATTTTCTACTTGAATTCCTTTTTTTTTAACTGTTGAGTTTTGAGAGTTCTCTCTATATTAGTGCTTTGTTGGACATGTGGTTTGCAAATATTATCTCTCAGTCTGTAGTTAGTCTTTTCACTCTTGTAACTGGGGTTTTTTAAAGAGCAAAAGTATTTAATTTTGATAAAATTCAATTTGCCAATTTTTTCTTTTATTGTTCTTTGGTTTCAAGTTAAAAACACTTTGGCTAGCCCTAGATCCTGAAGATTTTCTCTTTTTTTCCCTAAAAGTTTTATCATTTTACATTTAATGTTTAGGTCCATGACAATATAGAGTTAATTTTTGTATAAGGTACAAGGCTAATGTTAATATTTATTTTTTGCATGTATGAAAGTCCAATTTTTTCCAACACAATTCGTTAAAAAGTTGTCCTCCCTCCACTGAATTGTTTTTTGCAGATTTGTCAAAAATCGGTTGGTCATATTTGTGTGACTCTATTCATAGGCTCTCTATTCTGTTTTGTTGATGTGGTGTTTATCCCTCTGCAATCTCACGCTGTCTTCACTCTGCAGCTTTATAGTAGACCTTCATATCAGGCAGAATGATTTCTCCCATTTTATTCTTCTTTATCAAGATGTTTTAGTTATTCTAGGGCACATGCCTTTCTATATAAATTTTAGAATGAGCATAGCTATGTCTACAAAAACTTATGTAATAACATAAATATATAACTTATTCTGTTTTAAGGAGATAGAATGACAAAATTATTTGGGGAGAAAGTGAAGGAAGAAAATGTAGGAAAAGAGAATAGAGGAGAGAAAGCTCTGTTTTGTTTATAAATTATTGATGACAAAAGGCTTTTGTAACTAAATAATGTGACTCAGTGCTAGAGGTATGACAGGGCTCCCTGGGAATGTCATTTTAACTGTCACTCTTGTAATCCAACTATTTCATTCTTGTCGTCTGCTCTAATTGTCTCAAGAGTCATCCTTCTGGATGCAGTCATAGTGATTCATCTATGAACTCATCTACCTAAGGTCTATGAGCTTGAAACTCAAAGACTTTTTTAAACAATGTTTTCTGTTCGTTTGTTTTGTTTCTCAAGAAACAAGGCAAAGAGCATGTTGCTGACATGACTAAGCTCTAACCACTCTAAATTAAAAGCATGCTGTATATCAGATAGATGAAGTCTGAGCCACCAAGACTTTGCACCAAATAAACTCTAAATTGTCACATGCCATAAAAAATCTTGCCCTCAGGCATGTACCTCAATTATCTCTTAACCTTTTTATGCATTCTGCCCCAAACCTAGGTTTTTAAAGCAGGTACTTTCAAAAAGGAATCCAGCATTGCAAGTCATTGGGTTTTCTGGGCTCTGTGATGTATTGATTGAGCCAACACAAAAAATAGTCAAATGAGCTTCCTTGTGTTTATTAAACTACATCACTCTCTAAAAAATGGAGGAGAAATGGCTCTTAGTTGGTGAAATGATAAAAGAGAGTAACTTAACCATCTAAAATCACCTAATCTAACTGAAATCTCCATAGCTAATAGACAAAAAAACATTTTCGTAGTCTAGGAACCACAAATGGAACAGCAATAAAAACGTCAAAAGACTGATGCATGCAATTCATAAAAATAGTTGTTACATTATTTTTATTTTCATAATGAAGAATTTAAGCAAAAGTTATAAACATTTTTAAGCATTGGGAAAGCATAGAGATATAAATATAAAATATTTGATATATATAATATAAAATATAAATATATAAAATTACATATAAAATATAAAAATGATCTATATAATTCACCAGCCTGTTTTACTGATTCAATATTTTGTCATACCTGCTTTTGATTTTTTTCCCTATAAAAATCCTTGCAGAGAGAGTATCCTTCCCCTTTCTCTCCTCTCTGCCTCTTCAGATAACCATTATCCTGAATCATTCCTGTGAATGTTCTTATACTCTTACTGTATATATGTACTACAAACTATGTGTATATTCATTAAAAAAAGTAGTCTTTTTTAGTAGGTTTTAATACTTTATATAAATGATCTAGCACTGCACGTATATACCTGCACTTGATGTTTTTTGAATGTTTAAGTTTTGATACATGTAGCTTTAGTTTATGCATTTTAATTGCATGTAATTCCATATAATTCCAGTGCATAAATATTTTCATGTTAATTTATCCTTTCTCATGTTAGTTCATGTTAGTGGATATTTAGCTTGTTGCCAGTTTTCCCTTAGTATAACGGTCCTGCAAAATGATATCTCGTTTTATAAATTTATTTATTTATTTATTTATTTTTTCCCCCAAAGCCCCAGTAGATAGTTGTATGTCATAGCTGCACATACTTCTAGTTGCTGTATGTGGGACGCGGCCTCAGCATGGCCGGAGAATCGGTGAGTCGGTGGGCGCCAGGGATCCGAACCCAGGCCGCCAGCAGCGGAGCACGCGCACTTAACCGCTAAGCCACGGGGCCTGCCCTGATATCTCATTTTAATTTGCGTTTCCCTTATTCTTAGTGAGTTAAAAATCTTTTCATGTTTCTTGACTTCTGTTGCATCTTTTGACACATCTTTCAACACCTGTTTGACACATCTGTTGCTTTTGATAATGGTCATTATAACTATTTTCTCTTTGTAGGTAGTGATTTTTGGCTTATTCTCTCTCTCTGGTTGCTTTTACAATTTGCTCTTTTTTCCTTTTAGTATTTTGCAATTTCACTACCATGTGTCTAGATGTAAAATAAAATTTTCCTATATTGCTCAGGATTCAGTCTACTTTCTGAATCTAAGGATTTATCTTCCACCAATTTTGGAAAAATTTGACCATTGTATATTTAGATATTGCTTCTCTCTCATTCTCATTTTCTTCCTCTGAAATATCTATTTCGTGTGATTTGGAAATTTAATCCTTCGTACCTCTCAACCTCATCTCTATGTTTTCCATCTATTCATCTCTCTGAGCTGCATACTATTTAATTTCCTCGTGTTTATCTAACAAGTTACTAACTCATTTTTGCAGCAGTGCCCAATCCTCTGTTTAATCTTCCTGTTAGGTTTCCTTTTTTTAATTTTTAATTGTTTATAAATTTGTCTCTACGTTTTTCATTTTTGCATGTTCTTTCTGGTGCAGTTTCGAACCTGCTTCTCCTCATTTCTTATTTTTTACTTTTTTGATTGTTCAGTTGGTTCCTTAACCGACTGTTTTATTATTTATTTATCCATTGCCTGCTAAGTGCCAGGCCTGTTTTAGTGATAAAGGATAAACCGTTGAGCAAGTCAGACATTTGCTCATGGAGCTTATATTCTCATTGGGAAAGAGACGATGAACCTCTCATTAATTTCATGTATCTGACTAATCACGTTAATCATTCAGAGTCACTAACTAATTGTTCAATGATCCAAATTTATTGGAGAATCAATTTCCATCTTTTGCTGTACAGAGTAGGCTGGTTCCTGGGGACAGGCTGACCATCTTGCTTTTCCATCCACGAGTTCATTTGGCTCACCCCTTCCTCTACCTCCACATCCTTATTGGCAAGAGCTAAGCTCAGGAGCCAGCCCAGGCGGCGTAGTGGTTAAGATCGGGGCTCTCACCGCCATGGCCAGGGTTCGTTTCCCAGTCAGGGAACCTCACTACCTGTCTGTCAGTTGTCACACTGTGTCGGCTGCATGTTGCTGTGATGCTGAAAGCTGTGCCACTGGGATTTCAAATACCAGCAGAGTCACCCATGGTGGACAGGTTTCAGTGGAGCTTCCAGACTAGGAAGAAGCAGCTGGCCACCCACTTCTGAAAAAACTGGCCATGAGAACCCTATGAACACAGCGGAGCATTGTCTGATATAGTGCCGGAAGGTGAAAGGATGGCGCAAAAAGACCAGGCAGGGTTCAGCTCTGCTGGACACAGGGTCGCTAGGAGTCAGAATTCACTCTAGGGCACTAACAACAAAAAGAGCTCATGAGCTCCATCTTCTCTCCAGTTTCCACGTTGGCAGAAGTGAAGAGATGGTCCCAGAACAATAACATTACCTATCCAGGAAGGATCCTCCCTCCCCTGCCTCAACACTCACAGTCTCACTAGTTCTTTGAGATCCACAGGAATAATACCATTGTGCTCTATAACCTCACTTGTATCCATCACCACAAGAAACACAGGGCTGTAAGGTCATTCCCCGGATTCAAATCTCTATTTTGCTCAAGACATCCCCTTTATTACTAACCTCATCTTACACCTCTTTTCAACCCTTTAAACCCTTCCACTTTGATCTCTAGAACTCATCATTTACCATTACCAAAATATCCTACATCATCAAATTCTTCTTTGAAGGTGCTCTTTATCTTCTTGCTCTAATTGAAAACTTGCTTTTATTGTTTTCTTACCCACACCCATCGTAGTACTGGGCCAGAGTGGGGGAAATTGTCCTCCTTGATCCTCATGGCTGCTTACATATCAGTCATGTTTTCTCTCCCCTAAAAATCCCAAACTTTGTATCTTATATCACAAATTATACCACTCCAATAAGGTTGCCAGATGTAGTGAATAAAAATACAGGATGCCCAGTTAAATTTGGATTTCCGATAAATAAATATTTTTTGAGATGTAAGTATGCCCCAAACAAATGTATGTTCTTTATTTGAAATTCAAATTTAGCTGAATGTCTTATATTTTTCTGGAACCCTTACACCCAATGTTTTCATTTGTGCTGTTATCTGCTTTTATCAATTCCCTTTCATCAGACAGTTTAATTCCTAGGTCTCTGTTCCTCTTTCCATCATTGTTTATGTCACTGTTCTGGGTGATTTCACTATTCCCATAGACGGTTCTTCCAATATTCTGCACTCTCAATTCTTGATTTCCTTTTCTACACCTATTACATCCTCCAACCAACCTCATCTTATGACCATATATCAAATTTCACCATTACTAGTAGCTGCAAGAATTCCATAATCTCAATTTCAATCATCTTGTTCTAAAACTATCACCTCCTGAATTTCCAGCTCATTGCCTTATTATATTGACTTCTACAATCATTCCATATTACTGGGACTTAAATAAATTGATTTCATAACCCTTTTACTTTTCCTCATCACCGTCGTATCCTCACTTCTCTGTCTAACTGAGCTTCAAATGGTGATATATCAATATACTCACTCCTTTACATACCCTCAGCTATTTAGATTTGTACATAACCCTCAACTGTTTTGTTCCCTCTTAGTTAATTACACTTAGCTAGCTAAACCCTAACGTTGATTAGCTTCACTGTCTACATATTCCACACCTACACCATACAGCTAAATGTGCTGGCCAAAAAGCACACAACCATGTTAAATGTCCTCACTATAATTCATGGCCACTAATCTCAAGTGGGCCCATAGAGATTCCCAATATATTTCCCTCATTCACTCTTCTCGGTGACTATTTTATATATTCTCCTTTCTTCTCAAACTTTCAACACCCTCCGGCCCCCATCAATCCATTCTCAGTTAAGCTAATGACCTTGTTTCCTATGTCACTGCAAAAATACAATCAATCAGAAGTTTTTTCACAAGCTTCCTCACTATATATGCAAACTTAGGTATGTTGGAGTCTATACACTTTGGCCTTTCCACCCCATATTATGGTTGAATTGTGTGTACTCCTAGCTCAGACTAACCCTTCCACTTGGTCAATAGAGACCATCTCCTCTTGCTTACTCAAGGATATGGCAATTGCTCTTTTTTCTAGTGAGTAATCAGTTTTTCTTTACCTATGAGATCATTTCTATCAGCATAGAAACATTCTATAATTTATCTCATTATAAGAAAGAGTCTCTGACCCACATTTCTCTCCAACTACTGCCCCATTTCTCTCTTTTCAGTGAAAGTAGTTGAAAGGTTTGTTGACACTTAATTTCTTAAGTTGTTTCCAATTCTCTTTAGATCCTATTCTGATAAGATTTTCTCCCTTATCCATCTAATGAAACAGCTCTTACAAAGGTCATCAATTACTTTCACATTGCTAAATCAAAAGATCTGTTCTCAGTCCCCATTTTTACTTTGCTTATCAGCAGTATAGGCTGTAGTTGATCACTTCCTCTTCTCTCCAAGGCTCCAAAATCTGACTTTTTTTCCCCACTTCCTTAGCTACTTATTAGGGTTTAATCTTTTATCTACCTTTTTTTTACTTCCCAGATGGTTTTCTTCATACTTTAAATATCACTTATACACTGTTGACTCCCAAATTTGTATCTCCAGCCTGGACTTCTCCATCTAATTCTAAATTTGCATATCCAAATGCTTGTTCAACATCTTTACTTGGATAGCACTCAGCATCTCAAATGTAACATTTCTGAAACTCAGTTCTATTCCCCTTAAATATACTTTTCCCGTCATCCTCCACCTCTCAAGTTAATGGTTATTCAATTCTTTGTGACTTTTTGTTCAAGTCCAAAACCTCACTTCATCTTTAAATAAGTTCTCTCACTTATGCCCCATATGCAATATATGAGGGAATTCTATTGTCTCTATCATCAAAATATTTTCTAGAATTCCACTATTACCTGTCTGGTCCGCCCACCATCTTCTTTCTTTTGGGTTATTGCAATAGCCCCTAATTAATCTCTCTTCTTGTCTTGCTTCTCTCCAAGCTATTTTTGGATTAAAAAATCCAGAGTAACTATTTTAAAATAAAAGATCAGGTTTTTTTCCCATGAGGACTGATTTATAGTCTGCTTTGTTCACTGTATGTCCCCCATACCAAGCACAGTGTCTGGGACTAAATGAATGTGTACTCTTCTTAAGTGGGACTTTATCTGTTGGAATTCTTGAAGTTTGCATTGAGGGCATGTTTCTCTAAGGGGTTTTGTCTTTGTTACTGCTAAGTGCCCTGGGGTATTACCAGACTGAGACCATGTTTTTTTGTTGTTTTAAGTTACTGCCTTGCAGGAATCTCTGGATTATGTAGAACATAAATTCTAACCCTGAACCCTTGTATGATACAGGTCTCTGGCTATGGCATCCCAGCTGAGACACCTTTTTTCCATTACAAGCCCGGGCTGAGACTGAGAAACTTCCTTGTCAACTTCCATGCATACCAGCTAACCTTTCTCTCTTTCTTTCTTTCCTTTTTTACTAGCTTTTACTGAGAATGAGCCCTTTGAGCAGGTTAGGGGAATCTGGAATTTTTGCGAGGAATCTTGATGTCAACTTTCCACCTTTCATAAGTCCAAGATCACCTAGACCGAGACACAGACCATCAGTCCACCCTGTGAGATTTAATAGTGTGATTTTCAACATTTTTTTCCATTTATAGCCTCAGGATATTTTCCTAATTTTCTTAGAAGCTTCACTATTAATTTGAAATGATAATTATAATATTTGACTTAGAATTTCTAGGTGTTTACTTGCATCTTGTTTGCAATATTTCTGGAACAGAAAGAACACCCTTCTCTCTGTCAACCTAAATAAAGAGGTAAACTGAGACAACCTCGAATTACCTGAAATTGACTTTATTTGGGAATAATAGAGGAATTACAGTTTGGGAAATGCTTGCTGTAGCAAGCTACAGGTAAGTCTGTTGAGGTTTTTAGTTGGGGCTGTATTTATGGTCAAGGAGAGCAAAGAGGGAGAAGCCCAGCCAGAGTCCAAGCAGTAAGTTCCTCGGCTTGAGAATGAGGATAGGTTCTTGGTGGATATTCATTGGTCAGGAGATGAGTCTCCGTCTTCTGTAAATCAGGCGTTTACAGGAAATCAGTATCTCAGTTCTTAAATTCTGTTACTCTGAGGGCAAATGTGAGAGATTCTGCATTTCATATCCTCTGGTTCCATTTTAGATTGAAATCCTTTTACATCTCTTAATTCTGACTAAATAACGTTGGTAGTAGAAAATCTAAAAATATTTTGTACTTAACCATCTGCTGTTACTGCTTGGGTTAAACTAACAAGAAAAGAAAAAAATCGAAGAGGTCTTTCATTAGAATTTGAATAGAGTAATTAAACTGAATGTACATTTAAGCCTAATCATGCAGACAGAAATATTTTGGTCTTTCAAAGAGGACTTAGTTTTAGGTCTGTTCTAGAAAAATAATGACAGCGATGTTAATCTAAGGGACAAAGTTAATAACAACAAGATTATTCCAAATGCCGGTAATCAATGTACTCACTTTCTCTATTTAGAGGACAGGAACATTTACTTCAGAGCTGAGAATTGAGTTATTGGCTGAGCACAAACCACACATTGATTTGAGAAACTCATCTCAAATTCTTAGTAAAATTCAATGATTTCTAGAGGTTGTGCAGTAAATACTTGTTCACTATTATGGGTTGTAATGTTGTTATGTTAATGTTATGTTCACTAAACTATGGGTTGTTAAAAAATGTTAATGCCCTGTGTCTAAGTAATATTTATTTCATAACTTTTCAGATGAATAACGACTGAAAAGTGATAGCTGCTTATAGAAAATTCTTCATGCCTTGTTTATGTGATACAACTCTACACTACAAAGTGTCTTGTAATATGTAATTATACATATATTATATATAATATCTTTACATTATAAAATTGATCTTATATATGAATATTGGAAGGGATACAAATTTAATGAAATAAAAGAATTGGTAGATCTCAAGGAGGTAAATTTGCATTAAGATCAGATCTCTAAAAATGGTTCCTAGTCTGGCATATCCTTTAAACCTATGTCAGCAGTATATGATATGTAGAGCACTGAGAGAATGGAATCAAACTTCAGAAAGACAAAGGTTTTAATTTGGAATTTTAGGGGATACATTGAACTATGCAACACTTAATGAGTCCAGTACTATTTCAACTCACTTACTAAACAGACCTAATGTGGTAGAAATTTTAAGCAACTTGTGGCTAGGAAGGAGGGAAGATAAGTATAGATGCAATTATTGTCAGTTTTCCAGATGATGAAAATACATACCCATATTCAACTACAATACCATATTCATATTTATGTATCATATTGAAGGGTACCAGAATATGCCACTCCAAATATACCTCTTTAGCATCTGGATTATTTTGAGCTAAAGGCCGTTGAGAAACAGCAAATGCAGGAAAAGCTCTAAAAATAGGGCACAATTTTTCCTTTGGTAAAGTAAATTGACATTTATAAAGGAATTTCCCAGTTGTAAAGATGTCTTTTCCCATACCAGGAAGAGGAAGACTCTTAACAGCTCTTATCAGTGGAGAAGGCAATTACTTAGATCTACATAACAAATCTTATAAAACAACCCTTGCTTACCATATTTTTCCTGGTCATCTCTCATAATTTGCCTCCCCTGTGCAGAAGCCCGAACCTCTTTTCCTTTGTATATCCTAAGATAGTATGTAAGTGCAAGTTCTAGTCATCACTCAGTGCTCCCAGTTGTACATGCATGATGCATATTAATAAATTTCTATTTTTCTCTTGTTATTCTATCTTTGTCATTCTAATTTACAAGAACCCAGTTGGAGAGCCTAAGATGGATAAAGGAAAAGATTTCTTTTTCCTTCCCTACAATGTCATAGAAAAATAGAAATTATAGACCTATACATTCTATAGTGGAAGGAAAAAAATTTTTGATGTCAATCTTAACTCTTTCACTTGTTTAATCCTGTGATTCTACCTTTAAAATGGAGATGATCAATCTATATAATAAGGTTGTTAAGAAGATTAACCAAGAAAACCTATATAAATTATCTATCCCCCAAAACCTAGGACAGAACTAGGATTTTGGGTCTTAGACAAATTTCAACTTTGAGATTGACTAGGAAGCATACTCAACAAATTCATGAACCTAAGATGTTGAAGGGTACCAGAATATGCCACCCAAAAATATGTCACTTTGGCATAAGGATTATTTTGAGTTAAAGGCAATTGAGAACTAGGAGATATAGGAAAAGCTCTTTATCTCTCCATAACTGCCTAACAATAAAGTGTAAATTTTCCCTTTTGTAAACGAAATTTACATTATAAAACAGCTTCCTTACCAAGAAGAGAGCTACTCCTGAGACAACTCTCATCACTTGAAAGACCTTGTCTGCATAACAAGACAAACCTTATTTACCATACATTTCCTCCTCCACCTTCCCATAATTTCCTCCTCCCCCTCCCAGAAGCCCAAAGCCCCTTTTTCTTTGTTTAGCTTAAGATGGCTGTATGAACCTCAATCATCTGACCATCTCCTTGAGTCTCATTTCTTTGTGAAAGTCTCATAGGTATGTACACAATTAAAACTTTTTTCCTTGTGTTAATCATGGGCCCAACCAGTTAACTAGAAGGATAGAGGGAAAAGATTTCCTCCTCTACAACACAAAGGAAGAGACTATTTGCTCTATAATGAAAGAATAATGGCCTTAGGAGCCCTAGGTTTTCCAACTAGCTCTGGAAACACAAATATGGGCACACAGTTATCCCAGAATAGATCAATACCATTATAAAAGTGAGTCAAAAAAAGGATTACAAAGAAATTATATTTATAACTATGAAAATGCTGTCCAGACTCTACTTCTGAAAGATGCACAATAATATAGACACACATTTAGACAGGACACTTTTGGTTGCAAGTGACAGAAACTCAATCCAAAGTTGCACAAATCAAAAGGGAAATAATGGACTTTCACACTTAGAAGTGCACTTGAATTTGACTTCAAGCATAGCAGGACTCAAGGACCAAAAAACCCTCAAAAAACAGAAAGCCAATGTGTTAGCCTTATCTCATTACTGCTGGTGAGTTACCTCCTGTGACTGGGGACTTAGGAGTCCTGACAGCTCTGAGATTGCAACCTGAGAGGAAAGAACTTCTTTCTTTCCATGTCCAAAGTGAAAGCCCGGGAAAGATCTGATTGATCCTTCATGGGTCACTCTTGGACCATCGCTATATCCAGGGGAATGTGGCATTGCAGTAACTAGGGGGCAAGTTAGAAGTTAGGAGAAAGGAAGTCATGGATAGAGAAACTTGCAGAACTGACAAACAACAGCTTCCACAGCCTATGCAAGCAACTTCAATTTTTAATAATTAAATTTCTCCTTTGTCAAAAGAGTCTAAACTAGTTAGTTGTTAAGTTCCTTTTCAGATCTGAAATTTTCAGCCTCTGATTGTAAGCTTTATTTGTCTTTATAGTACCAGATACATTTGAAATGTGAAGAAACAAATCAGATATTTAATATTCTTCGACCTTTTGAAAACTCATTTTTGTTTATAGACAAGTTCTTAATCTTAATCTCAAGATGGCTTTTAAAAGCACATTTTGTTCTTGGCTTTTCCTGTGTCTCTTGCTTTTCTGGAAATTCTCTCACTCTTTTCCTTTTATGTTTCCTCTGCCTGTCTTATTCATTTTCTCTTTTGAAAGCTTTGGCTCTGCAATGTCACTCAGTGATTTCGGAAGTCTGCTAGTAAAGGATTTAATTTTTCAAATGTAAATGGAGCTCAAGACTAGCTTTGTAATTGGTTTATTTTGCTTCTGTTCTGTCTAGCCACTACTCTGTCTAGCCACATCCTGACTCCATATGCTCCACACAGTTTTAGGTGTTAGTGATGTCATGAACTACAAACTGAAATTCTGGCAGCAATACAAAGAAAGAGCTAATTCTCTAATATACCTTGAATGTATTTGCAATTGCTAAGCTAATATTTGGTAGGTGATTTGAGATCTAAAACTATAAAGTATATTTACTTAGGAATGGACTCATTTAACCTGTAATTTACCTTTTGTTAAAAAGAAAAACAAAGGCAATATGCACATGAATTCAGATATTTCATGGTGGCAGTTGAAGTCAGCAGAATATTTGCACTGTCTAGATGAGATCTACTATATTATGCAATTAGAGGTTCTTAGTTCTATTTTTAAGAGGGAAAAAAATACTTGGATGATCAAGCATACTATATATTTATGGCAGTGTAAGACGGTATAATTGGAAATTTACTCTGAATCATGTAAAATGTTGGCCACGGATGTATGCAAGCGTTCTTACGTCAGAAATATGAGCAGAAATACATAAGAGAGGATTGTAGCAAAAACCAAGAAGACCTTATTTGGACAAAGACAATTACAAAGTCACAGCCTAGGTGGCCCAGACTGCCAGGTTAACAACACCTTTTGTCCCAGGATAAATCAATGCCATCCCAAAAGCTGGTCAAATAGGAAGGACAATGACAAAGACTAATACTTGTAGCAATTAAAATGCTGTCTTGTCTTTGCACTTCTGAAAGACAGTATTAGGGTTTCATGACCGAGATTTTTTAGTTACTGGTAATAAATACAATGTCACTGGAGGTCCTACTGTGTGCTAGGCTTTCAGCTCTACATACCTTAACAATTTTTCTCTTATAACCACTCTATGATAGAGGTATAAGCTGGTAGATGGAGAACCTGACACACTGAGTGGGTAAGTAGTTTGCCCACACGTACCTACATATAACTTAGAGGTGTTAAATTATTAACCTAGGACTCTGATTTCAAAGCTCAGACATTCAAGATTAAACACCAGTTTCCATATTTTTAATGATATTTATAAAGTCTTAATCAACAAGTTTGATAATAAGCACAGATATTTCACATTCACAATACTTGAATAATCCACTGAAATCCTATTTGAAAGTACTTCTTTTTATAACAAATAATTTGAAACACAGCAGCTACCTCTCGATTGAAACAAGTTATAACTAGTCCAATATCTCTTTAGGCAAATAATAGACACTCTAAAGAGGAAGATGGCTGAAATGTCAGAGGGTCAACAGACAGCTGAACAAAAGATCAGAGAGCAACTCAGAACAGGCTGTGGTTTCCTGCTCAGCACCGTCAGAATGTGGATTATCTCCTTCAAACAGTTAATGGGATGGAAATTGCATATAAGATTTCTTTGCATCAATAAAATGCAGCTCAACAATGAGGTCTTGTACAAAAAATAGATAGTGAGAATGTGATAAAAGAAATACTTTGGCAGATCGGCTAAACATCATGTACTACTGAAAGAGAAAGATTTAATGTATATAAAGAGATTTTGGTCCTGGTGCTAATGGACCAGTTATGAATTAAGAAGCATCTAATCCATATGATATTCTGATCTGTGATGGAAACATTTATGGAAGGAATGAATACTGGACTTCTGTCTTCCGATTTGGGATGACATTATTTTGTATCTGAATAGAAAAAAACGACTCAAGTCAGTAAAGAAACGAAGCAAGACTTTAATTATCCAAACATAGAGAAACAGCAATACGAAAGATGTAGACAAGGAGTAGCCTAGTGACAATAGAGTTGTCCAATAATGAGAAGCAAACTTCACTTAGGGCATCCGAAATGTCAGAAAGGGCCACTCCAGCTCTAAACATCTTGATTCATGAATGAATGAACATAATAGTTTAATAAAAAAAACTGAAACTATTCTATTGCAATATGTAACTGGATGATTATTAGCCTTGTTTTTCTTTCTTTAAAGAATGGGCGAGATAATGATACGTTACAATTTGTGGGAATGTTGTAATTTACATTTCTATTGGAGGGTTGCTTTCCAACATGCCCCTCTCTTAAAGGCTCCCTTACTCTTTCACCAGCAAAATAAACAAAAGAAAAATAGTACTTGCTTTAGAATTGGAGCAATCAATGCTCCACCAGTTTTCTTTTCACTATATGAAAAGCGCTGGGTAGACAGAATGAGGCTGCAGATTATACATAATATCCAAAGCACCAATCTGCATTTTACATATATAATTCTTTTTTTTCCCCTTTAAGCTTTTTGCTTATCTATCATTACACGGAACAAACTTGCAGTGGAATTTAGTATCAATAATTACACTCTTGGGAGATTGGATAAGTTAGGCCTTGATTTTATATTTCTATTCGATTAAATACTGAGTGTTCTTTTTTTCACCACAATGATGTTAGAAATATTTTATTTTTATGAGTGGTGATGGGAAGATGGGCCAAGAGGGATGACAAGAAAGAAATAAAGCAAGAATAATTCTTGATACTTTTGCAAACCCTTTGAAATAGTTAAAAAATCTCTTTGCTTTAGTCTCATTTACAAAGGGAATATCACCCTAGAGAAATGACTCCCTTATGTGATGAATAATTGTCTAAAGTACTTTATCATTTCATTTTCAATGTACTTACATTAAATATTTCAACAGCGGTTACTACTGGAAGAGAAGAAATCCAAGTACCAAGCCCAAGACTCTCCAGTAGGAGGTTGTGGAGAAGTGGAAGGACAAGTAAATGAGACAGAGAAGGAGTGGCCATTAAGAAAGTAGGGAAACCAGAGGAATGGAAGTCAAGTGAAGAAAATGTTTGGAGGATGAAAAGATCAATCAACTCTGTATAATGCTGCCAACAGCTAGGGTGACTATATAATTAACATCCAAATCAGGATGCTTTGAGAGTGAAATTAGACACTATTGATTACACCACGGAAAAAAGTGTAAACCAGGACTCTCCTGTGCACATCAGGTTATTCTACTGACAGGACAAGGAAGAAGAGGATTGAGAAGTCACTCCTGATTTGAACAGTATGAAGCACGCTTGTGATGTTAATGAGAGCATTGTTGACGGGGTAGCAGGGTTGAACACATGACTGAAATGGGTTTAGGAGAAGAGGAGAGAATTTGGAGACAACAAAATGAGGCAACTCTTTAAAGGAATTATTCTGAAATAGTGACTTAAGAAATCAAACGGCAGCTCTTGGGGAAGTATAAGGAAAAGAGAATGTTTGTTTGTTGTTGTGGGAGATCAAGATTTGGCCACCCTGAAATCTATCTCTTTACCTTGGTTGTTTTCTCTAGGGACATTTGACCTCCCCCACTAACTGCCTAAAGAATTTGACATGGTGACTCCTTCCTGGAACAGATCTATCATGACTGCTATAAAAGATAATTTAGGATAGAGGTTACAATAGAAAAGGCACCAACAAGCCCATCTTATCGAGAGTTCTGTCTCTCTGGTCACATTCTTTGGATGGCCCTGCGAGGAGTTGCCAGACAATCATTTACATTTATAAGGGAAATCTCCATTTGTAAAGGTATCTTCCTCTCTGTTTTGAGAAGAGAGGGGGATGGCCTCATTTCTAGAGGCTTATCAATGTGGAAGTTGAGGCCTTGGGGCTGCATAATAAACCTTACTCTTGTTTACTGTGCTTTAGTGGTAATCTCCTGTAACTGACTCCCCCCACCCCCAAAATCCTCCTTTGTCATTGGCTGAACATGGTATTTAAGACGAGAATTTCTGCTATTGTGTTGAGAAAAGCAGTGTCCCTGCTTTCTCCCATGTATACATGTTATTAAACTTGGTATTATTTTCTCCTGCTAACCTGTCTTGTTAATTATTTGGCCAGCCATAAGAACCTTAAGGAAAAGGGCAGAGGGAGATTCTCCCTCTTCCCCCTACATTGTTTAAGATGGGAGAACCAATGTTTGTATGTTTGCATGGTGGTGGATGATCCAATAGAGAAAAAAAAATTATGATTAGAAGAAAAAGGAGAGAATTGCTAAGGCAAAGACTGAGTAACTTGAGAGAAGTTAGGACATAGAAGACAAGTGAAGGGATTGATTTTAGATAGGAGTACGGATATATAATCCATGGTAACAGGAGCGGAGACAAGTATGTGGGTATAGATACTGCTTGGTGGGTAGACATGGTGATATCAATTTGTAGGAGTCCTCTTCTGATGCCTTCTATTTGCTACGTGATATAGAAAGGAACGTTATCGGCTGACAGCAAGCATGGAGAAGATGTTTCAGGTTTGAAGCGGGAGAGGGAGGTATAAAACAATTGTTTAGGATGTAGGAGACCGAATAGACTAGGATCATGAAGTTGATTGCTCATCAGCATTAAGAGCACACAAGAAGTTCATCATCACGAATTTATAGAAACACCGGTAAGGATAGTTGTGAATTTTCCTACATCCACATTCACACAGGCATGAAACAGATGGAAAATTGGTTTGGCCAAGCAAAAATGAAGACGTGAAAGAGGATCAAATAAATGCAGAGTATATACAAGAGATAGACCACAGAATTTAACTCGTTGAGGAGAGGATAACTGACAGTGAAAACGTTAAGGTCAATAGATTAGAGGCCTCTATGTAGTTGAAAGATCTTTAGTATTGGAGTATTAGAGGGAGTGAGTTCAAAGAGAAGGGATGTTGTTGAAAGAGTAGGACTCATGAAATTGAGATTATGGGAAGGTTGCAATTGTTAGTAAAGACAAGGATAAGAGTAAGACTATTAAAGTGTGTGGCTGATATAGAGTGGAAGACAAGGTCATCGAATGAATGAGGTTCATAATACTGAGAAGTCAATGTGTTGGAAAGACCACATATATACATGCTGAAATTGCTAAGATTTGAGACTAGAATAGTATTGAAGTTATCAGGAAAAATAAACCAAAGGTCAGTCGATGTCAGCAAAATGAAGTGTAGTGGGTGAGATGATGTGATGATTCAAAGGAGGAATTTTAGGCAAGAAAGAGGTGTAATGACCTAAAAGTAGCAAAGAGGAACAAGAAAGCTATCTATGTCGCTTGCAGGCTCAGTGGTATAAGGATGGGAGAAAAATCAGTGACCACTTGGGAAGACTCCAGGAAACCAATGTTCTTAACAGATAATCATGTTTACATTAGGACACAAAGGTAGATGGAATGTTCAAAGCAACAATTAAGAATAGAGAAGAAATTGCTGATAATAATCGGTGGATTCCAGAAGGCAGTGTGGAAGGGTTGTAGAAGTCGTGGAGGATGGGAGAAAGGAACAGAAGTGAGGCGGCAGATATAGAATCTTTTAGGGAGTAGAATACAAGAGAGGAAGGGTGAGTTGTGAGTTTGAGGGTTTTTGTGATGAATGATGTAAATAAGAATAAAGGATACAATGCATTTAGTGGTAGACTGAAAAATGTCCCCCAAAATATCAGGCCCTAATCCTTGGAACCTGTAAATATTACCTTATATGGCAAAAGATATGAGTAAGTTAAGGATTTTGAGATGAGGAGATTATCTTGGATTATTCAAGTGGGCCCTAAAGGCAACCACGTGTGTCCTTATCAGAGAGAGACTGAGATTTCATACAGACATACATGATGTGAAGATGGAGGCAGAAATTGTAGTGATGTGACCACATGCCAAGGAACGCTGGTTGCCATCCAAAGTGGAAAGAGGCAAGGAATGGATTTCCCTCTAGAGCCTCCAAAGACAGTATAGCCCTCCTGACGTTGATTTTGTCTCAGTGACACCGCTTTCAAACTAGGGCCTCCAGAACTGTGAGAAAATAAATTTCTGTTGTTTTAAGCCATGAAGTTTGTGGTAACTTGTTACAGCAGCCACAGAAAACTAATACACCATGGATCAAATTAGATATTTGTGGCAAGATTATGCGTCTTTGATGCTGGCTGTCAGTTGGGCTCCTTGGTTTTCTCTAGGTTGCATCTCTTAGGCTTGGAGGTCCAAAATGGCTCTTACGTGCATGTCTTACTCCTAGCTTTGGGTGGCTGAAAGCTGGGACTAGCTGGGTGTCTTTCACTCTTCATGCTGCCTTCTACCTGACTAGCCTAGATTTCCTCACAGAATGCCAGTCTCATGGAAGCTGGACATTTTCCATGATGGTTGGCTTTCCCTAGAGTGAGCATTCCAAGAAGAATTGGTGGAAGGCTTCTTAACCAAGCCTTGGAAGTTTCAGAAAAACACTTTCACCACATTTTGTTGGTCAAGCAACTAAGGCTAGCCAAAGGGAAGTGGAATTAGACCCTATCTTTCAAAGAAAGGACTAGAAAGAAAATGTGGCAGTTTTTAATCTACCACAAGTACCAAGAAGAAGAACATGAGACGCACTTACACTTAAGAGATGGGAGCCATACGAGAAAACAGAAAATGAAATAACAGCATTTCTGTAGTAAACGGAAGGAGTTTTCAGGAGCAGTTAGCTTTGTGATTGGGGAGTTTGAGTATCTTCAATTAAGTTTGTCTACCTGAACCGAGGGAGAGTGTAGAGAGATTTACAATACTGAAGACAGCTGATGGACTTCATCTTTTTCCCTGAGAATGTAAAATCCTACTTATTTATCAGATACTTGAGGAATCAATTGATATGGTTGGTTAATTCTTATAAGATTTAATATCTATAGTCAATTCAGTATCTATAGTTTTTTAATTATAATTAACGTTATTTTATCTTTATAGGTCTGTTGAGCGCCCATTTAGTTTTGTCAAATAAAAGACAAGAGAGAGGCTGGCCTGGTGGTGTAGCAGTTAAGTTCATGCATTCCACTTTGGTGCCCCCGGGGTTCGCTAGTTCAGATTCTGGGCACGAACCTACTCACCGCTCATCAAGCCATGGTGAGGCTGCATCCCATATAGAAGAGCTACAACTTGAGAACTATGTATACGACTATGCACTGGGGCTTTGGGGAGAAAAAAAAAAGACAAGCGAGAGGCCTTACTCAGAAAAATCTTTAGTGATCCAATCAAGGCTACCACTCATGGAGCCTCCTGGTATATGAAACGTGTATGTGTGTGTGTGTAGAGGGTGCTGGTGAAATAGACCACATTTGCATAGGAATATAATAGTTTTCTGGAATGAAAGGCATCAAGATCCCACTGTCTCTCTATTAGGTTTAAAATTATTGAAACCTCTCAGAGGGACTAGGATTTCAGGAAAAGACAGTGAACACTTTGAAATAAAATTGCTTAAAAAAAAGGCAGGGGGTGGGCAGCCCGGTGGCATAGTTGTTAAGTTCACATGCTCCGCTTTGGCAGCCTGGGGTTCACAGGTTCAGATCCTGGGCGTGAACATACTCACCCCTCATCAAGCCATGCTGTGGTGGCGTCCCACATACAAAACAGAGGAAGATTGGCACAGATGTTAGCTCAGGGACAATCTTCTTCGCCAAAAAAAAAAAAGAATGAGTCTGGGCTGATGATCAGATGACCAGAGATCAAGATTAAACGCTTCAGGACCAAATGAGGTAAAATGTCTTTGGTTTGCAGTGTGACTAATGGTGGAAGCTCCACCAGACACAGCTGCCCAGGCGCAGTGCTTGTCCTGATTTGTGGAGACCTTGGTGAACCACAGGAACATAAACCGACAAATAAACGCTAATATCGTACAAACTTGTCCCCAAAGAGTGAGAGGGTCTTCCTTTCAAAGACCCCAGGCTGGTCAGGAACCTGGACAAGTGAGGCTCCACTGTAGAGTGGACTTGGACTTCTAGGTAATAGTCGCTATCCGCAGGACAGAGAAGAAGTGACTCAGTGGTGGACACTTAGGAAGCCCAGAGACCTGCCTTCTTGAGGGAGAAAGTCAGAAGATCCTGCATCTTTTGGGTTATTTAACCCCCAGGGCTTTGGAAAATTTGGGGATATGGGATATGGGAGTACAAATACTTGGAGCTGGCCCCGTGGCCTGGTGGCTAAGTTCTCTGTGTTCCACTCTGGCGGCCCAGGTTTGGATCCCAGGCACCCGTGCTGAAGTGGCGACCCATATACAAAATAGAAGAAGGTTGGCACAGATGTTAGCTCAGGGCAAATCTTCCTCAGCAAAAAAAAAAAAAAAAAGAATACAAATAGTTTTTTAGCTTAGTAGTATTTTACCGTGTGGGGACTCAGGATGCTCAGATTTTATTGCCGTTGTGGTTTGTAAGTTTAGTTTAGTCTGGACACATTATCTCATTTGCACCCAGTTTGTGGATAGCTAATTATCAACACATCACATTCACACACATGCAAACACACACCCATACACAGAGAGAGAGAGAGAGAGAGAGAAAGAAACTACAAATAATCTTCTTTCAAAATTGTAAAGAAAAATATTTTGCACCATCTTTAAGCTTGATCTAGAGCAGTACTAGTTGAAGTGTATGTTAGAAGGAAAAAGTTAAAATTTCTTAATTTTCCTTTCTGTTTCTGATACATTATCCCTGAATTCTCTTAAAATTATAATAATGGGAGAATGATGAGAAAAGTGTGAGAGCCAGTTGGTTGGTACTTTGTCCTAAATTAGCTTGCAGTGCTCTTGCTATCGTTATTTAATTTTAAAATATATGCAAGTCTTGCCTCTGTGGATCATGAGCTTTTTGAGGGCGATGGCTTCTTTCCTTACAGCTCCTAGCAGAAATCTCAATAAATATCTATTAAATGACAAAGAAAAAAAATGACCTTGAATATTTGATTGGTAGCTTGAAGCTACAATAACTGTTTGGACATGGACTCAAATAAAATTAATGCAGTTTGTACCCATAAAATGACCAAACAATGACAGAATATTATTATTTGTGTTGTGTTAAGGATAATTATGTTCTCAGCAGTCAGTTCAGTTTCTGTGCTAGACTTTTGAAGTTACATCAATGTCTTCAATGCACACTGAACTGACAAATACCATAAATATTTAAATTTGAAATAAAGCCTCTCCTTTACAAAGTATGCATTCATCTTTGTGAATTTAGAATTAGAATGAAATTGATGCCAACTTCAACTGAGACCGTAGTGTCAGTATTCTTTGAATGCAAATACAATAAATACACATTCAGCTTTGTCTAAAAACATGAGGTTGACATTTCTACATTATAAATAGGGCATCAGATGGAACAGAGCAATTCCCCAGGCTTAAAGGGTTCAGACCTTTGCTCTCTCTATGCCTCTCCTCAGGACTCATAGAACCGTCCCTCTTCTCGAAGAACCCCCTGACCAGGAGACAAATGAACGTCAGATTTGTTTAAGGGTCTAACTAGACCCCAGGGTTTATTGCCGATTTCGTTTTGCATTCTAGCAGCATTGATCTTGCTTCTCTGCTGTAACTCTCCCTGCTTATTTATTTGTATCAGCTGAACGTTGAATGATTGATTTTGGATTTTGCACTTGAGTGTTGTTACTATTTGTCTCTCTAGATAATCCTAACAACGCATTCTCCTGCGCTCACTCTGGAGATCCAGTTGTCTAACCATGAAGCATATTGTGTTTTGTATATGTGCTTTCTTTAGAACATGGGAAAGAAATTGGAAGATGGGATTATATCCTTGGCATATTCTTTTATTAGCATGGTAATTTCTCTCCTCCTTATTTTCTTCCTTTGTGAGTTCCTGCTATATACAAGCCACTCAATCTCTGAAAGACACCAGGAAGAACTGATAGAACTCCAGTACTCAAGGAGTTTATGCTGTTTTGAGAAAGATTAGAGTATCTGCATAAAACTCACAGTTTAAAGACACCACGGGAGAGAGAGGGGACAAAAAGTAAGAACAAACTCCTGATGGTAGACAAAGGAGGAAAACTTGCTAGGTAATGATGGAGTTTATAAATAACTACCCTCCATGTTCCAGTTGGAATGCAGTGGGGAGTGTGACCACCTTTGAAGTTCTATACTCGAGTGGTGATCTCAGTGCTGATGAGCTCTCTTTCCTCATGCCTCATTTGTTTTATATATACAAACTGTGACACCTAGTTAAAAGAATTAAATAGTATACAAGGTCTTAGAATGAAATAAACGAGTTCCCTGTCTCACCCATCACACCTAGTCTTGCATTCTAGAGACAACCTCTTTTAAATATTTATTTAAATTAAATTGTTATTTCTTTCTTTATTTTTTTTAATTTTATTTATTTTATTTTCTTCCCCCAAAGCCCCAGTAGATAGTTGTATGTCATAGCTGCACATCCTTCTAGTTGCTGTACGTGGGACGCGGCCTCAGCATGGCCGGAGAAGCAGTGTGTCGGTGCGCGCCCGGGATCCGAACCTGGGCCGCCAGCAGCGGAGCACGCGCACTTAACTGCTAAGCCATGGGGCCGGCCCTTGTTATTTATTTCTGATAAATAAATTCAACTTATAATTGTTATAGACTGATTTATGTCCCCTTAAAACTCATTTGTTCAAGCTCTACCTCCCCCCCACCAACAGGACTGTATCTGGAGATACAGATAGGGCCTTTAAAGAAGGTTAAATGAAGACATAAAAGTGATGTCCTGATGCAAAATGACTGGTGTCCTTATAAGAAAAGGAAGAGACACCAGGGATGAATTTGCACAGGTTAAAGGCCAAGTGAGGACACAGTGAGAAGCGACCATCTGCAAGCCAAGGAGAAAGGCCTCAGAAGAAACCAACCCTGCCAGCACCTGATCTTGACTCCCAGCCTCCAGCATGGTGAGAAATAAATTTCTACTGTTTAAGCCACCCAGTCAGTGGTATTTTGTTATGGTAGCCCTAGAAAACTAATACACAAATGATAAACCATTCAATCACAACAAAAGTATGTGTGGAGAAAAATAAAAGTTTTTTCAACCTCTGTCTCCTGGTTTTCTTCCAAAGAAACCAATCTGATCAGATAATCTTGTATTGTTTAGAGGCAACTACTTCTACATATTTCTATATTTGGCCATTCAGTCATCAAACTCATATCTCTAAATAGTATGCTTGTCCTGCAGTTTCTAGATTTATCAATTTTAGACTTTTTATATTGATTTTCTACTGTGATTAATGAGGCTTAATTTACTCATACTGCCCTCCTCTCTTCTCCTTTCTCTCTTACCAAATGATTGTATCACTATTCCAAGTTCGTTTACTAGTCCACCGTGGAACTTGATACAGTATGCTTCAATTCTTTATTTTTCACCACGGAATTGAAGGCCTCAGTACTTCTAATCTTCACTATACCTTCCTTACCCTGTTTTACCTGCAGACTTTGACAGTCATGCCTGCTGTGGTACCACTGTTCAATCACCTATGATTTTTTTCCAAATTTATTCTAAAATTTGAAGACCAATAATCAATGTCTAGTTTATTATGATACTGTAAATAATGTTCACTGTAGAGCCAAGCAGTGTACTAGGATTACATTTCCTTCCCAAGGGGTCTGTATCAGTCCAATTTGAATTAGAGAAGCAGATCCACTGTGCCTATTACTGAATAAGGGATTCATTACTGAAATTAGAATTTATACAATTGTGGGAGAACCTAGGGAATTAAAGTCTGGAAAGAGTAGGATGATCATAGAAAATTTCCTAACGAGTCCCTCTGAAACATTGGTGTGGGTGGACAAGTTGGACCTTGCAGGGAAATTTAGGAAGCCAAGCATGTGCAGCTTCCTTAAAGGGTCATAAAGGTGTACTAGTGGAGAAATCTATGGAAGGCATTGATTCTGCATTTTGTGGTGGGACCAGGGTGGCTGTAGATCAGCAGGATTTATAATCAGGAAGAAGAAATGGATTGAGAGCAAGGACATTGAGAGCAAGGATTGAGTATAAGGCATTTCCTTCAGTACTCCCCTCTGCTTTTTCTGTATTTTCCTCTCTTTCTTTCACTACTTTGATTTCCTTAGGCAAAGTGATAAATTTTCTGGGACCTGAGTGTCTGAAAATATCTTTATTCTGCCTTACTCTTTACTGATAGCTTGGCTGTCTATAGGATTTCAGACTGAAAAACATTTTCTCTTATAACTTTGAAGATCTCGCTTCATGGTCTTTGAAGGTGCTACATCCTGGAAGTCTGATGTCTGATGCCAGGATGATGTTTGTTTCTCTCTGAGTGAAATATTGCCAGCATCATGTTGCATTCTTTCTTCTAAAGTCTAGGTATTCTTTGTCGTTTATTTATATTTAAGAGTGAGGTCAATAGAAAGGTTGATTGGGGTTCTATAAGTAAGGGCAACCCTTGTCAAATTACTTTGCGGTGAGTTGGTAAGGTGCCAGATATTATTCTGAGTGACATCTAAATGCCAAGATAAAGAAGACTTTGCTTCAAGCTGCCCTAGTTCTACCCAGAAAGCTTATTCATTTTGTTTAAGGAAGAACACTATAATTTTTGGCTTGCAGGTGAGTGCCTATAGATTATCTGGGAGGTGGAAGGAGAAAGAGATTAGAGGAAATTATTCCCTGTGGATACCTGCAACAATCCCATGTTTTCAGTCCCATTTCTCACTTCTGCATACTCTAATATCATTGTCTCAGAATCCCCTCTTTCTATGAATATTACCTAGGCAATGGGAACCCCTCCTCTGCTATAGCTCTCTCTACCTGTATGCTAAGGGACTTATTCTTTGCTTCATCATTAACACTTCTCCTCCTGTGTTTAATATTTCAGAAGTTTGTTGAAATCTCTCATCCATTAATGTCTTAACCCCTGATCTTTGTTTGGGTTTGATAACATTTATAAGAAGTTTTTTAGTATAGTTTTACAGGAATCTTACCTGGAAAGCATGTGTGTATGTTCAATTTGCCATATTGAACCAGCCCTATGTAATTTTGAGATTTGTGAAAAAGCTATCTTTGTGGTCCCACAAAAAGTGGTTAGGAGTTCCAACTGCAAATAGGCTAAATAGCACAACTAAAATTTAGAAGCATTTATTGAGAACCCATTATGTGACAGTTCGTATAAATGTAAGAGATGAAAATATGAATAAGAAATAGTCTACATACAAGAGAATTCACCATCCAGGATGAGGAGAAGAATATGTAAACAAAGTGAAATGAAATGCTACTGATTCTATGACAAAAATTTGTAGAGTTCAGCCATGTCATAGAAGGAACTGATCAGTTTTACTTAAAAAAATCAGGATTTCATGGAGGAAATGACTGCTAAGATGAAAATATTTATTGAATCAGATGAGTGTGCAAGTAGGCAGCTGTGATGGAGAAAATATGTCACTCTGGCACACAAATTCTTTAAATCTATTCTCAAAATGCCTCTTCAGCCTTATTTTCCACAATTGCCTCCCATGTCTGGGACCCATATTCTAACCAAAGTAGACAAACCATTGTTCTCCAAAGTGGAGAAATGACATTCCTTGAGCACCTAAGTATGACAGATGTATTTTTACCGCTAAAAATTGACATTTATCGACTGACTGGTTCAAGTTGTCCTATGCTCCAAATGGTAGCATTTTTGCAAAACGGTACAAACATCTATCAATACAAACAAAGCTCACAGAATCATGGGGTGTGATTGATAACACATTAAGATTCAACAGATTCTCAAAGGGGCATTATCACCGTAAGTCAGGCCCCCTGAAATTCCCCCACCCCTACTTGATTGTTAGAAGTAAACTCATTTGCCAATTTATTATTTTTATTTTTTTAAAGTCCTTGCATGTGAAAGCCTCTTTGACTGAATATTTCACTTAATTTTATAAAAGTTTATGACATCAATATTTTTCCATTTTATAGATGAAGAAATTGAGGGATTATATGTAAGAAAACACAGAGGGTGAATTGCAGATTCAAAGTGAAGACTAGCTTCAAAATTCTTACAAAAACTACTAGATATTCTTGGCCCCACCCTTCCCACCTCTCAAGCCTTTGCAACTGCCACTCTTGAAATGAACCCCATGACTCCACCCTTCAGTCTTACCTGTCATTCAAAGCCCAACTCATATGCTCTCTCCTCACTGAAGCATTCTGTGATCAGCCCAGTCCAAATCCCTCTAACCTTTCTAAGGCTTTGCAATATCCTTAAGGAATTTAGGACAAATACTTTTAATTTAGTTTTTCATTTACTATTCTCATCCTCTGGGACAGTTTTTAGATACTTTGAGAAAGAAACATGCTGTGTGTGTTCTGTTCTGCTCTTCAAGAGTTTTGTGCCCCCAAAGCAATTAAGAGGCTCCTTGGAGAGGTCGCACTGCAACTGCAGCAAGTGTGTAGCACGTTAAGCCCCAAGAGGCAGTGAACGTGCTAATGTAGTGTCGAGCATGTAGATGATGCTCAATAAATATTAGCTGTCATTGTGGTTTTTTCTTGGGCTTATTCTGCCTATCAAGACACATATGAAGGATTTCCTAACATATTTGACAAAGATTTTTAAGGAAGTAAAAAAGTTTTCTACTTTTTAAACCTGAGGGTCACTAGCTAGGCCTCATATTCTTTCTTTTTTAGTCACTGTTTGTGTTCAAGTTCTCCATGTCTTTCTCTCATTAGACTGGAAACTTCTTAAAGGAAGAACCTGGCCTTTTTAAAAAACCTTTTGTCTCCTATAATGGCCAGCTTGTTTCTTTATACACTACAGAAGAGAAATAAATTTATTTGAACTGGTTTTTTGAAGTTTAATGAGTGCATTTGGCATATGCTTCCTTGCACTGTTATTTATCTTGTTATTTTTCCTTGCCTCCCTAACTAGATTATCAGCAAGTTCAGAGCAAAGATGTTTAATGCTCTGCATACAACAGGTTCTCGATGTCTTTATGAAGATAATAGGCTTTTAGAGGTTTATTGGTTCCTTCTTTACAATACAAATTGACCATGAAGATGTGAAGTTCCCCCCCCCCCCCCGAATGAAATCTGTGGGGCCTATATTGAGGGCAGCAAAACCAAAGTCGCTTGAAACACTAAAAAAATATAAAGTTCAAATGGAAAATAGATTTGCATGGCTCAAATGCTCATTCATCAGCAAGTTGAAAGGATGTGATTTTCTTCATATGACATTCCGTAAAAATAAAATGGCAGCAATGCCGACGCTTTATGTTTTGAACAAGCAAGATTGCATGAGCCCGATTTCTGTTTGAATATCCCACACGAACCACTATGTCTTTGCAGTTGACCACTGTGGCTTACCTAGAACTGCTTAGAATTCTAAGGACATTAACCCATTGCAGACCATTTAGAGATCAAAATACTGTACAATATTGGAGATTTTTTTAAAAAGGACAAAAATTAAAAGGACAGAAACATTGTACATTTAATGTATTTGTTTATTGAGAGCTGTAACCCTGAGATTACCTTTCCTCTGTCCTTCAAAGGTAATCTCTCCTTAGTAAATTTAGGAAGGAAGGGACTTTTGGGTGCATTCCTAACTTGCCACATGGCGTCTGTTGCTCGATGTAGGGTTCTCTCAGATATTTCCAGGTCCACTATGGGCTATTGCTACCTTCTCTGCTGGTGATGGAAGCTTTCTCTCAAATTTCTCCAGTGGGTGGGCAAAAGTGGAGTGACCTACACTTCCCATAACTGTTAATTCTGCAAACCTCCACCTTGCAAGGCTCTGTTGGTACACGAGACTTGACTGAAGAATTGGGAGTTGCTGAATGAAATGACAATATAAAAGGTGGAGGTAATTGCACACCAGGTGAGACAAAGGAGAATAGTTCAACCATTTGGAAGTGATCATTTCAAAGACACATGTCCTAGATCCTAGCCTTGCCAAGGTCCACCCACTTCAAAGAAAGTGTCCTTTCTTCAATCCTCTATGTTATAAATATCCATCTCACATTTATGAGCTTTAAGAAAATACACAAGGGCTGTTTTTAGTCTAGGTTTCATCCTTCCTCCTCCACTTGAAGATCTCTGGACAATACAGCCAGCAGCAGTATATAATCCAAAGTCTAAGTTACTAATTCTACAATATATAGGACAGAGTGGGGTGGGGGTGGGTGTTTTTACGATATTGTCCAGAATGAAATTTAATACTCTGATCCCATTAATTTATTCTAGTCAGTGCAAGTTTTGTATAGTCTCTTTATTCTTTCTAGTTACCTGGGAGACACACACAGAGACACACACACACACATACACACACACAACTCTCCCAACAACAAACATTAAATCCAGGGACAGTAAAATATAGATCCAGATGAAACAGAATTCTTCCCCTAAATACAATACAATCCTCCTAGGCCCTTCCCACGTAGAGGATAAAGCTTCGTATATTTTTTAAATGGAGTATTATAGACACCTCCCCACCTTTGTTGTTCTTGTTGCTGTCCTCCCGGTTCTAAACCATGCATAGAAATCTACAGGAGCACAAAACATAAGGCCTACTGTTGTGCTTTGTTTTCAAACAGCAGGGCCACCTGCTTCTGGATGCCATCATCTGGCTAAACGAAGACACACTGAAGGCTTTACAAGGACCACTTTTCTATACTTAAAACAGGGCCACACTCAAAGGCAGGGCTTTCCCACATTATTATTTTATAAGTAAATAGAAGACAATATAAGAAATCATTATTCTCCTATTGAGGCAACCCCTGCTGTTGCGTGTCTGCGGGTGTGCATGCATGCTTGTGTGTATGCTTGTCCGTGTGTGTGTGTGTGTGTGTGTCTATGGGGGGCTTTGCATTTCCAGTTAACATCACAGTAATGAAGAAAATAAATTAAAATGTCCTTCATAAATTGCAAATTATTTTCACTTCAAAGTTAATGGTATTTATTCTATTAAAACATAAAAATATTTCTCATTAACACTTTATTCATCAGTTAAGAATAGATAGCCTTGAATAGAAAGACACCAGCCAAAAATATAAAGTGTTTCTCTCCCTCCCTCACATATCACCTTACTCTATGAGTTTATGTATAACTAGGCACTGTTGGGGAAGAAAGTAAATTAAACATATGTTCTATGATGTGGAGAAATCCGTTTTGGAAGGAAGATCTATAAATATTGAAAAAACTTGAGAACGTAAGTAAACAGGAACCATAAAATTGGTGTAATCACAGTAAGAGAACAATTACTTCGGACCACTAATAAGGCTTCTTGGACTAAGGAAGCAAAGTAGCATAAAGGACATACAGTTTTGGAGGGACATATTTTATGTACAATGAAATACACAAATTTTAAGTACATACTTTGACAAAGAAGTGCAAAATCTGAAGTGTATAGTTTGACAAATTTTGAGAAATGTATACGCCATATAACCACCATCCCGATTGAAATGCAGAACATTTACATTGAAAGGAGCAGATTATGCCCACCAAAATATGACTGTAGACGTGCAAGACACACCACCGCAAAATATGCCGCCTTAGTACATTGATTGTTTTGAGCTATGGGCACTTGAAAAGCAGTAAATGCAGGGAGAGGCTTTCTCTGAATGCTACTTATCTGCCTAAAGACAGACGGTGCAAAAGGAACTCAATTGTCATAACCTTTTCCCTGGGATTTTCGTCCACCAGGGAAAATGGACTCTTATCACAGGAGAGGAGACTACAGATCGACACTACACCCAGACAAACTGTCTCAAACTATCATACCACGTACCTATTCTGCTAAGGACCCATTCACCTTTCCTAAGAATCCTTTACTCTCCCCTATGAGGTCTATACCCCTTCTTCCCTTTCCCTATTAAGATGGTATTTAAGCCTGAATTCTAAGCCAGCTCAGAGAGTTACTCATTTTTCCCTGGGTATCTCCCATGCATACATGAGGTATACAGGTTAATAAACTGCTGTTTTTCTCTTGTTAATCTGTCTTTTATTATTGAGGTCTCAGCTAAGAACTCAGAAGGATAGAGGGAAAATTACTTTTCCTACCCTATATCATTATCCCAGCAAGTTTCCTTTTACTGCTTCCCTACCAATCCAGTCCATTCTCCCACTTCCTGCAGGCCACTACTGTTCTCATTTCATCATCATAGTTACTCTAAAAGCATGGATTTTTGAATCATCAGAACTGGGTTCAAATTTCAGCTTTATACATACTGAACCGTGAGCAAGTTACTTCAAGTCTTTGAGCCTCCTTTTCTTCTTTATAATAGGGACAATAATATACCTACATTACAGGTATTTGTGAAGATTCAATTAGGTCATATATGTGAACTATTAGTAGAGTTTTTGGTAGGCACACACTGCATAGGGCAGGAGTAAAGCCTTGGCTTTCGAGTAATTAAAGAAAAAGGATTAAGACAGGGAAACAAAGTTTAGACCTCTGTCTCCATGAGTGTGTGCTTTTTGGGGAAGGGGGGTGTGGAACATGCTAGAAGATTGCAGAGGAAGAGGTAGTATTAGCATGTCAGTATAACAACAACAAGAGATAACATAATATATGCTATACATTGTTCTAAACGCTTTGTGTAATTGACCTCATTTAATCCTCATAACACTATGCAAAAGGTATTATTGTTGTAATCCTCATTCTACTGGTAAGGAATTTGAGGCACAGAGAGACGGGGCATGTGGTCCAAGGCTACACACCTAGCAAGAGGCTGAGCTATGACTAGAATCTGGATGGTCTGGCTCCAGAATCTGCGACAATGTGCTTTGAACCACTATGCAATGTTAACACTGGAATAAAAATAACTGCTTAAAAGGTTAAGAAAGCAGTTTTCCTATTAAGAATATTTTTATAAATGTGTAATTGTGGCTTCTGTTACTAGGACTATTAATTTACCTGTGTTAGCTTTGTGGGTGTCTTGGCCAGTAGATTAAGACAAATTTCACAATTAATTAGAGCTACTAACCATCACCAATTAAGATGTTCCCTTAGGATATAAATATCTTTCCATTGGGATTTTGAGCACTTTGATTGGTTCCTAAAAAAAAAAACTAAGAAGTTAATCGCTTTTAATTCATTTGACACACTATGTGATTTACTTAGAAATTTCAAATTATTTATATCAGCTCCAACTTCTCATAAAGTAATACTCTTTCCTCTGATATTCTGCCAGTTTGCAATTCAAAGAATAGGTATTTTAAAATCTTACAATTTTAAAACTAAGAAGGATCTTACAGTTCATTGTGTATTCCCTGTTCCTTCAGTCAGAGACCTGTCTAAACCCAGGCATATAGATGGCTTAGGGTATTTATTTATTTATTTATTTTTATTTTTATTTATTTATTTTTTTGAGGAAGGTCAGCCCTGAGCTAACATCCGTGCTAATCCTCCTCTTTTTGCTGAGGAAGACCAGCTCTGAGCTAACATCTATTGCCAATCCTCCTCATTTTTTTTCCCCAAAGCCCCAGTAGATAGTTGTATGTCATAGTTGCACCTCCTTCTAGTTGCTGCACTGTGGGACGCGGCCTCAGCGTGGCCGGAGAAGCGGTGTGTCCGTGCGCGCCAGGGATCCAAACCTGGGCTGCCAGTAGCGGAGCTCGCGCACTTAACCACTAAGCCAGGGGGCCGGCCCCAGGGTATTTATTTTTTAAAAAATAAAAAGACATCGATATTACCGGTAGCAAGTTTCATATAATAATAACTTTATATTGATTTGCATTTTATAATATGATTATAGAGATATTCTCTAATTAGGTTTTCAAGATAAACTTATAGGTAAACATAACAGATATTTTTCTTTCCAGTCCTCAGATATTTGACCAAAGTTAATGATTATTAAATGATTTATCCACAAGTCACAACATATAGTGCCAAGCTGAGACCAAAACTGGGATTTCCTGTTTCTAAACCTAACAGGTTCCCACTCTTCAGAAAAAGACAGGACGCAGATTTCCTTCTATATATTTTTTTCATTTAAAATATAACTGTGCATTTAGTTGGAACTTGGTGACTGTTTAATAAGTTATACACCACGGTAAATTATTTTGTAGGCATAGTTATCTAATTAAATGTTATATTAGCCTTTTCAATTTTATAATGCCCAAATTCAAGGCTGTCCTGTGTAGACAGTTATGGGCTGTGTTTTGAGAGTTATTAGGAAGACATAATCAACCCTTCAAAATGTTGTTTGATTTGAAATACTGTCATTATTAATGTAATCAATTATGTAAATGTTATTATCCCTTAGGAAAATTAAAATATTCTAAGGAATAGCAGAAGATTGGAGAAATATGTGTGTCAGTGAAGGATCTTGGCAGAAAATGAATGGCACACTTAATGTGGATATTTTCCCAATAACACTCTGAAACAGGTTCTATCACTATTGTTGCCGAAGCCATTGTTCACTTGAGGAAACTGAGGTCCAGTTGGCTTTAATAATTTTTCCACAGTTAGTTAACTAATTTTACTCATAATACCTGCTTTAGCTGGGATTAGTTTCCAAATGATCCAACACGTGGTAAATGGACTTTTTAAGAAAAGTGTTTGTTTGTAGGGTTTGCCCATTTCTGTGTTGTAGATAACTCCCACTAGAGAAGATTTCAAGCAATTAATGGTGATTTAACAACTGGCTCGTATAATTCCTCAGTATCTAATAATTGGCTCTTGCGACCTTTGTGAGCTGGCTTCAGCTCACCACTGCCAAACCTTCTGCTCTTAATCATTCATTCTACTGCCTCACCTTCAAGGGATCTGCTGTCTATCCATGTAATAAATTTTATCAGTTTCTTAAAATTGCAAAAGATATATCTGTGTATTGTTAACGATTAAAGAAAATTTAGGTGATGCAAACAAACTTTAACACTTCATTAAGCAGACAGTCTCCATTAGGAGACTGCAAATGTGACATAAGATGGGAAGCTTTTATAGGATAAAGAATAAAGAACAAAGAAGAGAGAGCTGGCCTGCAGATGCAGCGGGTAAGTGTGCGCGCTCCTCTGCGGTGGCCCAGGGTTCGCAGGTTCGGATCTCGGGTGCACACTGACGCAGCACTTGTCAAGCCATGCTGTGGTGGCATCCCATATAAAGTGGAGGAAGATGGGCATGGATCTTAGCCCAGGGCCAATCTTCCTCAGCAAAAAGGAGGAGGATTGGCATCGGGTGTTAGCTCAGGGCTGATCTTCTTCACAAAAAAAAAAAAAGAAGAAGAACAAAGAAGAGAAAAATAGAAATTATCTGATTGACTGGGGCCACATAGTCCCTCTTGTTTGAGGTGAGAAGGAACAAGGAAATAAGTATAGAGCCCAGAGTTGTCTTGGCATTTGGGGATTGGCTGACTGGATGTACCAAGTTTCTGGTCAAGCAGAACCTTTACAGGAACAGGAAACTAACAGTTTGCTAATGTGGCACCACAGGTGGGAGTGACTCCATCTTGGGTCTAGAAATTTATTTCAACAGTATTGAATACCATTATTGTTTGGTCAGGAATTCCTGGGAAAACAGTCATGTTAAGCAGGCAGTCAGGTGGGTAAAGTTGTGTGGAAACACCCACAGCTATTAGATGCCAAAGTCAATTTTTTCTCTACGTTTACTAGGATTACAAGCCCTGCTCTGATTTAATCCACAAGTCTGGTTTGTGAGTTCCTCCTTGATTTTTCTAGTTATTGATGAGTTTGGCTTAGCACTCCTCATTTTACATCCCTGGCTATGTTACTTGCTCCTAGTTATCTCCTTTATCCAAATTTAGATGTTGATTTCCTGTTTTAATTCCAACTCCTTACCTGGTAACCTGAACGTCACAAATGCGTAGCAAGTTTTGGAGAAACTTTCCCTAATATATTTGAGTATTGAGATCATTTACTGACTTACAAAATGAGGTAAAACATATATTTATAGGTGTGTAGAATTGTTTTCAAAAGTAAGTGTACTAAAATTATTAGGAAAAAAATCCCAATGCAAACCACAGAATATACGTCAAGCGGACTGCCTGAAATCCGGAGGAATGTGGCTGACACGCAGTAGACATGTGGGAAAAGCAGTTTGTGGGAAGGAGTGGGTAAACGGAAGGAGTTCAGCTGAGGGCCAAATGTCCGCTCCAGGAAAAGGAGAGGGATATGAGAACAGGGATTCAGGAAGCTTAGGGTCAGTGTCTTGTGTTTACAGTTTTTCATTTGGACAATTTTCCTCCAGTTCTAGTCTGCTCTTTATCAGGCTCTGAGTCTCTTCACGCTCTTACGGCAGCCTTTCAGAAAAAAAAAAAAAACTCCAAGCTCTTATTTGATATTTGCACATTTCAGACTGTCAGCTGTCAGCCATTATCTATTGAATACATGTTAACTATACATTGGGGATGTAGAAAGAAGGAGGGGCCCTACCGTAGTGGATTCACGCTCTAATGCCAAGGAAGGGACACATGTAGCTGTAGTAAAAACTTATAAATATAGAAATATTAAATAGAAGGATGGTTCAGAGGTTGTCCTGTTTGCATAGAAAGGGGGTTAGGTGACTTTGCTGGACTCTTACAAGGGAAAGGGTTCATGAGTTATAATGTAATGGAAAGAACACTATTGTGGAATGGTGCACAGCAGGAGGCAGATACAGCAGTGGGGAAGCTCCTGACTGTTGTGGTTGTAGCGGAAAAGGTTTGTCTTTGTTGCTTTTGACCCTAGACATTTAAGGCTTTCATATGGAAGTGGGGCCAGGAGTGGGAGTGGGGAGTGCCACTGGCTGCAATGGCTATCCAATGAAAAATTTGTAACATCTTAGAAATAGATCACAGTGGCTCACATAAAGAAATGCAACTGGGGCCGGCCCCGTGGCTTAGTGGTTAAGTGCACGCTCCACTACTGGCAGCCCGGGGTCGGATCCTGGGCGCGCACCTATTCACCGCTTGTCTGGCCATCCTGAGGCGGCATCCCACATACAGCAACTAGAAGGATATGCAGCTATGACATACAACTATCTATTGGGGCTTTGGGGAGAAAAAGGGAAAAAAAGGAGGAGGATTTGCAATAGATGTTATCTCAGGGCCGACCTTCCTTAGCAAAAAGAGGAGGATTGGCATGGATGTCAGCTCAGGGGTGATCTTCCTAAAAAAAAAAAAGAGAAATCCAACTTTTGACTTTGGTGTAAGTGATCATGATACCAGACTAGGATTTATGATCCCAAAATGTATACTTATTGGGGGCAATTATCTACCATTGGGATTGAAGGGTACTAGAATATGCCACTCCCACGCATGCCCCTTCTGCATGAAGATTATTTTGAGCTAAAGGCAATTGAGAACCAGCAGACATAGGAAAAGCTCTTTACTGCCCCTAACTGCCCCAAAATAAAGTATAAATTTTTCCTTTTGTAAAGGAAATTTACATTTACAAAAGAAACTTCCATCTGTAAAGATGTCCCCTTACAGGAAGAGAGCTACTCCCTGAGATAACCCGCATCACCTGAAAGACTCTTATCTGCGTAACAAGACATCCCTCATATACCATACACTCACTCCCCTCTCCTTCCCAAAATGTGATTGCCCCACCCAGGAGCCCAAAAACCCTCTTCCTTTGTTTAGCCTCAGATGATCTATATACCTCCATCCTCTGGATAACTCCTTGAGCCATCTTTTATCTTTATGAATTCCCATGCATACTTACATAATTAAAACAGTTTTTTCTCTTGTTAATCTGTCTCTTATCAGTTTGATTCACAGGCGCCAGCCATTGAACCTAGGAGGGTAGAAGAAATAAGATTTTTCCTCTTCTACAGACCAAGTCCTTACTTAATAATGTTATATCCTAAAAAACACAGATTGCAAAGTTATACATCTATTTGATTTGGCAAATTATGTAACTCAAAGAAAGATGAACTTAAGCAGATATTTAAAGGAAAGAGCAGTTTACATTTCCTGCAAAATGCATAGCAATAAGTACAGTACTACTTAAAGGTTTTCTCCATATATTTTTAGCTTCTAAATCTATGCTCCTCATTTATGATCAGTATGAAGAATTTTGAGTGATATGTTTTGGTTGTGATGATTTTTATTATACATCTTATCTTTTACATCAAGAATTTTAATGATTTTTTTACCTTTAAATATATATATATATACACATATTCACATGCATATATACACACACATATATATGTATATATATACATATATATATATGTATATATATATGTGTGTGTTTGTATATTTCCCCTATGCATTCTATACTTTATATATAGTTAAGCCACAGGAGAAGGCTATTCTACAAGGAGAAAAGACTTGAAATACCAAGAAAGTTTTATAAAACAAAGATTGATTTTTAGGATTGAAAAGCGTTTCCTAAACACTTAAAAATTTTGTATTATTTTTTTAAGTTTTATTGAGGTATAATTAATATACAAAAAAACTGGACATATTTATTGTCTACAATAAAGAGAGAGATTCACCTTGAAGTCATCAGCACAATCAAGTAATAAACATATCCATCACCTCCAAAAGTTTCCTCTTGTCCCTTTGTTTTTGTTTTGTTTTTTGGTAAGAACACTTAACATGAGATCTACCCTTTAAAAAATTTGTAAGTATATCATGCTGAATTGTTAACTATAGGAACTGTGTTGTACAGCAGATTTCTAGAATTTATCTTGTGCAATTTTAAATTTTTACCCATTGAAAACAACTTCCCATTGCCCCCTCTCCTCAGCCCCTGGAAAGCACCATTCTACCCTCTGTTTCTATGAATTTGACTATTTAAATACCTCATGTAAGTGGAATCATGCAATATTTTCCTTCTATGACTGGTTTATTTCACTTAGCATAATGTCCTCCAGATTCATTTTTGTTGACACATATGGCAGGATTTTCTTCATTTTTAAGGCTGAATAATATTCCATTGTATTCATATATTACATTTTCTTTATCTATTCATCCTTTTTTGGACATTTAGGTTGCTTCATATCATGTTTACTGTGAACGTTGCTGCAATCAATATAGGAGTGCAGATATGTCTTTGAGATCCTAATTTCAGTTATTTGGGATATATATCCAGAAGTAGGATTGTTGGACAATACGGTTGCCTATTTTTAATTTTTTAAGGAACGCTCATACTGTTTTCCATAGTCAATGAAACATTTTACATTCCCATCAACAATGTACAAGGATTCCAATTTCTCCACATCCTCATTAACACTTGTTATTTTTTTTTTAATAAAGCCATCTTATCAGATGCAAGGTAATAACACATTGTGGTTTTGATTTGCATTTCCTTGAAGATTAGAGATGTGAGTATCTTTTCATATACTTTTTGCCATTTGTATGTCTTTTTAGGAAAAATGTCTGTGCAAGTCTTTTGCCTGATTTGTAATACAGTTATTTTATTTTTATTCTTATTTTTTCTTAATGAGTTGTGGGATTCCCTTATATATTTTGGATATTAACCTATTATCAGATATATGGTTTGCAAATATTTTCCCCCACTCTGTAGGTTGACTTTTCATTCTGTTTATTATTACCTGTGCTGTGCAGAAGCTTTTTAGTTTGATGTAATACCACTTGTCTATTTTTGCTTTTGTTGCCTTTGTTTTTGATGTCATATCCAAGAAACCATTGCCAAAGTCAGTGTTAAGAAGTTTTTCTCCTATATTTTCTTCCAAGAGTTTTGTAGTGTAGGGGTGGAAAAATTTTCCCTTCTTCCCTTCCAGGTTCCTTGCCTGGTCTAATAATTAAATTGACATAAGACAGATTAACAGGAGAAAAACAAATTTAATTTTATACATACAGGAGCCTCAAAGATATGAAACTCAAAGGCAAGTCAGTCAATTGAGGTTTATATGCCATCCTGAGCTGAAGAATGAGATAGAGGTCTGGGGCTTCAGAAGGGAGGAGGGTAACTCACAGGAATATAAGAAGAGTAGATGATTTGTAATCAGATGTTTGTCCTGTCAGGCAGGTAAGTCTTTCAGATAAAAAAGTTCTCTCTGGTAATAGCTGTCTTTCTGAGTCAGGCCCCCTATCTCAATTCTTTTAGGCAGTTAAGGAAGAGGTAAAAATTTTTCCTGGGTCTGCTGGATGTTGACTGCCTTCAGCTCAAAATAATCCACATGCCAAAGTGGCGTATTTTGTGATGCATATTCTACTCCCCTTTAACAGTTTCAGAACTTATAATTAACTCTTTAATCCACTTTGAGCTGATTTTTGTGTATGGTGTAAGGTAAGGGTCCAATTTCATTCTTTTGCAGGTGGATATCCAGTTTTCCCAGTATCATTTGCTGAAGAAACTGTTCTTCCCTCCTTGTGTATTCTTGGCATCCTTGTTGAATATCAGTTGACTATATATAGGTGTTTTTATTTCTGTTCTTTATTCTGTTCTGTCTTTCTTTATGTTGGTGCCTTACTAAAGCAAAGAATTTTAAAAAACCACTTCAGCCTGTCATGTTACAGTCCTACAGTTACAGTGTACATAAATTGAATCAATTTTTTACTTAACCTTGTGTAAACACTGCATAATTCTATTAGACAGTAGTCATTCCTATGGGGAAAAATAAAAAATAATTTATAACTAAGTAATTTAAAATTGTAGACACTGTTTGGAGGAGTGAAGCATGAGGAAACATTTTTATATTTTTCTTTTCTTTTCACAAAAATTTTACCACTGAGTCTACAAAGATTTGATTAGATAAAACTATGCAGTAAGAATAAAATAACCTGAGCCTCTCATCAAATTATTGGTAAGCAGAAAATTCCCATCAGATCTTAGACAAAAAGTGCCCAGGAGTAGCATAATCAATCATGGATATGCTATTTAGATTAAAAGATGGATGAGTCCAAAGGGAAAAACAGCAGTAAATTAAAAAGAAAAGAAGGAAAGAAAAAAAGGAAAAAAGAGAGAAAGAAGAAGCTTCATCTCAGTCATAGATCTTGCTAGGTTGAGTAATGTGAGTTAAACTGAATTATGAACTATTTACAAAGTTCTTGGTTTCCTTATGCCAGTTTGGGATTTTTGCACTTTCTTTTGTGGTTGTAAATTTTGCTTTCTTTTTCTTGGTACAACCCAAATCAACTTTCCCCACTCCTGTGAAAACCACATTGAGACTCCATTCAGATGATTTATTTTCTTAGACCAAGAAAGAACTTTCAGTTTAATCCAACTGGCTCATGGGGCCCCAAAGCATTCTGTACTCTGCAGTGGAGTCCATGATAAATAGCTCTTGTTGGATTAGTATTCCACTTCTTCAGATCTCTTCCTTTTCCAAGTTCTTCTGTAATTTTCAAAAATAAATTTGATTTTTTATTTTGATCCCAAGAGGGCACTAGTTACACGTGATCTTGGCTACTTCTCCCTTCCCATATTTGTCACTCTAGCCAGACTTAATGGACCTAGAGTAGAGAATCCTGCCTGCAGCACTAGCAGCCTCTGTGAACACTAACGTTTCAGTAACTGGTTAATGGTTATTGAATGCTCTTCCTATACTTGCTCACTTAATTTTACCATAACTCTATGAGAAAAGTGGATTATCATCTTCACTTTATGTATGAGGAAAAAGAGGCTGAGAGAAGTAAAATAACTTGCTCAAGTAGTCTGACTAAAAAGATTCTGTCTTTAACTACCACAATGTTTTCCTCATAGTAGTAGAAAAATAGTAGCAATGATAATAACAAAGCAAAAACATACTTTTTACATATAAAGAGCAAATCTGTTTACATATGTTACTCCATATAGACTCGCATATGTTTTTTGTTTTTGTTTTTGTTTTTGTTTTTTTTTGGTGAGGAATGTTGGCCCTGAGCTAACATCTGTTGCCAATCTTCCTCTTTTTGCTTGAGGAAGAGTGGCCCTGAGCTAACATCTGTGCCAATCCTCCTCCATTTTGTATGTGAAAAACCACCACAGCATGGATTGATGAGTGGCGTAGGTCTGCGCCCGGGATCCGAACCCCTCAAACCCCAGGCTGCTGAAGCAGAGTGCGCCAAACTCAACTAACTATGCCACTGGGCCAGCCCCTGAAAAGTGTGTTTTTGTCATCACTTCACAGATGAGAAAAATAAAGCCCTCAAAGTGATGCTGCAAAATGTGAACATTCTAAGGACAGATTTAGGGGGGATGACACAGTATCTTTGAAAATTATTGCAGACAGTGCAAGAGAGGCAAAACCCCTTTTACCTCCACCCATTTTAGGCTCTCTGGCTGGGGAGTACTGTAAATTAGACTACCAAAGGACAGATTAACAAGAGAAAAATGAACAGAAGTTTATTACCTTGTGTATCTTGCCACACAAGAGTACTCGATGATGAGTAACTCAATGGGCAAGTTAGAATTTGGAGTCTATATATCTAACTTAGAAGGGTAAAGGAAGGGGTCAAAAGAGTGCTTTTGGAAAAGCAAATGACTTTTTGGAAAGATAAATGGGCCCTTAGGAGACTATTTGAGAGATATGACCCTTTGTGATGTAGGGGAGCAGATTTTGCCACTCAAAAATATATCTCTTTGACATAAGGACTATTTTAGGCTGATTACTTTAAAGAAACTGTAGACACAGAAAAAGCTCTGTAAACGGAGTAGAAGTTACCCTTTTGTAAGATACATTTACATGTATAAGGGAAATCTCCATTTGTAAGTGTGTGTCCCTTCGCTGTACCAGGAAAAGGGAGATGACTTTATCCTTAGAAACTCTGTTCAATGCAGAAGGCAATGACTTAAAGCTGAATAACAATCTTACCCTTGCTTACTGTGCTTTTCTTGGCAACCTCCCATAACTGATTCCCCACCCCCAACATCTTCTTCTGTCTTTAGCTGATGATGGTATTTAAGGTGAGGAGTTTCACCATTTCAGGGTGCTACTCAGTTTTCCTGGGTCTCTCCCATGTATACAGGAGTTACACATATTTTTAAACTTCTACTTTTCTCCTGTTAAATTTGATTATTACATCTGTCAAAGAACCTAGAAGGGTAGAAGGAAAAATTTTACCTCCCCAACATTGACAATGTCTATCTGACAATGTGATTTGATCTTCTCTGATAAAAGAAGATTAAAATTACTCCTGGGAGGGAGATTTATGACAATTCAGTTCATTTGGCAAGCTCTGCCTTCAGGCAGATGGTGGATTCCAGGAACTCAAATGCCTTCAGCTCAAAATAATTCTTACGGCAAAGTGGCATTTTTTGGAGTGGCACGTCCTGATGGCCTTTAAGTGAGAAACTGTTCTTTCAGTGAGCAAACTTCCTTTTGGATCTGTACAGCTTGGAGCAAGGGTGGGAGAACCATGCTGTTCTTGTGTAAACATCTCCTACATCCACTCTTCCTCAACCAGGAGGAGTTTTTCTCAATATACTGAGGCTTAGTTATTCCCTGTCCCACCTAGCAGGCTCATCTGTGTTTAACTGAGTTGGAAAGCCATGGTTGTTTTCTGTTAGAAGAAAGGCAGATAGGTTGTGAGGCTTCAAGTAGACTGAGCTTGAGGTCAAATCTGAATAGTAAGTCTGTCACCTTACAATGCACATTGAAGCTGTTTGACCCGAAGGGCTAGCAACATTTCTGAGAAATTTAGCAACAGTAAAGAGAGTTAGTGTTGTGACAAAATCCTAATTCTTAAGTTATTAATAAAATTTAGGAATCATCCCCACACATACCTGGAGTAAACTACTTTTAACTTACAGATTTATTGTTAATACAGTTTTCACTGGGACTTTGATTTATCCTGTATATATTATATACATTTTCTTTAATATTGAATGCCCTAAAAGCATTACTATTGATACCAGCTCTAGACAAGATTGACATGAGGGAAGCCATATTGTAGAAAAGAAGCCCTATTGTAACTTTGAATGACCTCTGACAAACTAACCCAGCTGGATATGCACCCTCCAGGACATCTAACTGCTCTGTAGATTTTACGACCTCTGCTTGTGCATGTGCCTCCCAGCTGTGATAAGATGATAACTTTGCTCTTTTGAGTTCCTTAGGAGTGTGATGACCCCTGAACAGAGAGTCTATGCTGATAGCCATCATCAATGAAAACTGAAAGATCTTGTGTGGCACTCCCAGGCTGTAACAGCAGAAGGTCAACTTTCCTAACCCCCTCCCCAATAACCCAATGTCCTATATAACTGTTGTAAGATTTTATGCCCCCTTAAGGTGGTTCTTTGAGACATTAGTTGGCCATCTTCCCCCTTGCTAGCAAGCTGTAATAAATTGCCCTTTCTTTTCCACTATCTTGCCTCTTCACGATTGGCTTTTGTCTCACAGCGAGCAGATCACACCCTTTGTGTGGTAACACTATTACTTCCATTAAAAGAATATTGGTGAAAACCACTTCCCATTCCTGGCATTTCTATGTAATGAGTATTCATTTTATATATTAAATATCATATAACATATATATTCATTTTATGTATATTTTTATATTTAATTTCAAGATTCACAGTCCAGGAGCTGGTCCTATGGTGTAGTGGTTAAGTTTGGCACTCTCTGCTTTAGCGGCCCAGGGTTTGTGGGTTTGGATCCCGGGCGTGGACCTACACCACTCATCAGCCATGCTGTGGCAGCAACCTACATATGAAATAGAGAAAGATTGGCACAGATTTTAGCTCAGGGCTAATCTTCCTCAAGTAAAAGAAGAGGAAGATTGCAACAGCTATTAGCTCAGGGAGAATGTTCTTCACAAAAAAATAAATAAATAAAATAAAATTCACAGTCCATATAAATCTCAAGAACATTTTGTAAAATTTTATCACTTCTGCCAATGTTTTTGTAGTAAACTACATAATTTTGACTCTTGTATACCTTGAATTTGTTTGATATGAAATAGACGGTGGAAATGGATGTGAAAACATCTTTAAATGCAATGTCCTTTTTAAGTATAACTTAATTCTAAAGTAGAAGAAATGTGCTCAACTAAAAAGTACATTAATTTAGATTTGGAAGGTCTGTTTATATTCTGTTCTCACTCATTAGTAGCTTCATTTACTTTCTTTGAGCAAATATGTAAATGGCTATGGTACCTAACATGCATATCTTAAGGAATTTTTATAAAGCTGAAAAAAGGAGGCCGGCCTGGTGGCGTAGTGGTTAAGTTCGCATGCTCTGCTTCAGCGGCCTGGAATTTGTGGGTTCAGATCCTAGATGCAGACCTACACACCACTCATCAAGCCATGCTGTGGCAGTGGCCCATATACAAAGTGGAGGAAGATTGGCAGCAGATGTTAACTCAGAGGCAATCTTCTTCAAGCGAAAAGAGGAAGATTGGCAGTGGATGTTAGCTCAGGGCCAATCTTCCTCACCAAAAAAAAAAAAAAAAGCTGAAACAAGATATTTTATGTGAAAGTTCTTTGCTGTAAACTATAAAGCATCTTAAAAATGTAAATCCTCTGTATTATATAGAATAATTTTAAGAAATAGTCTAAATATTATAAAGAAAACTGTAGAAATGGGGAAATGACTTAAAACGATTGGTAAACACTGGATCAATTTTCTAACTGCATGTACTTTAAAAATTATATTTTTCTTACAATTATACAAAAGTTCAGTGCAGACAATTTAGAATATACATTAAACAAAATTAATAAAGCAGTGTTATACATTATAAATATTCTGGTATTCATTTAATAAAGAATCATATTATTTTAATTTTGAAGGAGAGGAAATGTTGTTTTCCCTCTACCCTCTAGATTCAATAGCTGGGGCCTGCAAATCAAACTGATAAAACAAGATTAACAAGAGAAAAAACAGTTTCAACTATGTAAATGATACCAGCTCAGCAAAGGTTGACATGAGGGAAGCCATACTCTAGAAAAGAAAGTATATTGTAACACTGAATGACCTCTGATTAACTAACCCAGCCAGATATCCACCCTCCAGGAGATATACATGCTCTGTAGATTTTATAGCTCCTCCTGGCTGCTATAAGTTGATAACTTTGTTCTTTTGAGTTCCTTAGAAATGTGATGACCCTAGGGCAGAGGGTCTATGCTGATAGCCATCATCAATGACAACTGAAAGATCTGAGTATAGGGTGTTGCTCCAGTCTCTGATGCATAACCAGTAAAACAAAAGATTATCAGGAACTAAGACCAGATGTCTGTTCCACCTGAAGACCAGATGTCTGCCCCACTTGGAGACCAGCCCCCTATATAACTGGTCTGTAGTCTTTGTTCTATAAGATGGTTCTTTTGGACATTAGTCAGCCATCTTTCCCCTTGCTAGAAAGCTGTAATAAAACCCTTTCTCTTCTACCTCCTTGCCTCTTGACTATTGGTGTGTCTTGCGGCAGGCAGACGACTCCCCTTGGGCGGTAGCATATATATATACCTACAAGAGATTCACAAAGAAATGAGACTCAAGGAGGTGGCCAAATGATTGAGGTGTATACACTATTTTAGGCTAAACAAAGGAAAAGGGGTTTGGGGCTTCTGAGTGCAGGAGGCAAGTTATGGGAAGGTGAGAGGGGGAAATCTATGGCAAGTCAGGGACGTCTTGTTATGCAGTTAGGAGTCTTTCAGGTGAGGAGAGTTGTCTCAGGGAGTAGTCTTTTCTTGGTAAGGGGACATCTTTACAAGTGGAAATGTCTTTTATAAGTGTCAATTTCCTTTACAAAAGGAGAAATTTTATATTCTATTTTTAGTAGTTAGGGAGAGCTAATGAGCTTTTCCTATTTCTGCTGGTTCTCAATTGCCTTTAGCTCAAAATAATGTATAAGCCAAAGAGATGTATTTTTGAGTGGTGTATCATAGTATCCTTCAATTTGCTTTTTTATAATTAATAACAAGCCTTGAACATTTTTCCATGCTATTATGTAGTTTTCCTCAACATTATTGTAATGGTGATATATTATTAAATACCATTGGACAAGTATGATTAGTATAATAATAAAAACAACTTTAGTTTTGCTCTCAGCATTCCTTTAACCTTAATTTGGTGAAAGTGATCTTCCCCTGGCCCTAGATGAAAATTCTGGCAGGACTCTTGGCTTATCTTCTCACTCTTAAGAAATCCCTGACCTAGGGGCCAGCCCCGTGTTGTAGTGGTTAAGTTCAGTGTGCTCTGCTTCAGTGGCCTGGGTTTGTGGGTTTGGATCCTGGGTGTGGACATATACCACGCATCAGCCATGCTGTGGTGGCAACCCACATACAAAATAGAGGAAGATTGGCCCAGATGTTAGCCCAGGGTGAATCTTCCTCAGGAAAAATAAACAAAAAGAAAAAGAAATGGCTTACCTAAATTTTACTCTCACTCTAAATTACAAGTGATCTAAAATCTGAAATTACAATTTCTATTTAAAATCTTAATCAAAATTCTGAACGTGTTTCAAATCTTCTGTCCTTCAGCTTAGGGCTGCTTCAGTTCAAAAGACTTAGAATGAGCAGGTAGGAGATAGAGAGTGTTTAGTATTCTTTCTGTTTCTCATATTTCCCATTCAGATGAAGTAGATAAAAGGGTCATGAAAATTCTTTCTTAGAAGAGTCCTGTAGTAAGTTGGCTTTATATACTCTGAGCCTGGCTTATGTTTAAATTTGACTACGTTTTTGGAAAGGTAATTTTGAGGATTCCTTAAAGGTTTTTTGCTGGCCTTTTTTTTTGTGCAGTTCCTCTGACATGAGAGGATATTTATCTGTTGGTTACATGCAACTACTTCCTCAGTCCCAGGGGTCCCTGCCAGGATCTTGTTGTTGGGGTCCATTTGTCCCTCCAGATGTCCTATTAGAGAAAACTTGGGATGTCTTCAATTAAGCTCTCTCACTCATGTCGAACGTCTGGCCTGTGGGCAACACTCATGCATCCCTTGTTCTAATAAACTTTGGTAGAACAGGATGATCCCAATCTACTTGCATGCTTCTGGTTCCATTTCCAAAACAGTTAGTGAGTGAATCCCTCATCCTGTAGATTTCCTAAAAGGGTTTCAAATTTCCAACTATGGGACATATTAAGCTTCTCTTATTTTCCCTGGAGGCACTCGTCACAGCCCTTCTTTCTCCACATAGTATCTCCTGTGTATTCTCCTCACAGTATCTTCTTTCCCAAAGAGGCAGATTTATAGAGACACTACGTAAATTAGTGGTGGCCTATGGCTGCATGTTGGACAGAAATGGGAAGTGACTGTTAATGGGTACAGGGTTTCTTTTTTGGGCAATAAAAATGTTCTAAAATTGACTGTGAGGATGGTTGCACAATTCTGTGAATATACTGAAAAACTATCAAATTTTATATTTCAAATGGGTGAAATTTATGATATTTGAATTATATCTCAATAAAGCTGTTACATATTTTTAAAAAACTAATGAAGAGGGGGCTGGCCCAGTGGCATAATGATTAAATTCACATGCTCCACTTCGGTGGTCCGGGGTTCACAGGTTCAAATCCCAGGCATGGACCAATGCAGCACACATCAAGCCATGCTGTGGAGGCATCCCACATCCCACATACAACATAGAGGATGATGGGCACAGGTGTTAGCTCAGAGCCGATCTTCCTCAGTAAATAAAAAAGAGGAAGACTGGCAAAAGATGTTAGCTCAGGGCCAATCTTCCTCACCAAAAAAAAAAAAAAATAATGAAAAAGAGTAGATCTTGTGACTAAAGATTTTTATATTTAGCTCTAATATTTCAACTTAACACCGGATTGGCCACAGTCTGTGGAATATCTCCATATGCATATTTCTCTAGAATTCTTAATTAAGTTTTCCCATCAAGATTTTTGAATAATTCTTTGATTTATATTATCATCATTCTAGTCACTGAGGCTTTGAAACCTTTTAAAGCAACATTGACTCTGCCGTCTCAACTTCCAAGTAAAATCAATTGATTACTCAAAGAATACTTAAGAAATCTCTTTGGGGCCAGCCCTGGTGGCCTAGTGGTTAAGTTTGGTGAACTCCACTTTGGTGGCCCTAGTTTGGTTCCTGGGTGCAGACCTACACCACAGATGTATCAGTGGCCATGCTGTGACAGCAGCTTACATACAAAATAGAGGTAGATTGGCACAGACATTAGCTCAGGGCGAATCTTCCTCGGCAAAAAGGGAAAGATTGGCAACAGATGTTAGCTAAGGGTGAATCTTCCTCAGTAAAAAAAAAAAAAAAAATCTCTTTGGTAGTAAAGGCAATGTTGGAAAATTCAAGTCAACTGGGAAACCCATGGTGATAGTAATTTGTATCAGAGACACCTTTTAGGGTTATTTACATTTCACCCTAGAAATAACATTTTTTCTCTCTGAAGTAGATATATCAATATCTACTAGTGTTTGTAAGCAAAAGCCCAATTGAGACTTTCATCTTGCCTCTACTACTCACAGCATTATGAACCTTAACATCTCTATGATGATTAATTTTATGTGTAAACTTGACTGGGCCACAGGGTGCCCAGATATTTGGTTAAACTGAGTTTAAACTGTTTATTCTGAGTTTTCTGTGAGGGTTTTTTGGATGATATTAAAATTTAAATCTGTAGGGGCCGGCCCCATGGCTTAGTGGTTAAGTGCGCACCCTCCGCTACTGGGGGCCCAGGTTCGGATCCCGGGCGTGCACCAATGCACCGCTTGTCCAGCCATGCTGAGGTGGCGTCCCACATACAGCAACTAGAAGGATGTTCTATGACATACAACTATCTACTGGGGCTTTGGGGAGAAAAAAGAGGAGGATTGGCAACAGATGTTAGCTCAGGGCCTGTCTTTCTCAGCAAAAAGAGGAGGATTGGCATGGATGTTAGTTCAGGGCTGATCTTCCTCAAAAAAAAAAAAATTTAAATCTGTAGACCGAGTAAAGCAGATTGCCCTCCATAATGTGTATGGCCCTCATTCAGTCAATTGAAGGCCTGAATAGAACACAAAGACTCATTCTTCCTCAAGTAAGACAGAATTCTTCCTGCCTGATAGCCTTAGACAGGGACATTGGATTTTTCCTGCCTTTAGACTGGAACTGAAGCGTGGGCTCTTTCTGGGTCTCGAGCTTGCTAGCCTTTAGACTGGAACTATATCATCAGCTCTCCTCGGTCTCATGCCTTCCAACTCAGACTGCAACTAAACCATCAGCTTTCCTGCATCTCCAGCTTTCCAACTCACCCTGCCGATATTGGGACTTGGCCAGCCTCCATAATTGCATGAGCCAAGTCCTTGCAATAAGTCTATATCTGTATACCTATATTTATAGTATCTCTCTCTCTCTCTCTCTCTCTATCCATCTATCTATACACTTTACTAGTTCTGTTTCTCTGGAGAACCCTGACTAACAGAATCTCTGTTTCAGTTAGGACACTTTTGGTTGCAAGTAAAAGAAACCCTGATTCAAACTTACTTTAACTTCATTAGACAACAACATGGCTTTCAGGATTGGTTTATTCAGTGCCTAACAAATATTATGAAGGATGCAAGTTTTTTTTTTTTTTTTTATCTCAGTAATCTATCGTGCTCATAGTCGGTTTCATCCTCAGACTGCAGCTGAGGGCTGCAGATAATCCTGTTTTTACTCAGATACAATCATATTCAGAAGAAGAAGCTAAAACATTCCTTCCTGTGCTCTCTGCTAATAGCAAGTAAATATTTCTCAGAAGCTGTTTAGACAATTTTTCTTCATGATTTAAGAATAAGGAATTGGTTCATACCAGTATCAATCCTATTCAGATATATGGGTATGGGACGGACTCCTGAAGATTGGATAACTGATCAAAATTGGTATTCTGTTAAGAAGGAATAAATAGATGCAATAAACAAAACCACTACATTCTCTAATCTTCAGTTTCTCTACATATATAGGCAGAGCAATAGCACTTACCAGGTAGGGTAGTTGTGAGAGCTAAATTGGATTCTACATTTAATAAAAATGCTTACCATTGCGATCGATACATTATACACACTTAGTAAATGCTAGTTATCATTGACTGAAAGATTTATATTTTATTTTTCATAATCTACTGCTCAGCTAGTAATCTGTGGGGAAAGGAAAGGTGGGGAGAGAAGAAAAGAGAAAGAGGAAGAAAGTTTCTACCTTTTTGTTATATTTATTTGCATATTGTTCCTACTCCCAAGATTAAATGTTGATTGACAGTGTTATACAGATCAGAATAGAGTTATTTGCACTGAATAGATTATTCTTGAAACTCAAGTTTCTTGAAGCAGACATGTCATGATGTTCCTATTATTGAACGACTTTCTTTCCACTGGGTGTATTTTTTACGTTTCCAAAGTACTTATTTGCTTGTGATTAAAAAAAAAAGTCATTCTCATGTCCCACCCATCTCCTATTTGAAGTACACAAGTATGTATTCTTGCTTATTTCAATTGTAATCGAGGACATCAAGGTGAAGAGCAGAAAATACTTCTTAAGTTTATGGTAGGTTATAAAGAAGTAATTATGCCATATATGGAAAACCAAAAGAGAACTGGTTTAGTCAACCTATATTTACTATTTTTAAATGGCAGAAAACTCATCATGCATTAGTTCAATTAATATTACGTTTAACAAATTACATAGAGGAATACAAAGGTAATATATTTTTGCAACAATTATCTAATAATATGCTTAAACTTGAATGAAATAAGTGATCTTTAGATAGTGTGCATTTTGATCATCATTTACATATTTATTAAGCTTGAATGACTTAGAAAGTGGCTTTTATTAAAAGCAATATGAACGTTCTTAACAACAATAACAACATAAACCATAAAATAACTCTTTGGAATTGTGTATTGTTTATCTGCTTCTTCCATTAGATAAACTTTTTAAAATGTCTAAATATCTGACTATATTTTTCTTTCATGGATTAATCTTTAAATTACTTCAAGACCTACCACAAATCATAGGATTCAGACAGTGCTCATCAATGGGTGCTAAAACTATTAGGTGAAAGTTTGTTGGAGAAGAGATTATAAACATAGTCTCAAAGTATTTCCAAAGATAACTTATTCATTACAAAAGAAAAGAATATTCCTTTAAAACAATGACATCTGGAGTCAACAATTAGAAAAACTGTCAAACATAACGTCTCCAATTGTGGAACAATCTGACATTATTTGACTTTCACATATACAATAAGAAGTACATGAAAATACCTTGCAAAATTCTTGTGGAAAAAAAGTTTTGCCTGAATCTAATCAAGAAGAGATAACCAGAAAATATCCAGCATATGTAACATTCTATAAAACTACTGGTTTGGACTCTACAAAATTAATCTCCTGAAAAATAAGCAAAAAATAAAAGGGAACTTTTCTAGATTAAAATAGACTAAGAAAGAATAAATAAATGTATTTTGTGAAACTTATTGGATACTAGATTAAAGCAAAATAAAAACAATAAAAACAAAAAATATAGATACATAGAGCATTTGGGGGTCAATTGTAAAATTTAAATATAGACCCATATTAGATAGTTTTGCTGAATTTATTTTTATTTTCTTATGTATGATAATGATTTTATGGTTATGTAAGAAAAATATCCTTAGGAAATGCACACTGAAATATTTAAGAGAGAAGTTTCATGTTGTCTGCAATTTTTTTTAATAGTTCAGCATTGCTTATATGCACACATACAGAGAAAGAAAAATAAAAGCAGCAAAATGTGAAAAATTGGCAACTCTAGGGGAAGGATATACATACAAGGATTCATTAACTCTAATATTTCAATTATTTTTTAGGTTTGAAAATTTCCAGAATAAAAAGTTGGAAATAAAATCAACTGACTGGAAATGAAAATCAGAACATTGGGTGTTCTGAGGTTTTATTTCGTTGATTCTCAAGATTGTAGTAGTAATCTTAGGAAGGTATAAAAATAATATTGCTGCAGTCCTAGAAAAGTGTCAATAATAATCCTAGAAAGACAACCTCAAGAAAGTAAAAGTATAAATATAGTGGTAATAAAGAAACACATTTAAATTCTCTATGTTTAAATGTAGTGTCTACATGAAAGTGTTTAGTAATGAGTGTGTAATCTGTGTGATATTTTACATATTTTCATCTGTTCTTTAAGATAGTTAAACTATTTAAAAGAATTTGATATATTAGACATGCAATTTTAATTATGTTGAGGAGGATTTTTAAGAAAAATTATGAATATTTAAATATCTTGAAAGATTTTGATTCTGCAACTTTTCATTAATTACTATGATGTATGTAAATATTTAGAGAAATATTGATCGAAGTTGAAGGGCATATTAACTGTTTAATGGGGTTATAAGATTGATAAATTGCACATTGAACAACAAGAGAATACATAAGGTAGTAAGAACAATATGACAATATCTAATCAAGATATAAACAAGATACAGTCAAGATATAAATAGCCTACAATCCAGCTGTTAGTCTTATAATTTTATTTTTTTAAAAACTTTGCTGGAATTTTGCATTGAATATATAGGTCAATTTGGGTAAAACTGATGTCTTTTCAATACTTGTTTTTCCAAACCATAAACATTATATAGCTTACCATTTTATTAGTTCATCTTTAACACCACTTAATTGAATCTTTTTAAATTTCTGTCAGCAATTTCTGGGTAGAAGTCTCACACATTTTTGTTAGATTTATTTCTAAACATTCAGCGAATTTTAGCGCCATTAAAATGGTACAAATTTTATAATTTGCTTTGCCAATTGTTTGTGGCTGCTCTGGTGAGATATAGTTGAGTTTTACACAATCACTTTGAATCGAGCAACATTGATAAATTCACTGATTAATCCTAAAAGTTCGACTTATTTTGGATACTCTACACCCTCAGTCATATTATTTGCAAATACTAACAGATTTTTTTTTTTGCGATTATGTGTTTTTTTTTTTCTTTGCACTACTATACAATCTAGGACTTCCCATACAATGTAAATACAAATACAATTGGAAGCATTCTTGTCTTGTTCCCAATATCCAAGGGTAAATTTGTAATATTACATCATTAATAGTGTGTTTGCTGTGGGTTCTCTGTAGTACCCCCTATCAGATTCATAATGTTTTCTAAGACTTGTTTTTTAATCATGAATGGATGCTGAGTTTTAACTACTTTCTCTGCATCTTTTGAGATGATATATGTTTTTTTCCTTTATTCTTTTAATGTAGTGAATTACATTGGTAAAATTTTGAAAGTTTGATTGTTAAACCAACTTTACATTCTTTGAATAAATCCAATTAAGTTTTAGTGTGTTCACACACACACACACATACAAACATACACACTCCACTCATATGGTTTGTCAATTTTCATCTAGGATTTTTGCATCTGTATTTATGATAAAGATTATCCTGTAACTCTTCTTTTTGTGATGTTATTTTCAGATTTTGGGATAAAAGTTGTCTTGGCCTTATAAAAAATAGTACGGAACAGTTACATAAGATTTGTGTTATTTCTTCATTAAATATTTCGTAGAATTCACAAGTAAATCCATCCTGATCTGAAGGTCTCTTTGTAGGAAGATTTTTAACTAGAATCAATTTTTAACACAGATATAGTAGAAGTTAAATTTTGTATTTCTTTTCACTCTTAGTATAATGGATTTTTAAAAATACTTTGTTGATTTCACCTAAATTTGCAAATTAATTGACATAAAGATGTTTCAAATATCTTATTTTGAAAATGTATAATTTCCTTAGTTATGTCTCTTTTTATTTCCCACTTTGGTATTTTCTCTCTCTCTCTCTCTCTCTGTGTCTATGTATGTTTATTCCCTTGATCAATTTTGCTGATAAATGTCATTTATAATTTTCAAATAACTAATCTTTGCATTTGTTATATTCTCTGTTGTACATTTTTATACTTAATTAATTTCTGCTTTTGTGTTTATTATTTCCTTTCTTTTCTTTCTTTGGGTTTAATTTGCTGTTCTTTTTTTAACATCTTGGAATAGATACTTAAAACATTGACTTTTCATCTTTTCTTTTTTCCTACGCATTTAAAGTTATAAATTTTCTTTTAATCATAGTTTTAGCTATATTCCATAAGTTTTTGACATGTCTAATTTTTATTATCCTTCAGTTTAAAATACTTTCTAATTTTTATTTTGATATTTTCTTTGAATCAATATTATTTAGAAGTATATTATTTCATATCTAAAATTTTGGGATTTTCCAGTTTTCGTTATTAACTCAACATATGGTCAATTTTGGTAAATGTATGTGAATTTGAAGAAGAATTGAATTCTTTTATGAATTGGATGTGATATTCTATATATGGTAATAATGATATGTTAGTTAATTTTGACTGTCAGATCTATATTCTTATTGATATTTGGGTCTGCATGTTCTTATAGTTATTGAGTGATGTGTTAAAATTTCCCACTATAATTACAAGAGCACTGGGCCGGCCCCATGGCTTAGTGGTTAAGTGTGCACGCTCTGCTACTGGCGGCCGGGGTTCAGATCCTGGGTGCGCACCGACGCACCACATGTCTGGCCATGCTAAGGTGGCATCCCACATACAGCAACTAAGAAGGATGTGCAACTATGACATACAACTATCTACTGGGGCTTTGGGGAGAAAAAAGGAGGAAAAAAAAGGAGGAGGGTGGCAATAGATGTTAGCTCAGGGCTGGTCTTCCTCAGCACAAAGAGGAGGATTGGCATGGATGTTAGCTCAGGGCTGATCTTCCTCACAACCAAAAAAAAAGCACTATAGATTTGTCTATTCCTGTTTTTGGTCCTGTCAACTTTTACTTTATATTTCAAGGTTATGTTATTAACTTTTTGTATCTTTCTGGTGTTTGACTCATTTATTACTACAATAGAACCATTTTTATCTCTTGTTAATTCTTCTTCCCTGAAAGTCTACTTTTTATGATATTAGCACAGCTATGCCATCTTTATATTGGTGAATGTTTGCTTAGTATCTTCCTATCTATCTTTTTACTTTTAACTTTTCTTCACCTGTGTATTTAAGATGTGTCTCTTGTAAGCAGCTTACATATTTTTAATCCACTCTGTTCTTCTTTGTATTTTAATTGGAAAAAATTAGTCTGTTTCTATTTAATGTAATTACTAATAATTTGGGTTTAAATTTTATTTTTTGATTCTTATTTGTCCTACATGTTCTATATTCTTTTCCCCCTATATTTTCTGCCTTTTTCTGGATTAATTAAATGTTTTATTATTCCACTTTTTCCTTCTGTATTAGATGCTGTTGGTGCCTCACTCAGTTATCCCTTTCAGGTGTATCAAACCCACATGCAGTGAGAGTAGGTTTCTAATGACTTAGAGATGCATGCTTCTCAGAATTGCCCTCTGCCCCTTGGAAGTCTACAGGGCTAGAAATGCCTGGGACATTAGCTAATGCCCCCAGGGCAGTGGCAACTAATGACTGACTGAAATGGCAGGGTTCAAACACCTGATCTCCTTGCTTAAAGGTGGCATAACACTGTCACCATTAATGCTTAGAAATACCCTGTGAGATCAAGTTGAGATGAGAGTATTCCCAAAACTACGTCTTTGCTTTGCTTTCCCCCACTCTGTCCTGCTTTCCTTATTTCCTCACAAGTGTACTTGCAGTTACAGTCTTCTCTCAATATCGGTGGGATATTGGTTCTAGGACCCCCTGCAGATACCAAATTTGCAGATGTTCAGTCCCTTAGTCAGCCCGCTGTATCTGTAAGTTCCACATCCACAGATTCAGTCAACCACAGATGGTAAACATAGTGCATAATAAACATAGCACATGGTCCATGGTTGGCTGACTCCGCAGGTGTGGAACCCTTGGATATGGAGGGCTGACTATGCTTCCTCTGCAAATTACTTGCACGGAAGCCCTATCTCAGGCTCTGTTTCCAGGAATTCCAACCTAAGACACTTTCTTAGAATACATACTAGTTATATAGTCTTATACTCTTTTCTTAGTGGTTAGCTAGAGGTTACAATAGTCATCCTTGACTTTTCAGATAAATTAATAATTTTAGACAGTTTTAACATAATTTTAAAATAATTTTATTGAATAAATTAATAATTTTACAATACACTGGACAATGCTTAGAACAAATAACTTAGACAAATAACTTAGAACACTTTAACTCCATTCGCCCTTTTATCCTTTGGTCTTATTTTTGCCATCCACATTAATACTAACTAATTGTATTATTCAGATGTACATCCTTATTGATATCATTTTTTTTTTTTTGCTGAGGAAGATCGGCCCTGAGCTAACATCTATTGCCAATCTTCCTCCTTTTTTTCCCTTTTTCTCCCCACAGCCCCAGTAGATAGTTATATGTTGTAGTTGCACATCCTGCTAGTTGCTGTATGTGGGACACAGCCTCAGCATGGCTGGACAAGTGGTGCGTCGGTGTGCGCCCGGGATCGGAACCCGGGCCACCAGGAGCGGAGTGCGCGCACTTAACCACTAAGCCACGGGGCCGGCCCTTGATATCATTTTTGTTACTTGTTCTATTAGCTGTTGAAAGGGGCAAGTAGAAGTCTTCTTCAATAAATTACTTCCACAAAAATTTCCATCTCAGTCTCTATTTCTGTGAAATCTGACCTAAGCTAATCTTTGTTAGCATATATGCAAAGTGTTCTGATTTTTTTATGAAGTCAATATTCATTTTGATTTAGTTCCCTGTTTATTCTTTCCAGTAACCAGTAAGGACTATAGACCCTCAGACTTGCAGTTAGGACTCCAGAAGGTAGGATTCGCTAATTTAGCCGTCTGATTGATCAATACTGTGTAGCCACAACTTTATTTTGTGGAGGTTACCCTTCCTTGCTTGCTCACAGACACAGGTGTTATGCGCTAAGGAAGAGAATACTGAATGCTCTCCTTTGCTCTGGCTCTGGCATGCCCTGTTCACGCCTTCAGATAGCCGTGTCCCACTGGTTGAGCAGCTTTCACTTGGGCGTTAAAGTAGACTGGGAATTTTCTCCTCACTTTGCTTGAACTGATTGTAGAAATGGGAATAAGGAGAGGGTCAAAGGTTTGTCTTCATGACAATTCATTTCGCAAAGTCGTAAGTATTTCTTTCATTTTTATTTTTTAACATACATTTTTGAGACCAAAGTAGTTTTTTTTTTTTTAAAATAAGGATTTATTTATTTATTTATTTGTTTATTTGCTGGGAAAGATTTGCCCTGAGCTAACATCTGCTGCCAGTCTTCCCCCGCCCCTCTCTCTTTCTTTCCCCCCCCCAAAGTTCTAGTACATAGTTGTATATGCTAGTTTCAGGTCCTTTTAGTGCTTCTATGTGAGCTGCCACCACAGCATGGCTACTGACAGACGAGTGATGTGGTTCTGTGCCCAGAAACCGAACCCGGGCCACCAAAACGGAGAGTGCCGTACTTTAACCAGTAGGCCATCAGGGCTGGCTCGCAATGTCATCCGTATTTTTGTGCATTGGTGCCCCATTTGATTTTTTGTTAGAAGAATTAGTGTTCTTTTTTGCAACGGGAACATTCTTTTTCAGAGAATTTGTAAGCAGCTACCCAGGGCCTTTAGAATAACCTACATCTTGCACAATTTACCAGAGTTGAAGAGGGCAGCAATGATTTACCAACCCAAGAAAAATGGTTAACATGTCCTGGCCTCATGGAAATTTGCTGAGCCCTTTGCTGAGGTCATCCTACTCTGCACTTACATTTCATCAGCCCACTCCTCCAGACATGTGAAACTGCAGAAAAAGGAAAAAAGCTGAGTGCACATCATATAGATATCTGCTCCATGTCACAAAGAGTTCACTAAGAGTAGGAGGCCAAGCCCAGACTTGTAAACATACTGTTGTCAAGAAACCAAGTAAACATAAACATTTCTGAAAGCTATGTAAGTCAATATTAAGTGTCCATAAGGCACTAATTGTGGACAATGGATATTACAAAACATCAGATTAAAATATTAAGAGGCAGTGTGAACTGCTGGAGTTTTTCATAGGAAGATAAACAATAAATGAATTTGAAAAATATTTCTGGAAAAGAATAATCAATGTCTGGTGATTTTTAAACATATGGAGTAGAGGGAAGAAATGAGGCTAGAAATCCCATGAAAAACAAACAATTCCTATATTAACTAATAATTGCATCCACTTTAGCTGCTGAGAGAGTTAAAAGACATTAATGTGCGTTTGATATACTTTGAAATTCTTCTACTGTTTTTCCAATTGTTTTGCCTCTGATCTTGATGATATGTAATTTTGGTTAAAAAGGAGAAATAATCAGGTTGTTTTCTATGCCAAATTTGTTCTTGTCTGGTTGCTATGACAATCTCCTTTGACAGTTTTTTTTTCTCTTTTGTGGATTTATCTCTTTTTGATGTTATAAAAAGAGTTTTTCTAGGTAAGGAATTTGATTTCTTTATGCTTAAAGGATTTTTAAGAAATAAAAAAAGCTTCCAGTTAAAGCCTTTGCATTCGGGGATGTCATGTCTTATTTAAGGTTTAAAATGTTGATATTTCTCATAAAAAAAGAATGAAAAGCAGGTATTTGTGAAGAATCTAAATTTTTATTCCTTCCATATTACATGGACTAATTGCATCCTCTGCCGTTGTTCTGTGCACGTAAAGGTTTATTTTTCTACTTGATTTTTGTCTTATTATTTTGTCGTAGATGGTGTTAAACAATAAAATACTTCCCTAGACCTCTAATTTATCTGGAAGGGTGGATTTGAAAGAAAAGAATACTAGGCTATGAGTTAGAAACTTACATTCCCATCCTGATTTTATCACTAAAAATCAGTCTGACCTTAGAAAAATCACCTGATGCCCTGTGAGCTGTGACTTCTTTCTTAAAAATGAAGTTGTTAAACTATGTGGTTCTCCCCAGTATGAAAACAGCGTAAGTCTTTGTGCAGTCCCTTTTTTGTTGGAATATTTGTTATGTTCTTAAAGCATTTTTTTAAGAATTCCTTTTTTGTCTTCTATAAAATTATAACTAGTGAGGTCAACAAATAATTATGGTGTTCCTTTTATATACCAAGCACATTCTCCTGATGAAGTAGTCACATGAATTCTTCCAGAAACCTTAATATGCACAGAGACATCATTTATGTAGAGAACAAAGGTAACTTTGTTGATATACTTAAAGCAGAAAAGAGTAATAATTAGATGCAGGGTAATGAATTTGTTCTTTCCAGATGTCTTCAAATTTAGAGCCTATATGATTCACTAAATAATGTTGGCTAGTCCCGTGGTTCTGAGACCTTTGCATGCGTCAACATCTCCTGTAGGGCATGTGGAAATGCCAGGATCCTCTCAGTTTCAGATTCAGTGTGTCTGAGGTGTGGCCGGAGAATTATCCTTTCCAACAAATTCCTAGGCAAAGCTTTTGCTGCTGGTCCCTCCTAGGACCACAGTTTGATAACCACTGGGCTGGTTAACCTATGGAGCTCTTTGAACTTTTGAGGCATTGCCCAAACTAGCTAGCTATGTAGATATACATATATGCTTTAGGAAGCCATATGCTAATACCAACATCACTGTGGTGTTGCTGTTATCTTTATGAATTATGTAACACTTGTTGAACTAAGAAACTTCTTTTCATTCTAGTGTCTGTTTTGAAGCAGAAACATGAATTAGTATTTGATACCTGTAGCCACATGGTATGAGGGAAAAAAATTCATATCTAAGTTTATATATCCTTCAAATGTGAAAACAAAAATCATATGTAGAGCTCAATTATTATGTTTTTATTATGAAACAAATTCACTTAAGATTTTATATCATATTCTTCTAGATATGTATTTACATTTCAATTATAATTGTTATGGGATTATTTGCCATACATAAATCAACAATTTTTTTTTTATAATAACAGCGGTCTCTTCTGAAGAAGAAAGTATCTGTGTAGTTGGCTTGCAAACAAATATATTTTTCAACTTTGGCTCCTACATATAGAATTTAGATAGGTATCTAGATGTCTCCAAATATCTTGATATTTGGCACTAAGTATCTTAAACATTTGTATTTCCCTTTTTATTCATGTATTCATAGTCTTGTAGCCACTTGAAAGAACAAGTCTCTTTTTGTCATTCTTAGTGACTCATAAATACCAGTCAAAACAGGAATGGATATTAGATTTAATTTAGTCCAACCTTTAAAAATTACACAAAGAAACGTGAGCTCAAAGACATGGCAAATTTATGAAAATCACTTAAATTGAGTCCTAGCTTGAACTAGACCTCAGCTATTCTGATACCCAGGCCAATTTTCTCACCATTGCTTGGTGAAGTTTACCTGACTTATTTTGTCCTTAGATGATGTAATGTTTTCTCTCCTCTCCCCTAGGTCACTGGAGAATTCACAGCACCAAAACAGAGATCAGCTACCCCCTAACACATGACTTGGGTGTACACTGTAGAATGTCTAAATCTGACTTAAACATCACGCAAGTGTGTGCATGTGTTCATAGCTATGTGTGACTTAGGGACCTAACATTTGTCTCTATCTCCCTTCAATAACTTGATCTGTTTCAAATTAATGGCACATATTTCACATTAAGGATGCCGTCTTATATTTTTACTACAGTAAATTTATGAATAGTAACTCCAATTTGATTACTGTCTGTGGTAGATTACAAAAATGGCAACAAATTCTTCCCCTTCCTATATCATGACTTTTAGCTCCTCCCCATCAAGAGGTGGAATGTATTTCCCCACCTTTTAAATCAGTGCTGGTCTTATAACTTACTTTGGCCAATAGAATGTGGCAGAAGTGAGACTGTGCAAATCATGAAGTGGGATCTCAAGAGGCCTTGAGAAGCCACCAGGCAAACAGGCCAAGTCCAGCCTACAGGAGGACAAGAGAGGAGTTGAAGCAATCCAGCTGACAGCCAGCCTGCTCCCCACATAACCTTGCAGCTGATCTCTGCCACCTGAGTGAGCCTATCGAGACCAGGTAAAACCACCCAGCAGAGCCCAGTCTTGATTTTCAATTCTTAGAATCACGAGCTAAATAAATGGTTATTGTTTTAGGCCACTAAGTGGTGGGTAGTTTGTTATGCAGCAAGGGATAACTGATGCATACACCTTCTGAAATAAATTCATAATTGTCTTCCAAATTGTTTTAGTAATTTGAGTTACTGAGTTTTGACTGGACATATTGCAATGAGCTATAGACAATATTTCCCAGCTGCTTTTGTGATTAAGTGTGCTTAGGTAATCTGGTTAAAGTGATGTAAGCAGAAGCGATGTAAAAATTTCCAGGTAGTACACTTTGAGAAAAGCTACTTGCCCTCCATTTCCTCTTCCTTCCTACTGTCTAGAGCACAGACAGAGGGATGGTGATTCCTTCCATCCTATGGATGAGGGTGATACTCTAGGCACAATAGGATCAGAAGAGTCTGGACGCCTGAGCAGCCCCACAGAGCAGAGCCACTTTTACTTCCTGGTCAGCTGCCAATTTAGACTTTAATGTAAGAGAGAAGTTCTATCTTATTTGTCATTGCTATATGTGTCTCTGTTAAAGCAAATTAATACATCCTCTTTATTGATTAAAAAAATCAAACTGTATTTATCTTAGAATGAAAATCATTTGTGTAAAAACATATGAGTGAAATTGGTAAAAATGCATGAAGATATACCTTAGGAGCTCTTTATGCCCTATACCCACAGTAGAGCAGAGTTCCCTGAAATTAGTTTCATAGTCACAATTTGTCATTTACTATACTCGAAGCACAAATATACATTATCTCACTTAATTCTCAAAACAATCTTATGAGAGTCTGTTGTGTAAATTGAGGCTTATACCAGATAAGTAATTTATCTGATGTTACACATGTACAAAATGGTGGAATAATGATTTTAACCCAGATCTTTCTGGTTCTAAAATCATAAGCTAGGTGGTCAGTGAGGTCCAAACTTTGAAAACTTTCTTTGCTACAGATACTTAAACTGTGAAGCTCAAGAAAAACTTCTAGGCTGGGTAAGAGCTAAAGAAATTTTCCAGAAGATAACAATTAAATAGCTATTTTTGTATTTTTTATTTGCATATTTGTTTCAAAAGACTTTATTTGCCCTACATTTTCCCAAGTAATTGTCTTAATTCTCCATTTTCCCTGTACTGTTTCTGTCTAATATGACCTAATTTTTTGCACCAGGTATCTTCTTCCAACTTAATGAGCAGCTTGTAGTTGTGTTCCAAGATTGTAATGACGACAGCAAAAAAGCTGAATATACAATTGTTGATATGGTTAACTCAGTTGTACAAAAATAGTTCCGAGTATTGACAAAAATTAAAATTGAGTAGTCTTGGATCTCGGATAACTGGGTACATCACAGTGAGGGCTAACTCAGAATGTTCTCATCAAAGTGTATTGCGATCGCGTGTCAACATCTCAAAAGCCACTGAACTTAGAGACGAAAGTCTGAGCCCAGCGTTCTTATGGGGATTATATGTATGTGTGTATATGTACATGTAGAGATATAATAGGTAGACACACACACATATCCAAACACATCCATTTATCTACTCTGATTATCAGTATAAAATCAAACCATAAAAATCTGTTGTCCTTGCCTATTAAGTATCACAATGGAATTGCACAATCTGGCACAATTAACTGTTCTGTTCAGGGCCTTCCTATTGTGGGAATAACAGGGTTGTGGCAGGTCAGGTTTCTGGAACGTTGTCAGAGCTAGGACAGAAGGCTTTAACAGCACCTGCCGGTGCTGGGAACAAAGGCGATTGCATTTATGCAGTGGTTTCATCACAGGGTATCGGTTAGCCTCAAAGGGGAACGCAGAGCTCCTATTCACAGCCCGGGAGAATGCTTCTCTTTTCAAAGCTCAGCATGGGACTCGCCTATATTTGATGTCGTATAGACCACCCTCCCATTTCAACCCCAGAAGGGCCAGAAAAAGAGATTTTCTGTGCGACAGCTCCAAACCTCTTTGCCCATTGTAAATGTGAAAGGTAGTTCTACATAATCACATCTGGAAGGGAGTGTCAAGTGTGCAACGTGACTGAGTCCAACAATTACTTTTATTTAGAGGGCTATTCGACACTTCTTATTCAGTTAAGGTAAGGACAAGCAGCGAAGCAAGCCAAACGGAGCTATTTAAAGGGATCATGTAGCCGCTTCTCTGGAGAAGCTGTATTTGTAGTGAGACAGCCCTTAGAAAACATGATTATTATTTTGACGAAATAGCCTCATTTTCTTTACAAGGATTTGCATGGAAGACTGACTGACTGAGTTATTAATTGATTTTTTTTTTTTTTTAAGATTTCTCATCTCTCTAAGGGTAGTCCATGCAGGCAGCCAGTGCTCCTGCTTCTAGTTCCTCATCATCACATCCATTTCCCTCATCTCAGAAATGTGTAAATGCATTCCATGTATTGTGGTAGTGTTGTGTAAAGTGCAACCCGACAGGAATATTTAAAACCATTCAGAGCTGCATAGTACCAAGTGATGTGACTTGTGTGGGCTGTCTACAACATGGCGAGCATATCTTGGCTTTTTTATACTCACGTGGAGAACGCAGTTGAGGGCTCAGGCATTGCAGGTGGACTCTTGGTAGATCCCTTCTGGCCATTTCAATACAAACAAACAAACCAACAAGAGCCCGGCAATGAGAAGGAGAACAAGGCATTGGCTGTTTGGCATTGCTGGGGTATCCACACAGCTGGCTCGGCTTTGTTTCACAGCACAGAACAAACCTCAGGAAATTTCCTCATAAAAGACAAAGAAACGAGCACAGGGGAGTCTTAAATAAGAGGAATAGACTTTGAAAGGTGTCAGTATAAATGGTTTTGAACAAAGGAAAATGAAACACTGTTCACCTTAAGAATCTGAATTACTTCTTGTTTTCCTAATTGAGTAAATGGAAAACAAAAAAAGAGACAAGAATAAAAAAAATAAGCACTTTAGTTTAAAGAAAAGATGAAGTTACGAGACCATGAATATTGGGAGAGACGAGAATGAAAAGACAAATTTTGATTCGGTGTTCACTAATCTGAAATTATATCCATAAAATGCTACCTTTATCATTAAATGATGATACTTTTTTCTTTCATGTTATGAATATTTCCCAGAAAATTAATTATTTAATGCATATATTTAATGCACATAAATGTCTAATATGCATTAGATACTTCATTGCCATGATATATATTATTAAAGCCTCTCCTGTAGTTCAAAAAGAACTGTAGAATTTGTATAAGAGTTGTAGGCCTGATTCCATCAAGAGTTGCTAAGAACTTAGAATGAATTACCTAACATATCTCCATCTCAGTTTTCTCATGTCAGAGGAAAGGATGGAGAAAACAATCTTGGATGTCTCTTCCAGCTTTAGGTTCAATAATTCATCACAGTAAATAGTGGCACCACAGCAGATCCCGATTCTGCACTCTGCCACACAGTGTGTCTGGATTCACTCTTCTGTTGGAAAAACACCTAATCTATCAATCTTTTCAGTCTTTTCTGAAACTTCTAAACCAAATGATACTATCTGGTTTTTATTCTCACCCTATCCCCTCAAACAGTGTATTTTTAATGTGTCTGCAATGAAAAGACTTGCAAAGTCAGTGCATGTCCAATATTGAAACCAGGAAGAAAATAACAATGTGAATGATCCATCCATGGCAGGTCAGTTGCACCCTCTTCATACTCTTTTATTTTATAACTATATCTGCAAGCCAGAATATTTGATGAACCATGTATATTTTGGATACCTATGTATTATGTATTATATACTTACTACATAATATATGTTCTCAATATAAAATATGTCGACTATTTATATAGTAGCCGACTGTTTAATTTGCATACCTATGACCTGAACTGATTTGGAAAAATTGTTCTTTTGAAATTTAAATAATTTAACTCCAAAAGATTAAATGATTGAAACAGCAGACCAGATCTAGCAGGGCCATCTCTATGATCTTGTTTTTTTCTTTCCACTTTAAGCATTAAGAAATGGGAGAAAGATATATATATATATATATATGTATATATATATATATATAAAATGTACATTTAATTTATTATATATGTAATAAATTTGCATAAGAGAAATTCAAATCCTTAAAAATATTACTACCTAACAAAATATATACCCAAGGTATGTAACCGAGAACCACCAAAATCCATATATCATCAGTGAGAATACCATAACATCGTTACTATCCTACATTAAGATAGAAATACCGTATCCCAACCACTAGATTCAGGCTGTCAAGACATCATTCTAGTCACCCAGTGGATGGTTGTACATTTTTCAAATCGTTCTTCAATTTTTACAGTAGTGCACTTTTTAAAATACGTTATTTTTGAAAAATCTTTTAGAATAATTCCATTGTTTAGATGTTTCTGGGTAAGCTCCTGGATAAATATTTGCTTGTATTATTAATATCTATATTTTACTTCAAGAATACTGCTTAGAGTGTAAACTCATGAATGGTAAGGTTTTCCCATCACGTTTAGTGTAGGACTTTATACAAAATGGATGCTAATAAATGTTACTGGTGAGAAAAATATTTCCCAAAATACTACTGTTTGGCATCACAAGGTTTTTGTTTTCTCCTTTCCCTCTCACTTTTTACCCCACTTAGATCTAGTTGAGGCTTCAAATGTAAATAACTAGCTTGTTTTCACCTATTGAGAGTCCATAAATTTAGCTTAACCAAAGTTTTAATAACCTGTTCTGAGAAGAAAACTACCCTGTGAATATTCAAAACACATTATGTGTATGTTTGAGAGACTCAGTCAATTTATAAAGCAGTGATTCATAAATAGTTACACAGCATTTAGCTAGTGGCTAAATTGAAAAGAGTATGGCTATACTCAAGAAGTATTATTGCTTACCTGAGAAAAAAAAAATGGCAGCAACTAACATTTTATTCTGTGTTCATCCCTTCTGTAATAGAACACACTCTTGTCACAGAAATCCTTCTCCAAGTTAAGGAACTGTTGTTGGTTTAACAGTTTTAGAGAGGAGTAGACATAAGCGCTAGCCCTCGTCCCCACTCTCAGAGGCTGAATACTCACGACTGACTTATCACATAAACACTGACGTAGATATTCCCATATTAATTATATAGATGGCAGAGAGACACATCAGGAGAAAGATGAATAGACAGCGTAATATATTAACGTTCTTCGCAGGGAAATAAGCGCTCATTAGCGGTAAATGGCTTCAAATGGTATTGGTGAAGAATCAGTTCTTGAGATGTTAGTTTATATTTGGTCTACCCATTTGTTCTTCTTCAAGCAGGTAACTGTGCATGGAGATGCTTAAAATTCATTGTTCTTCCTGTTGAAGAGCTTGTCAGGTCTCCTGGAATGGAAAGGAGGAGAGGAAAATGGTGGACAAGAAGAAGAGAGACTTCTTGTAAACTGTAAAGAAACGGGTGGTCAGATTGGTCCCACTAGTAGCAAAGATTCCTGTCCCATTTGGAAATAGTCCCCAAGTGAGATGACAAGTCCTCAGATGACTACATTGGGTATTGTTATGTGCATGGTGCGTTAGGGGGCAGAACCCTAGGCATACGGATTACCAGCATCAAAAAAAAAGTTCATGCCCTAAGCATGGAAGCAACAGAATCACCAGAAGAAATCAGAAGGGGCAAAGGGCATTGTAATCACAACCAGTGCAGACAGAAGAGTCACCACGGGGGTAGTGGGGTGGTTGCTGTTATGCTTGTATGCTATGTAAGGCCAAGGAAGCTTTGCACAACCATGAGAGGGGACTTGAATTTTACGCCAGCCTTTACATTCATATAAAGAATAAGATAAATATGCTATGTGTTAAACACTTGAGTACCTAGACCAAGATTCATATCTGCTACCATTGCTAATTGGAATGTAAATCAATGCATTACATAATTTACATATTTCAGACTGTACTTGAGGGGTTAAAACTGAGTGTCTGAAAAACTTCACGGAGAAGATGATATTCAAATTGGAAGTGGCACACTCCTGAAAATGGTGGTGTTCAAAGAACAGGTAAATGCCCCCTTTGGGGAATATTAAATTGATGTCTCATGGAAGATCAAACTTAAGATCATGCCAGTTCGTACAAACCAAAGATTCTATAAAGCCATTATTCTACAAAGATAAAACAATTCATTTACTCATCTGCATTGTGTAGCCACAATCTTAATGTGCTTTGACAAAAACATTGATTATTTAGAGGAAAGTCATAATGAAGTTATAGGCCCCTGAAGTTTGAAAGGAACTTAAAAGATGTCTAGTTCCATTCACAACCAGTGCAAAAATCCTCTTAACAATTCTGGATGGAGAGTCACTTAGCATCTCTTTGACCACTTTCAAGGATGGGGAGCTCAGGAGTAAGACCAGCAAGTAACTTGGAAAGAGCCAGAAGATCCCAGCAGCATAACTATTTCATACAAAGAGAGGCAACCAGGGCCTCTGTGCAAGGAGAAATTGAATGGTGTCGCTTGCAAATGTCAGATCATAGACATGTTTTCCATTCTAGCGATCCTCTACCTTTACATAACTCTATGTTTTATTTGGGTCTTAATGATGCCCAATAGAATTTTACTATGTTATGTAAGAATGTGCTGCAGCCTAAAATTTCTCTATATTCAAAATCTCAATTTCTATAAAATGAAGTACTACTTTACTCCATAAATTCTGGAGAGAGGGAGTCAGGATGGCGGCGTAGGCAGACTCTGAACTCACCTCCTCCCGCGGACACAGCCAATTTACAACTACTCGTGGAAAAATTGTCCCTGAGACAGAACTGAAAACTGGATAAGAGGAACTCCTGCAACAACGGACAATCCTCACTGAGGTGGAAGAGGCAGAGACTCCCTTCTGGAGAGAAAAACGCCGCCTTCACAAGCCGCCAGCTTCACGGCCGCCGGGAGCAGCTCACAGGTGCGCAGCCTCCCTGGAGGCGCGGGGCCCTGAGCGGGGAGCGCCCCCGCTGTGGGCATTTTGTGGACCCAGCACAATCGAGACCAGCGGCATAATATCTGACTTTGTCTGCTACTAAAGCATTGGGGAGCACCCCCAGAAAACCCAGTTCACAAAGAAACTAAAACCGGCTCTTAAAGGGCCCGCGCCGCAAACTCACCCGTTTCAGAAAGCATCCTAAAATCACCAGAAAGAAAGGTGCACAGTGCTTTGGTGACAAGAGACTCACCTGATAGGCGCTGAGTGCATCTCGGTGAGAGGTGAGACCTCTCCAGGGACTGGGACATTGGCAGCCGCCATTGTTGTGGCCTGGTGTGGGCGTGCTGACACAGACGCCATTGGAGTTCTCCCTGAGGCCTGCTAGCCCAGGGTCTGCTCCACCCACTAGAGCACCGATTTAATCCAGCTCAGTCAGGGCAGGCAGCCCACCCTAGAGACTGGCCCCACCCAACAACAAGCCCTCAGGCAACTGGTGGGCCTGCATAGATTGGTGACTGGATTCTCTGCAGCCTGGCAGCTGAGCCGACTTTAGCGGGGCAGGGTGTGCACAAGGAGCAGGTGGAGAGTGTGGGGCAGTGGCGAGTGTGTGGGGTCCCGCAGTGGAGAGACTGGATCCGCTTCGGGAGGTCGGGGTGTGCACATGGGGCAGGACTGTGTTGACTGTGTAAGTGGACCTGTGGGTGGCAGGGCTTGTCAGCTGCAGAAGACTTGTGCTTCCCAAAGACCCACATAGGGGGTTTGCCCCACCTTCCCAAGTCTGAAACAATTGGGTGCTCCTGTGCCTGAGGCCAGCCCCACCCAGCTGCAATCCTCAGAGAGCTGACAAGAGACCTAAAGACTGGAGGCTTATAGCAACTGTAAGCCCCTGAGCCTAACAACCTGCCACGCTGGGGGCCTACTCACTTAAAAGAAATACTGCAACACAAATGTGGTATTAGAACTTGTGGCCAACTGTGCTGGGGCTCCCCACACCTGATAAAGAGACTGAAGGGCCCACAACAACTACAAACAGCTGAGCATTACAACAGCTGGCCAGGAGCATAACTGGGCCTACCCGGGCACATACAGGGAGAGCAAACAGGCCACAACAGAAGGACACACATAGCCCACATGGGGTCACCCCTGGAACATTGAGAACTGAGGGAAGCACACTGCAGGCCTCCTAAGGCATCACTTGTATAAGGTCACCTATCCAAGAGCAGGAGATGTAGCTGACCTACCTAATACGTAGACACAAGCACAGGGAAAGAGGCACAATGAGGAGGCAAAGGAATACGTTCCAAGTAAGGGAACAGGACAAAACCCCAGAAAAGGAGCTAAGTGAAACAGAAATGAGCAACCTACCCGAGAGAGAGTTCAAACTAAGAGTGTTAAGGATGCTCACTGATGTGGGGAGAAGAATAGATGAACTCAGTGAGAATGTCAACAAAGAAATGGAAGATATAAAAAAGAACCAATCAGAAATGAAGAATACAATACTGGAAATGAAAAATTCGCTAGAGGGACTCAAAAGTAGAGTAGAGGATACAGAAGAATGGATCTGTGAGCTGGAAGAAAGACTAGAAGAAATTACCCAAGCTGAACAGGTAAAAGAGAAAAGAATTAAAAAGAGTGAGGACAGTCTAAGGGACCTCTGGGACAACATCAAGAGCACTAACATCCATGTTATAGGTGTCCCGGAAGGAGAAGAACGAGACAAAGGGGCAGAGAATCTATTTCAAGAAATAATAGATGAAAACTTCCCTAACCTAAGGAAGGAAGCAGACATCCAGGTACAGGAAGCACAGAGAGCCCCAAACAAGATAAACCCAAAGAGGCCCACACCAAGACACATCATAATCAAAATGTCCAGAATTAAAGATGAAGAGAGAATCCTAAAAGCTGCAAGAGAAAGACAAGTTACATATAAAGGAAACCCCATAAGGCTATCAGCTGACTTCTCAGCAGAAACCTTACAGGTTAGAAGAGACTGGCATGATATATTTAAAGTGCCAAAAGGAAAAAACTTACAGCCAAGAATACTCTACCCAGCAAGGTTATCATTCAAAATGGAAGGAGAGATCAAAAATTTCCCAGACAAGCAAAAATTAAAGGAGTTTGTCACCAAGAAACTAGTGCTACAAGAAATGTTAAAGGGACTGATTTAAGGGGAAAAGAGAAGACCACAAATAGAAAAAATTATCTATTTCCATGATAAGAGGGCAATGGATACAAATGCACAAAAAAGAGGTTAGATGTGATATCAAAAACATAAAATGAGGGAGGAGGGGAGTTAAAGAGTAGAGATTTCAGACAGAGGTCATATTCCATAAATTCTAAAATTAGAAATGCAGTACAAAAATAATTCAGTGAAAGAATGTGTATGTCTGGCTTTCTCCTTATTTGTTCCATGCTCTTCTCATTTATTTGGGCCATTCTATAAAGTGGTTCACAAATATGTCAACCAATGCCATTATTTTTTGTCGCTTTTAGGTTATCCTCTGATTTTACTATCTATAATGGAAAATATCTCAACCGAATTTTTTTCTTATTTTTTTTCTCTAGTGAACATGGGAAAACATTATCTTCCTGTTATTGTATATGCGTATAATTGGCTCAAGTACTATGAAAATTGTGTGGCTCAGGCATTGTTATGCTTTTGGCCTGAAAGTAAAGAGATTATTTCCTTGTACAGCTATTGTTATATTATTATATAATGAGGTGAGTCGTGCTTGACAAGTGAAATAATTTATTGGTCATCACTTCCTATACAATCTGTTGCACTTGATTAAGATCAGACATTTAGATTAAAGACTGGAACCCAGAGGAGATTTGAAATGAGTCTTTTGGGCTTGGTGGTGGTCACAAAGGAAATGGGGAAACCAAAGAATAGCTCAGAATGGTAAGAAAATTCCTTCTACTCTGTAGATATGCAGGCAGCCAGAAGGGAAGAAAGCCAAGAAAGGTGTCTGTGAAGTTGTAACAGACTTTCTGGGCTAGTGGGTAATTGATGATGGATCAGAGCTTGTACTTTGAAGACAAGGCTGTAAGTTTTTAGCAATTTCTGGGTTCAGCTGCTATTTGCTATTTGTTCATTGGGTTTCTAGGATTTCTTTCTATTAACTACAACATGAAAATAATTACTTATAAATATCTGTAACTACCAACAGGAAGCTTGATAATTCAACATTTGAATAATTTTTAGTATTGATTTTCACCCATGGAGAACTTATCTTTTTTTCCATTGTTGAGAATTGTTCTTTTTGGGCTTCAAAGTCTGTTCCTTGATGTAGCAGCATATGTCCATCAAATTGATAAGATTAAGATGTAAAAGTTTATCTCCTGCAGTACCTGTCAAAAAGTTATGAACATGTGTCAGAAGACTGTGAACTGTAATGTCATTTTTCGAGGTTCAAGTGGCTTAAGGAATTCTTGATTACTGAATAAAATCATTCAATGACAGTTTAATAACACTGAATAAAACAGAACGTGTAACATGTTTAGTACAATGCTTGACACAAGTGTTACACAGTGTCGCTGCTATTTTTATTATTATTGTATTAATCCAAAGAGAAACAATGTGAGGGGAATATTCACATATTTAATCAGAAAGCAACGACACATTTTCATTTGCATTTCAGGAAATTTTGAGAGCCATTTAAGAATAATGATAAGGAATGGTCATTGCTGTGTTGGAGACAACTATATTGTAGTGTAAATAAATTGACTAAATTTTCCATCATGGGCTCTGGGTTCAAAAGTTAATCCGTTACCACTAACCAGCTCTGGGGACTTGGAAGTGCATCTCAAAACTGCACTGAGTCTCTTTCCTCACTAATACAATGTGATGAATACCTCTCAGGGTCCCTATGAAAGGGAGCTGAGGAAATACAGGAGTTCAGTAAATGTGACCTGATTTAATCTGGTTGTACATATTGCCTTAAATTTTAGAGTTGCCAATGATGAGAAAAAGAGCATTTATTGAACTCATATTAGGAGATCATTAAGCACTTTTATTGTTAGCTGCCTTAGAGGACTAATCTAAATTAGAAATTGAGATTTGAGTTTTAATTCATAATATATAATTAGTAAACTTAGACCTATGAAAATATTTGAGAAAAGCACCACTAAATAATTGTACAAGTACTCATATAAACCTCCTAAACCCAAAACAGAAATTATCTTTGAAAATGAAGGAAGCTGCTCTTTTGAGCCAGGGGTTGCAGAGTCTTTTGTCAACCCTAGAAATAGTCAAGGGGAATCCTGAAGGTTGAAATGATGCAGGAATACGGGTGCCAGATAAAATACAGGATACCTAGTCAATTTGAATTTCAGACAAATAGCTAATTTTTCTTAGTGTAAGTATAGACCATGCAATAATTGGGACACACTAAAAAAGCATTTGTGCACTATATCCCATGCAATATTTTGGAAATTCTTATACTAAAAAATTATTCACTGATTATAGGAAATTCAAATTTAACTGGATATCTTGTTTTTGTTTCATTTGTTTAACCTGGCAACCCTTGGCAGGAGATACTTAATATCATGTGGGATTATGGTGTGTCCCCAAAAGATTCCTCTTCCTGCCACATATTCAGGGTAGAGTAATGGTCCTTAGAACACACTCTGGAAAAAAGCCCTATTGGTCTCTCAGAAGAAAGCTAGGAGGACAGCGTCGAGAATGTTAGATCTCCAATGCAACCTTTATTTGAGTTCACACTACAGATAAGGCCTTATTGCACAAAATGCTACTTCCTCCAGCCTATTGATGTCTATGCTTCATTTTTGTTCCTTTGCATGTGTTATTCACCTGTCTTAGATTTCCAGAAGCATTCACTTCTGCTTATTTGAATTCTACCTTCCTTTCAAGCCCACACTCGCCCATTTGCTCCTGTGGTAGAATGAACATATAATTATCGTTTAAATCAAAACACTTTTGAGAATGAAAGTGAGTCATATTAATTAGTATACCAGGAGTATAGGCATTGATTAGAATTCTTCCATTCAAATCAGGACATATGGTCACTTTGTCTTATGGATACTTCCCCGACCTCTTCCTCTCACGGGAATTTCACTCCACCATTGACTGTCTATAGCACTGATCGTCTGTAGCAAGCATTTTACCATTCAGCATAAATTGCCTTATATTTCTGATTATCCTCTTTCATGTGAATATTTTTCTCATTTCTCATTTCAAAATAGAGCAAAAATTTTGAAACGAGAGACTATCTTACATTCTTTGTAACTGATCCTTTCCCAGAGAACTTCATATAAAGGAGACACTTCATATAAAAGAGACAATGAAAATTTTTTGACTAAAATATTTTTAAAGCCAAAACCTACTGATGCATTTTAATAAGTACAAAATTCATTATTACCCAGCTATGAATATATGGTGGGATTAATCATGTCACGTAAGTTATTATGGTAAAAATTTGATTATGTATATGGTCATATGCTGTGACACCAAGAGTCCCAGTTTTTATTGTCAGCTTTTTAATGTAGTAAAACAGTTTATATTATCTCCATTTAAGTATGTTTAGAGTTACAACTGAGATTCATAAGGTTTATGTTGTATGTGTCATTAGCAAACAGTAGCTTGCAGCTTGGAGCTGATAATTTCTTATGTGGATTCTATTTTAAGGTAAGATTGACTTACATTATCCTCTTTTTATAAGTTTTTTTGACTTTTAAATGCTAAGTTTGTCTTCAAGTGTACCTTTTGAGATTTGAGTATGTGTGTGTATTTGTATATTTCTATTATTTCAGTAATAAATTTGAGAAAATGCATATAAAAGGCTGATGAGAATTTTGGAATGTCCTCTTTGTGTAGTTAGTATAATTGCCATGAATTTGGCCAGGTGTAGCTAAACGATATTTCAGGCAAAGAACTAATAGCAAAGCTTTTTACACAGTAATTTCTTGGGTAAGGTTCAACAAAATGAAAACTCATCAGAAGCCCTGCTGGGATTCCATCAGCAAGCATTTATTTGTAGTCGTGTGTACACCTGCTTACATAGTAATAATACACCAGCGACTTAAGTCACTATGCCAATGCAAATTAGCTTTATTTTGAATCTAACGCTGGACTCTAGCAGATATGCTAAGCAGACAAATGAATTGCCCCTAGATGGATAGAATAAATTGGAAAAAATTCTATAGCATTTGCCTATTTCTCTTGTTGCTTTTGATTCTAGATAACTTTTTATGAAAAACCTTTCCTTCGCTAGTTCCTACCATGATGAAGAATTTGCAGCATATGCCTTGCTCCATTGGTGCAGCGATATTGAGCAATGCAAGCATGCCATCTGCAATGTGATTTTTCAACCCAAGAGATCCTGTGCTGCTTAATTCAAACTTAAAATCAATTCAGCAAATATTTATAGAGGACCAACTCTGTGTAAGGCATTGTGCTAGCTGCTGGAGGTAGGGGCAGAGCATAAAAGATAAGTAGGAATTCCACCTTATCCAAGAGATTTCTCAAACAGTACTGGAGATAAACACTCACAATACTGTACAGCTAAGCACAAAACTGGAAAAGCCACAAGAAAGCGACAAATTGCCACAGAGGAGAGGAATAACTGAATGCAAAAGTTGATGTAATCAGTAGGATTAACACAAGTGTTGGGTTACTGGGTAGACTTAATGCCTAGTCGGATATGTTGAGGTGAGTGAAGAGGAAAGAAGGGCAGTCCTTTCATATGATGAGCCCAGCATGAGTAAAGGAGAGAAAGTGGGAAAGAGGAAGGCATGTTTGGGCAAATGGTCAGGAATCCTGTTTAGCTGGCATGTTGAGTGGCTCAACAGAAGCAAGGCATGATGAGCCCAGAAAAGAATTCATGTCTAATTATTAGGCATCTTTTAAGAGTCTATTCCATGCAAGGCACTGCCAGGTCGAAAAGTTAGGAATTCATTCTATAGGTAATGGGGTCTCCCTTATTGAGATTGTTTTTTGTTTTTTTTTTTTTGAGTAAGGGAATTACATGGTCAGAGTTTTCAGAATGGAACTGAACATATAACATTGTAAAGGCCCCTCTCTAACCCAGCTATACACCTTTTTCTGCTGGAACTATTCTAACTCTGTTTACCAAAAGAAAAGTAAAAGAGTTTAACATTAGCATCATCTCAATTTGCTCAATATATAAAACTAACATTTCCACCTGTTATTTTCTCTTTACTGGGTGATGTATTAGTTTCTTAGGGCTGCCATAACAAAGCACCACAAACTAGGTGGCTTAAAACAGTAGAAATTTACTCTCTCACAGTGTGAAGCCTAGAAGTCCAAAATAAAACTGTTGGCAGAGTTGGTTCCTTCTGGGAGCTCTGAGAGAGAATCTATTCCATGTCTCTTTCCTAGCTTCTGGTGATGGCCAGCAATCCTTAGCATTCCTTGGCTTGTATATGCATCGCTTCAATCTCTACCTCCATCTTCACATGGCATTCTCCTTGGATCTCTGCGTCTGTGTCCAAATTTCCCTCTTATAAGGACATCAATTATACTGGAGTAAGGCCCATCCTAATGATATCATCTTAAGTTGATTAAACCTGCAAAGGCCCTTTTTTCAAATAAGGAAGGTCACATTTACGGGTATGGAGGGTTTGGACTTCAGAACATATTTGCCAGGAGGACACGCATCAACCCATAACAAGTGGTTAGGCTTTTTCATTACATATACACCAAAGAATTAATATTCTTATAAATAATCCTAAATTTCCTTATGTATATAATAGATGTAAAAATACTGCCCTCATTAGATTGCTGTGAAGATGAAATTTAATATCGTGTGAAAGAAGCTGGCACAGAGCAGGCTTAGCCATATGGTTGCTATGTGTATTAGTACACTTAATTCATGTATCTATTTCCAGAAGCGGCTTCAGAAAAGTATTTTCATTATGTTCTATACAACTATCTGACTCTAAGTACCAGATCAAAACAACATGAAAACAACCAAAAGAAGTACATAATTCAGAAAAGATAGTCAGTTGTTCTAGAACTTTCTGTAACCTTGGAGTATTCCATTATATAATAACAAATATATAGAAAACTTGCAAAGTTAGCGTCTTGCAATTCTGTTTTCCCACTCTATAATAGTCCTAACTACATTTATACCATAAGGCAGCATTGGATTTTGGCTAATTGCTGAATTAGATCAATCTGGTTGCTTAAGGCTTTCTCCTCTCTTTTTTCTCTCACTACTGGACAGCTGGGTTTTAATGGTCTGGATAATCACTTGCACTTTCCACTTTTCTTTGTCCTTTGGCACCAGCACATGCAAAGTTAAATTTAATGCAAGGACATCATCTGGCAGATTTCTCCAATCTCAAAAAGGTAAATTCCCAAACCTCAGTTGACGTATGTCTATTTTAGCCTGAATTTTCAAGATAATTGCCTCTTCAGGTCTCCACTTAATTTGGTTTGTGCAGATACAATCATATGAACAAATACGTGTTAATGGAAAGCCTTCTTAGCTGTCAGTGAGTTGGATATCTATAAGGGATTGTATATGGGAATTCTGGAATTTATAATCCTTTCCACTCTGCCATTAATTAAAAGTGCCCCAGAGACAGATTGGGAGTGACCCAGGGTGAAGGGGCTGGAGGTTAAGCCTTTTAGCTTTGAGCCTCCAGTTTGAATCTGATCTAAGCTGGTAATAAACAAGAGCTACTGCTATTTGATATCAGCTTGGCGACCTGTGTGAAATGAATTAGTAATCTCAGGCTCGTTCTGGTGGACAGGTGTCGTCACACAGACCAAGTTGATAGCCTCTGCAGAAGAACCCAACAACCTAAAAAAGAAGGAAGTAGAATAGCTTCACAAATGTTCTCTCACCCTGCTAGGATTGTTGTCCAGTAACATGGAAAACTACAATGCCTTGGGATTCCATATGCCCAGATTTAAAAAGGCTATGGGAATAAAAGAGATCAGGGTGGGTTTAATAAGACCCAGGCTCTGGGTCAAATGAGAATCAGGTGGTGGGTCTAAGAGACATTTAATATCCTTGGCTTTTCATTTTTTTTTCCTTTCTGTTTGGTTGTCATGGGAGTCTGTGTTTGTGGAGGAAACCCTGATTGTATTTGCCCAGGGCAGATGTGTATACTCTCTAGCCTTCAAATTCGGCAGTGGCAGAAGGACAGTAGGATGTGTGGCTGGGTAGAAAGAAAAGGAGTCATAATGGCAATCCTGGCAGGAAAAATAAAAACATTGCCAGCATTTTAGTTTCTAAAAAAAATTTTTTTTTTAAAGACATGATGTGTTGAAGTGAAATAAGAACAAAATTTTCATTACTAAACTGAGGAAGGCCATTCATAAGTTGGTTTACTCTAATTATGTTGTTACGATTCATGTGAGTCTAGCAGTACTTTCACCTGCATTTTAAATAATGTGTATTAAGGAAGTTCTGTATTTTTTTTCAATAAACAGAATGGGGAAGCCCTGGGAAATTAAGTGGAGGGAAAACACATCCAACCTTCAATGAACTTAAATTTATTTTTTCTTCATGAAATATGAACATTCATATTCATGAAAATATGAATCATTAATATTACCTATAGCTTGCTGTTTTTAGTAAGCCTCAATGGGCAAAAACTGCCATTTCTTTCTGAATCAGGTTTGTGAGGTTTTTTTTTTAATTATTTTATTGAGGTCATATTGGCTTACAACATTGTGTAAATTTCAGGTGTACATTATTATATTTCAGTTTCTGTATAGACTGCATCTTGTTCACCACCAACACTCCAGTTTTTATCCATCGCCATACCTATGTGCCCCTCTATGCCTATCACCCTCCTCCCATCTCCTTCCCCTCTGACAACCACCAAGCTGTTCTCCTTATCTATCTGTTTACCTTCCACATATGAGTGAAATCATATGGATTTGTCTTTCTCTGTCTGACATTTCACTCAGTGTAAAACCCTCCAGGTCCATCTATGTTGTTGCAAATGGCACAATTTTGTCTTTTTTTATGGCTGAGTAGTATTCCATTGGGTATATATATATATATACACCACATCTTCTTTATCCATTCTTCCACTGATGGGCACTTGAGTTGCTTCCACATCTTGGCTATTTTGAATAATGCTGTAATGAACATAGGGGTGCATATATCTTTTTGAATTATTGATTTCCTTTTCTTTGGATAAAAACTCTGGGGTTTTATGTGTGTGTGTGTGTGTGTGTGTGTGTGAAGTACCAGCTTTATGTATATCCCATAGTGCTAAACAATTCATGGCATTCTCCTTAGCACTTTTTATCTGACAGAAATCTTCAATGATAAATCATCAGTCTATGGTGAATAGCACCATGAATGTCATGTCTAGCTAAGGTCTAATCACCACAAACTTATGAAGAACCTATGAATCTGTTTTCTTGATTCTTTTTTTCTTCAAAATGTCTTAAGTTGCTTTTGCTTCTCTTTGTAACTCCTCCAAAACCAAGTTATTCCATATTTTTTCTGTTTGTTCAGTGATTGCATTATGGTGCCATTATAAGGTAATTTCATTATATGAGTTTGGAACTTTTGAAACTCCCTCTGCCATAGCTTCATTCCCTCATCCTAGCATACCATTCCTTCATTTCTTACAAGGTATATAATCTGATGAATAATTTCATGCAAGATGCTTGATTATGGATTAAATATGAAAGTTGAACCATATTAAATTGTCTATATTTGTTTTTGACATAGAACAGCAGTAATATTAGGGAATTAGAGTCATGGCACTCAGTGACAAAAATCTTTTAGGGGATCAAAAAATTTTACTGCAATTTTCGAAGTCCCATCATCTGAGTTTTTATTATTACACACACAAGTGGCATTGATCTTTTCTTTCTTAGGAATGGCATAAGTGTTTTACCAAAACTTTAGAAAATAATTGCAATACACAATTATTTATAGGTTCTCTTGGAGATTTGAATTTTTGACTTGAACTAGTACTAGTTATGATGTTATTTCAGTATCATTTTGATAAAACATTAGGTTTTTTTTCTTGGTGAGGAAGATTGTCCCTGAGCTAACATCTGTGCCAATCTTCCTCTATTTTGCATGTGGGATGCCAGCATAGCGTGGCTTGATGAGCGGTGTGTATGTCCGTGTCCAGGATCTGAACCTGTGAACCCCGGGCCATGGAATTGAAGTGTGCAAACTTAACCACTACGCCACCAGGCAGGCCCCAGATAAAACGTTAGTTTTGAAATCAATAAATATTGGTCATTAAATTACTATCCATTAATTCTCTCATTAACTGCCATATTCCTTTACTGCGTAGGTCTTGACAATATTCCTATGTGTCACTGGCCTTAATAGTCTAGGGAACCACAGGAGGTATTGAGATTTTGAAGCTATTTCCAGATAATCAGATAAACCAGATGTGGTATTATCTCCATTTTGAAAACGAGCAAATTGTGGCTTAGAGTCTCTAAGTAACTTGCCCAGGGACCCAGCAAATATTGCCAGAACTAGGTTTCAACTGAATTCAATTAGACTCCACACATTCTTTCGCTGAACCACAGAGGAAACTTTCTTCTGGTGACATTACATCACATTTTCTAATTTAAATGCATTTTATTTGCAGCCAGCATGACTAAGACATCACTGAAAATCACAATACTACCTCTGTTTACAGTATATTTTGAGACCGAAGTAAGGTAATGAATTTTCCAACTAAGTTAGTCAGAAACAACTTTCGCTTCAATCCTTGTAGTTAGAAATTTTTCTGAAACTTATTTGCTTGTTTCCCAGCCTTAAATTTACAATTTATTTATTAATGCAGTCATTCAGGAAATATTTACTGAACATCTACTATGCTTCAAGTACTTCACAACAGAGATCAATGCTGCTTGTAATGTGATGTGTTCAGATGAAGCATGGGAGGTGGAAGGTATACTAATCATCCTGGTATACTGATTATAGTAATCTTTTTCATCTGCAGATCTTGTATATCTCAAGTTCTTTATCATAGGAGTCAGTTCTCACTATAGTAAATATAAGGTGTGCACAGTGTAGGAATATGAGCTAAACCATACACTTTCTTGGGCATGGCCAGTACGTAGCATTTGGGGCTACATCTTTTTTTTTTTTTTTTTTAAATGATTTGATCCTTCCTTCTAAATTACAATACTGCCAAAAAAAGAGGCCTTACGCAATCCAAGTCCTTAAGTGTATAAATATTTATCAATCACCAACTATATGTCAAATACAGACTAGTCCCTGGGTGGTTAGAAAGAAGATGTGGAGAATAACACACAATAACACACAAATATGTAAGTGAGTATCAAGTGTGAAGAGTTATTGAGGGAGGTCAAAGATTTGATGGTAGAGTTAACAACAATGTGACAATAACGAACATAAGTAGAATGGTCCAAATTAATGAGGAGCTAACATTTAATCTGAGACCTGAAGGTAGAGAAGAGAATCAGCTATGCAAAGAGTTGGTGAAGAAATTCCAGGCAGAGGGAACAGCTGGTGCTGAAGTTCTGTGGAGGAGCAGAGCACGGCATGATGCAGGCATAGAAGGAAGGTCACTTGAACTGGAGCAGAATTCGAGAGAGTAAGAAAGGTATTCGATAGGCTTACTGAATTGAAGCAGATATGAACAAGTAACTTCATTCCAGTTATTTAAGATTTTACTGTATTTTTACAACTAGATACAGAGACAAGTGTTTCACTGAGGCCTGGGGCTTGTAATTCCCATATGTCACTAAAGAAGAAGAGGGGCCCACAGACTAGTCCATTTCTATGTACAGTATTTCTTTTAAGTTAAAAGTTGAATTCCTTATGACTCTGTTGGCAAATATATTTGTTTCTTAACTTTTATTATGAAATACAACATGAGATAAGAGAGCAGATATAATATTATGTAACATCATCTATAGTATTTCCTACAAAAAAAAAACATTGCAAGAACAAACTCTGTGTTATCCACCCATTATAGAAATCACTTTCATTAAATCCTTAGTTTTAGCCAAGAAAGTAGATTAGCATAAGTCCCTTTGGACTAGCGATTAATGCCATTCCATGAACCATTTAAGAGGAGTTTTAAATTTAATCTCTTCTCTGTTCCCTGAACACACCTTTGAAAAAAAATAATTGTTTTCTGGCCTCATGGATACATACTACTTTTAGTTCAATAAAATTACTTTTCCTAGGTTTTATTTACTGAGAAAAATATATGTTGGCATACATTGGACTGCCTTTTTAGCAATGAAGATAATTAAGGGTTATATTTTGCAATGGATTTCCAAAACTACAATCTCTAAGGACCTATATTTATAAGTGCATTTTCAATTGCCAATTAGATAAAGAGTTTATCATGTGAATCCACAGAAATGTGCTCACAGCTACACTGCTGCCTCTGTGTAAATATGGTGTTGAAGGGGATTTTGTAGGCTAAATTCAGTTTCAATTATCATTGGCCTATTTCAGAGTCATGATTTGGCTGTGATATACACAACACTGTATTATAATGAACTATATTTTAATATAATTTTCCAATATTTAAAATATTTGTAATAATTAAAATTTTACCCAAGAAGTACAGGTGAAAAAACAAAATGAGGATAAAATTATTAAATACAATGATAGATGAAATAAAAATTTCAGCAATAAATCAAGCAAAATCTTTCAAGAGACATAAGTTTAGGTTTCTCTTTTATAAAGCATGTGATTTGAAGATTAACTAGACATAACATAACTTACTATGCCTTTAGTTTCTTGTATCTAATAATGTTAAGGTCAGGCATCCATTCAATTATTTAACAAACAGCTTTTGAGCACATAATATGTGCCAGAGAGGAATCTAGAGAATAGGAAAAAAATATTAATATGAAGTAATCCCTACTTTCAAAGAGCTGACAGATGAACAAACAAATAAAAGCAAGAAAATATCATAGGGTTTGTGATGAGAGTATATTCCAGGCACAACGAAGTCACAAGTTATAACGTTAAAAATGAAAAGACAAGAAAAATAACTTTATGTGTTTATTTCTTACTAGTAAAGGCATTAGATAATTATTTTATGTTGACATTTAAAACTTTCATGTTGAAACTACAAAGAAGGGGCCAGCCCTGTGGTGTGGTGGTTGAGTTGGGTCACTCTGTTTTGGCGGCCTGGGGTTCACGGGCCCAGATCTCGGTTGAGGACCTACACCACTCGTCAGCCATGCTGTGGTGGCAACCCACGTACAAAGCAGAGGAAGACTGGCACAGATGTTAGCTCAGGGAGAATCTTCCTCAAACAAAAAGAGGAAGATTGGCAACAGGTGTTCGCTCAGGGTGAATCTTCCTCAACAACAACAACAAAACCCAAAAAAACAAAAAAAAACAAAGATCTTCCAACACCAATCTGATTGTAGAATGTGTAGTTAATCTTACAAATATTTTTTCATTCATTAAAATGAAGAGTAGCCAGTTTTCAGGAATAGAGATAAAATATTCATTACATATGTGTGAGTGTGTGTGTGTGTGTGTGTATGTGTGACTTAATTTGAAGATCTAGGTTAAAATTCCAGCCTTAACACTTATTAGGCTGAGAAATTAAGAAAATCACTTAAACTCTCAACTCCAGTTTTCTGATTGATAAATATAGGTATTATTTTCTTACTTACTGGTGAGAGTCATCAAGAGAAGTGAGATAATGTGTGTGAAACCCACATGGAATATGACATGAATTACAGTTATTATAAGTCTAGCAGAGCATCTGTTTACATTGCAGCATAGTATGTAATATAAGGCTGGGCCTCCATTTACTGCTAACTATGTAACATTCATCTTTGTATTCTCGATACCTAGAAACATACTTGGTGCCTGAAAAATCTACAATAAAAGCTTGATGAAATAAAATTAGTCTACTAATCATCGTTTTTGTATAGCTTGGATTTAAAAGTGAAAATTTCACAATTTATCTCAATATTTAGTGTTCTTTAGAGGAAAGAGAAGCTTGCTATTTTGAAAAATATTTGTATCTTTAGTGGCAACATTTAATCCTTATAGACAGATATCACAGTATAGTCTAAATATTAAATTAATTTTAACCAACCTTAGAGCTTTTATCTTTATTTTGAATTCTTAAAATTAGAATACAAATTTCCATGGTAACAATGTACGTCAACCAAACAGAGAGGTTCATTATTATCTTGGTAACATTTAGAATAACATCCTTCTAGAGGTTATTCTAAGCAAATAGACATGCATATACACACTTCCAAAGTGTACTCATATTCTGCATGTTATTTTTAAATTTGATATTTTTATTAAACAGAAAATAGCAAGCAACATTCTATGTCAAGAATTATAATGCTCATTTAAAAAAGTTGTATAGGATTCCACTTTATGAGTATATCATATTAGCAGACAATTTTGTTTTTTATAAGTAAGTCATGATTAAAAATAATACTGCATTTTCTGCCTTTTATTGGATTATTTCCAAAAGCAGACATGTTCTAATGTCTCCCATATTTAAAAAATGATTGTGTCTTGACCACATATCTTTCTGCATCCAATTTCTCTGTTTCTCATTATAATTCCATCTCAATAAACTTGTCTACACAAATGGTCTTAAAACATTTTTTAAAAGAATTTTGAAAAGGTATATGTCCCCTTGCACATGTTTCAATTGACTGTTTTTCATCATAAATATAAACACTTGCAAAGAATATAATATTTGCATTTAAAATAGATCAACAGTAGTTAGATATATTGACATCATGTGCCACCTAAGATGATGCCCTGAGGAGGACGCAACATCGCTTCAGTTGTATTCTTGCTCAAAATGCATAACCTGAATTTAATCAAGAAAAAAATATCATACAAACATAAATTGAGAGATACTTTACAAAACAACTGTTTAGTACTTGTCAGTGGTCTCAAGATTATGAAAGACAAAGAAAGACTGAGGAACTCTCTCCAATTAAAGATGACAAAGAGCACATGATAACTGAAAGCAATGTATGAACAGGAATCGGATCCTGGACCAGAAGAACATGAGTCAGACAGTCTGAGCTACTTGAATAAGACCTGTTGATTAGTATTGACTCAGTGTTCATTTCTTAAGTCTTATCATTACATTTGTGGTTATGTATTTGGTTAACATTTGGGGAAGCTTAGAGAAGGGTATACAAGATTTATATTTATTATTTATAATATTTTTGTAATTAAAATTATTTCACTATAAAAAGTTTAAAAAAACTTTAAATTCTAAATTGTTTTTTATTTCAATCAACGTTTGTATATAATTGACTAAAAAACTGTAAATATGTTAGCAATTTTGATAAATATATATTAAACAAAGAGTACGTATTTGTAATGTATCCCCCAATAAGACAGAAGAGAATTCTTTTTCAATTAGTTTGTGTGTTTATCAACGGATATTGCTTAAATCTAGAATAAGATAGATTCAGCATCAATTTTGCTCCCTTTTGTGTTTTTATTTTGTTTTTGTTTACAAATGTAAACAATGAAATATCTTGTTTAAATAAGTGAAAAGATGGGGAAGCAATTTTGTTATCAATGAGAATTCTTTGAACTCCTTTTATTTGTATGTCCAAAATAAAAAAGTGTTTGTTATAAAAATTATTTTTAATGACCTAATAGCTGACAGTTTTACTCGATCCTCCTTCAACTTTACGGAAAGCAAATAATTGAAAACATCACATTTGGGTCATTTGCTTTCTCACTTTCTGGAAGAAATATCAAAAATATTTTACTGAAACATATCAAATAACTAATAATTATATTTGCTATATTTTAACTTACAGACATAATGTTTGAGTCAATTAAGCCAGAAACTGGTGAAAGAATCGAAACAGTATTAATTTCAATACACCTTTGCAATATGTTATTTTTCAAATAAAATACATTTATCATGTGCCTTAAAAATATTTGTCAAATGTTAGAACTTCGGATTTACCTCATTCATTTTAGGGAAAATGTCCACAATGTAACCTACTTCTTAAAGTCAGTTTTCAGTGTCAAACTAACGTCTGATCACTTACTTTCTGCCAGAAAAAAACAAACATCAAGCAAACAAACGATATAACTTTAAATTAAAATAACTATGGTAAATACGTTGCAAGGAATATTACAAAAATACTAAAAATTAAATTAAATATTGAAAATATCTATAAAATAGATTACTAAAAGCAATCAATATAATCTAATTAACCTAACCATGTTTATAAGTTATAAAACAAATATAAGTCTAATTGCTATTTCTGTTTACTGATTTTTAATAATCCAATGTTATATGAAGCTAAAACTATCAGTTATTTAGGAAGTGAAGTATGATAAAATGGATGATATTCCTTTCATAAATATAAGTACATACATATTTTGAATTATAGTGTTAAGTTTTGGGGAATAGTTAAGAAATAATTGTGTGTAAAAATTCAGAAATATCTCCATTAATTTCATTAAACATCACAATCAATCTTTTCTTATTAATTTAATGAAAAAGAAAAGTAAACTGATAAAAATTATTTATCATCAGCTAGGATGTAATTTTAGTTTTTAATTATAGGAAGTAAAAAATATTAGAATCTTATAGATTAAATAGGATGAGTATCAACTTTTACTGGAAAAAATATTTCATATAATTGGTAAAACAGCTTTTAACATTCCTATTGAATAGCACATACCTGATCTAAAAGATCTTCTATGAAAGTTTTTCATGGATTATATTCATTATACATTAATATTTTTCCTCTTACAGTTTAGGGAGCTGTATCATTAAATTGCGTGTCAGAAAACATGTGCCAATTTTCACATTCCCAACAGTGTATAAGCAACTCTATCTCTATCTATACCTTTTCCAATACTGGTATTAAAATTCTTTTTAAATTTTGTTAATTCATAAGTATACAATTGGATTATTTTACTTTCAAAATTTTTAATTTATGTGGAGATTGAATATATTTACCTATATTTATTGGTCATTTTAATTTATATATATATGTAACTTCCTGTTCCTGTCTCTTGCCCATCTAATGAGCAGTTTGCTTTGTTTCTTTATTAATTTTTCGATCTCTCTCTTTCTCTCTGTCTGTGTGTATAGGATATTACTTCTTTGTCAGTCATATTTGTTTTAAAAAGCTGTCCCAGTTTTTTTTAACTTTTTATTTAATTATTAGTACATAATTTCTACTAAAGCAATTGGGTAGAAAATGAGGAAGAAAGAAAGTTATGTGACTAGTTGACTCCTGATTAACTGCTACCACCATGAATCCTTATTAATATTTGTATTTGTCATCCCAATTTGCTAAATATCAACAGCCAATTTTGAGATATGAAAACAGTAGTTTGCTACAGATTGTCTAAGATGTTTCTCTTTGATCCTTTGATTCTCAGGTAGCAGAAACAAGGGAGTAATATTCCTTGAAGACTGCTTCCAGCATGGGGATGATGAATGGGTATCTGGCCCCACTCTTCACAAGGAGATATGGTGTGAGACTGGCAGTTTTAAGCTGCTAAATATTTGGTCGTGTAAAAGAGAAAAAAAGGTAAATTCAAAGCATCTGTTAGTGTTTTTGCTATTAAATAGTAGAATCATAGGATACATGGCTCTTTGGCTAACAAATCCATTTAATTAATTTTGTTATACACATAAGTACTCCCAGAGCCTGTTATGGGCTAGAAAGTGGATATTGTAATAGTTCTGAAGTTAAAAAAATTAAAAACAGAATTTTAGAAGTTATCAAAATGTGAAAGCAGTCTCATCAGCGAGGACGATATATATGAGAGGATAGCGGCAAACAACAAAAGCTTCTTGAAGAAACAAAAACAAAACAAAAAAGAACAATAAAATACTATGCATGATTCACCTGGACATACTTTGCATTTATATTCCAAGACCTTATTAAATTATTTCTATTTTGACATCCATGGATGGAAGTGACATGATTCAGCTATGATTTGAAGTTATTACTCTAGTAAATGAGTAGAAAATGGCTCATAAAGATAGAAAGCCTAAGGGTAAGATAGGTGAGTGCAATAGTCTGGGTGAGGGGTGAGAAGGATCTAAATAGGCAATGACAATGGGAATGAAAAGGAAAGAGGAAATTTGATAGATATTTTTAAAAGGTAGAATCAATATTCACCAATTGAACATGGAGAAAAGTGGCAATGAAAGAAAGGAATGAAAGATGATACTGAGATTTTTTTTGGTCTTGTTAACTAGAGGAATGGTGATGTTGTCAACAAAAATAAGAAGGTCCTAAGAGGAAGTCCAGATGATGAGGCAGAGGGAAATGCGACTAATTCAGCTTTGAATATATTGATGTCTGGATACTAGAAATCATTCACATCATCTATCAGAAAGTTACAAATGTAGCAGCACAGTTTGGAAGAGAAATTGGCAATGGAAATGTAACTTCTGGAGTCATTTACTTGAAGGGATTGCTGAAGCTGTGGGGAAACCTAAAATCAAGAGACAAGGTGCTAAGCAGGAGGTAATCTAAAATGAATTGAAGAATGAACATTGAAAAATGCTTGCAATAGCCAGGAAAGAGGATTAAAAGTAACAAGCAAAGAGAATACAGAAATATTGGAAGGAAGCCAAGAGGATGTAGTGGTATGGAAGCCAAAAGAGGAAAGAACTTCAAGAAGGAGGTTGTAATGAACAATTTTAAGTCCTGTAGAGATATTAAGGAAGGTGTAGAAAGAGAAAGAAATCACTTCAATCACTTCTTGCTTATCTTTGAAAGCCAGCTTTAGTAAAGTACTGGCCTAGAATATAGATTTTATAGGGACAAGAAGAAGATTTAATGAGTGCTGTAGAATACTAGAAATTTGATGATAGTGGAAATGGGAGAGATATGGCAGTAAACTGAAAGGATATTCATGTAAATACAATCTTCATAGTTGTTTTGTTTCTAGTATAGATTGAATCCAACATGTCAGGAAAAGGGAGCTATTGCAGACACCAGAAAGATGAAATATAATAATTGGAGCATAGAATGGGAGAAAGTGGGATAAAATGGAGCCTTTGGCCCAAATAGCAGTGTTACAGTGAATAAGAAGAAAAGATTATTGTACTTTGAAAATAACGAGGTAGAAGAAATGATGGTTGAAGAAGAAGTATTAAAGTGAAGAGGAGAAATGTGGCAACTTGTTTTTAATGGTTTTCGCTTATTTGCAGAATGATGAGGTGCCGGTCAGAGTAGTTTTGACAGTGTTAGGAGACTAGAAAAAATTTAGCTGCTGCTTTAGGACTTTGATTATATAAGCAAAGTGAGGTTTACAAATAAGTAAAGAAACCCAATTGTAATTACAGATTTGGAATAAAATTTGATTATATGGTTTCATGACTTTTCTAAAAATACTTTGTGACAAGAGGAAAATAGATTGGGGTGGTGAGCTTGGAGGGGGGTGGAAGCATTCTATCTTATGGAATTGATAATATGTAAATGGTAGTAAATCAATGATGTGGAAGATTTAAATCACTAAATTGAATCACTGAAATGGTTAGTAACGTTCTGAGGTTCGGGGATGGCAGCTAGAACACCTATGGTTGAGAGAGTAAAACGAGGTCGAGAATGTAAAGGTCATCATCAGGTTGATGAGTGAGTCTGGATTTCTGGTAAAGACGAAAGATTGACATTCTCATTTAGTTTTGCTCATTCCCAAAAATCCACTAAGATAATGATAAAGGAATATTTTAATAATCTAAATCTATAGCACCAAAACAATGCAAGCAAAGAAAATAGAAAAAATCCATTGAAACTGGAGTGCAGACAGTTGAGTGATTGGTAAACAACATAGCAGTCTTGAGGAAGCAGAACCCAAATCAGTGGTTAAGAAAGCTTAGAAACAATTAATTTATATCAGAGATTCCTCCAAAGCACGTGTTAGTCTAATCTCCACAGTATTAGGAGACCAGGAAACTATCAGACCACTAGATCCCTTCTTTCAGTTTTCCACAACTCCTTCTGTTCAAGCCTGCGGAACATATAGAGTTCTAGTTCATTCTCTGAGTAATAAAGCAGAGGCACCAAGCACACCTGAGGACTTGTCTGAAAATGATGGATTTAATTGAGAATTTATAAACTGAATGTTGTGCTTCTCAGGCCTCTTCATCCACATGGTTACTAGAATGGAACCCCAGATAGGATATTTTTGAGCCTTCTCTAGAGACTCTGACCAACTCAGTGAAAACATATAAAACTAAAATCAAACGGTCTGTACAAAAATGGTTTATTTTTAAAGTGAAGAACTGCACTCAATAAGTCCCCCCCATCCCCAACACAAAAGAAGTTTCCATACATTGTTTTAGTGCTGTACTTATAAATATGAGCAGGCAGTCAGGGAACATCAGATAATTAAGGAAAGGACCTGATATGAAGTCTGTCATAAAGTATTCAAGCAGAAAAAGCAACTTTACGAAAAGAGAGTATGCAGTAAAAAACTTCAGGAAAGAAAACTTTCATTTATAAATTTACAGAGACAAGAAATATTATATTCAAAAAAGAAAACCATACAAAGATTTATCAGCAAACAAAAATAGTTTTGGCAATTTAAAATATGAGAGCAAAAAAAATGAATAACTTTGTAGAAGGGATGGAATATAAAGTTAAGAAAACCTCTTAGAAAGTAGAATGAAAAAAAGAGTAAGAAACTAAAAAAAGAAAAGGAAAAAAAATTGGTCTAGGAGGCCTAATAGCTGAATAATATGAGTTTCAGAAAGAGAGGACCAAGAAAAGGAGAGGAAGAAATTATCAAATAAATAATTCTAGACATTCCCACAATTCTGATGTGTTTCCCAATTGAACACCTGACTGATTGCCCAGTGAAATGTGTGAAAATTGACACATACCAAGGCACGTCGCTATGAGATTTCTGAATACTGTGGACAAATATTTGAGTTTACAAATTGGAAAAAAAATTTTTTTCATACAAAGGATCAAAAAACAGTGCAGTATCAAACTGCTCATAGCATCCAACACTAGAAGCTAAAAGATAATAGCATTGCTCCAAAATTCTGAGGAAAAATTACCAACTCAGAATTAAATATCCAGTTAAGTTATCAATTAAGTGTGGGGGTAGAAAGACATTTTCAGACATACAAGCTCTCAAAACATCTGATTCAAATGAACTCCTTTTCAGAAAGCTACTGGAGGATTTCCTCCTTATATCGGGGATTAAACATAGAAAGAGAAACACAGAATCCAGGAAAAAGGAGATTCCAAACTGGAGAACTATAGGGAATCGCTAGGATAATGGTGAAGAAAAATCCCAAGACAACAGCCCTGTAGCATGCCTTAGAAGTAAGCAATTCAGTTTGTTTCAGGGTAAAACACTCTGGGAGAGATTTCCAAAAGATGATTAAAGATGATAGAGAATTAATGTAGAAAGGAAACATATTCAACTTGGAGAGCATTTAAGACTGAATTAAAAACAATGCAAATGTTTAAAACAATGCAACTTCAGAGAAAACAAAAAGTTGGGCAAGAAGAAAAGTATAATATTTTACGTGGATCAGCTGTAAATATTCTCAATAGAGGTAAACTATTTCAAACATTGAATAATAATCTAATAAAAAGTAACTCAGAACTATATTGGGACAATTTTGCGCCTTAAGTGGGAATGGTGAAAAGGCTAAATCCTAAGCTTTCATATAGAAATATGCAATAGATAATATGTAATAGATAAAAATGAAAAGGAACTAATATCATCAAATTATTTAGAGAAAAGGAGACAAATATTTAAAAATTTGCTAATAGATATGGGGAACTGGAAGTTATTAAAAAGGATTAATTCATAGAGCCTTGCAGACTATTTGACCTTCTAAAATATGCACTATAGCCTTGACAAAATAATAACTTTAAAAAAATGAGTTTCGTAGAAGCAATATAAAGGTAGTATTGGAAGTAAAGAGGTTGTAGGAAAATTTTAGGCTGAAAATTTTGGAGGAGGAGCAATTCAGAAGGACACCAGAGTCAAGCTGTGGGTATGGTCCTTGGGAGCAAGAAGTAACTGCAGTTCAAGCTCCAGGAGCTGAAGAAATTGTGGTAACAAATCTTTGAAGGACCACCATGGGGAGGATGCCATGAGCAGCTCCAACTTTTGGGAAGAGCACTAATGAAAAAATTCCAAGGCAAGAATTTGGTTTGCTGATTGATAGCTCTAACTGTGAGGGGAAAAACGAATCACGTGATTTAAAGCTGAGGCAATGAGGCAAATGAAAGTTGAAAATTAGTACTAAATTATAAAAACAGTTGAGCTAGAGGCTCCCTGAAGTATTACATACTAGCATTCACACATTTCCTCATGAGTCTGCTCCTCTAGTTCATATGCCCACATTTATAGGAGCTGAGAAGCGTTCTCATGGAGAGGAAGGTTTCACCGTTTTCTACAAAACTGAAGTACAAGGAAGAAGCCTTGGATTTACCTCTCCATGAAGTGTCACTGGACATTTTGCACTCATATCTGGCCTTCCGAGGTAGAGACAGAGCCAAGGATGAACATTCCGTAAGAGTCTCCAGTCATACTAAATAATCGGAAATTGTTTCTTTGCCTCACACTTTCAATACCACCTTTGTATTTTTATCATTCTAATTAAAATTTGACAAAAGTATGAGATAAACGTGTTTGTTTTCTTGTCACGTTTTATTTGACTAAGAACAATGGACACCAAAAACTCTCTTTCTGTAAAACCTTTGTAGAATGATTTGAAGTGTTGAAAGAAGGAGGTTAACGTAGGTGGACTATTAGTGTTATAAGTGTTACAAGTGTATGGCTAATGCTTTTATGGTAATGATAATACCATGTGGGAGTGGAGGGCAAGCCATTTCCATCTTATCTATTTATTAATTTCTAACACTTTAGCAAACACATGAAACAAATTGCCATGGAGGGAGGGGAGATGAAATGAGAAAATGGTGATTTTTAGATTCCATCTTGTTTGTCATACTAAAACCATGAACAAAGAAAACGGTTTAAGGAGTCCTTGAGGGAGAACAAGTATGGAATTCCACCATAGAAATTTTGTAATCACTTCCCTAAAAATAACTACATTTTAATTGCCTAAGAAAAATCTACATACATGAGAACCATTGTGGTAAACGAACCATTGCAATGAAGAAAACAAAGAGAAATTAAATTCAAATCAGAGTATTTGCTTAATAGCTTAAGATCAGAGTATTTGCTTAATAGCTTAAGCAGTTGCTAATGTTTATATATTACAACATGAATTATAATGCTTGGATAATGAATTTGTTGCTTTTTGAAAAGTCATGAACGTTTCAACTCACAACTTCTCATACTAAACAGATATGCAAATATTGTTAAGATGATTGTCTATTTTACAATAAGGTTAATTTTAGTAAAAGGCACATTAACTCTATAATCATAATAGGGCTAATCAAGACTGGGTTTGATAAAGAAAGCAACAAAGGTAAATGCTAAAGAAAAAAAATAGCCAATTTGGATAATTTAAGCCAATACAATAATTTTTGTTTTTAAATAGAAGGGTTGGATTCTTTTGGCCCGATGTAAAATGAAAACCAGATGATTTCTTTTCACTTACCTTCTTTTGAAGAACTTATTAAATATATTCTGATTGAGTATTATTGTGGGCATGAAGATGGTAAGGAAAGCTTGAAAGTAGATAGTTGCTATCTAACGCTGAATATATATTTTGCTAAAATGTGCAATAAAACTCCAATGGATTATATTTAATTCAGTCCTGATTTTTTTCCATAAAATGATGATTCTATTAAAATATTTGAAGATACATGCATATTATATTTAGTGCACTAATTAGAAGCTAAATTAAATGTTCATTATTTTATTTAGTTTTTTTTTTTTTTTTTTTTGTGAGGAAGACCAGCCCTGAGCTAACATCCAATGCCAATCCTCCTCTTTGTTGCTGAGGAAGACTGGCCCTGGGCTAACATCCACGCCTATCTTCCTCTACTTTATATGGGATGCTGCCACAGCACGGCTTAACAAGCGGTGCGTTGGTGCGCGCCCGGGATCTGAACCGGCAAACCCCGGGCCTCCGCAGCAGAGCACGCGCAGTTAACGGCACGCGCCACCGGGCCAGCCCTAAATGTTCATTTTTAACATTAGAAATCTTTTTAGTCCTGAGTCATTTTGAAATATTCTTTTATTTAAAATAAGACACAGTCTGTGTAACTTTGAATATACACTATATTTCACCATAGACTCGGAATTTTGAAACTGGAAGGGACCTCACATCTCATAGACTGCTGTCTGTTCATGTTTTATGGGAGGGAACTAGGGCTCAGAGAGGCTATGTGATTTGACCAAGGCCACGTAGTTAATTGAATGATAATTCTCTGGAGACATTATATACTTTACATTTCACAAATGCAAAACCATACATGCATTTACAGTGGACAAACAGAGGGTTAAAGTGATAACGTGGCTTGCCTAAACACATACAACTATTTGGTGGAAGATTTGGGGATCAAACCTAAATATATTTTCTTTTATTAGCTTCTAGAGTGTTTGGTTATGTATAAACTTCATTAATTTCGTGTAGTTAAATATTCAGCCCAATCTTTTCTCTGAGCTCCAGACTTTTATTCCCAACTGCTTATTTGATATTTCCACTTAAAGTCTCACAGACATCTCAAATTTAACATGTCTAAAATTAAACTTATGATTTTTTTCTATTCAAATTGTTTTCCCATTCCCACTCTACAGTCTTGTTTATCTCAGTAAATGGTACAATCATGCCCCCCAACCCTGTTGTTTAAGCCAGAAACTTAACAATAATTAAGTTCTCTCTTTTCTCCCTCTCCATATTCAAGCCATATTGGTTATACCTCTAAAATATATCTTGAATGTGCTGTCTTTCATCTATTGCCATTGTCACCATGTCAATCCAGAACACTCTCAATTATCTTGCCTCTATTACCACCTCATCATCACCACTACTGCAACATCCTTTCCATTTTCCACACAACAGGCTTAGTTATCTCCTTAGAGAGTAAATGAAATCATGTGACTCCCCTGCCAAAGAACCATGAAGAAATTTCCTTACACTTAGAATACAGTTAAACTACTTAGCATAGCCTATGAGGACTTACCTGAGTCACTGCAGTTCATCTTTTAGCACTCTTTCTATCCTTCATCAGATTTTAGTTATTCTGTATTCTTTCAGTCTCTTTAACTCGTATGGGCTTTTCTACTTGGGGCCTCCAGCATTTCCTTTTGACTGGACCACTCCCTCCCCCGTATTTTTCCTAAGCTTAGGCTGTGGTGACATCTTCTGTGGTAGGTAATGTCTACTATGGCCCCAAATAATCCCTGCTTCCTGGTATTCATGGCCTTGTGTTATCCTCTTTAGCAACTTTCTTCTAAACCATAGCATATCTCAATCTAGAGGAGATGTCACTTCCATCATTAGGTTACAAAGATTCTGACCTCCATCTTCCTAGAATACTCTCACTCTTGCTGTCTTTGATGAAGCCAGTTGTCATGTTGGCAAGTCCATGTGGCAAGGACCTGAGACAGCACTTGACCAATAGCCATCTACTGAAGTCCTCATTCCAATAACCCAAACAGAACTGAATCTTGCCAACAACCATATAACTGAGCTTGGAAGAGGATCCTTCCCCAGTCAAGCCTTCAGATGAGACCTCAGCCCTGATAGATACCTTGATTACAGTCTTGTGAGAAACCCCAAAGTAGGGGATCAGGCTAAGCTGATACAAGACTCCAAACATAGAGAAACTGTGAGATAATAAATGTGTGTGGGTTTAAGCCACTAATGTAGAAATAGGTACCTAATACATCTTCTCAGACTTCACTGACTATCCTAAAGTAGATCACCCTCTATCTCGACTACTCATTTAGTTTTAATGTCACCTATTAAAAACTTGAATTTATTTTATCTAGTTATGTCTCTGCATACTTTATTTGGTCAAGCTCCCCTACACAACTGTGAGGTCTCTGGGGTTGCAGTGAGATATGTATCACTGTATTATCAATGATCCAGCCTTCCGTTTTGTTTTTTCTGGCCTGGGTTGCTTATGGAGACTATGTGATCATTAGGGCCATAGTATTCTCATTTCAAGATACTGGAATTTTCTTTCATCTTATTCTGATGTGTGCGTAGTCTCCTGGAATAAACTTTTCCTTCAGCACCATGTTCTGAAGGGAGGTATAGGCACAGAGTTTGAGATTAGATGTATTTTACAATATTATTATTATTTTTTCATTGTCTATACAAACAAGATAAGGTAGCATAGTGTTATTTGATGAATTCAATCAACATAGATAGTATAGTCGATCTGGATAATTCATGCCTTAACATTTGCTTGTTTTTGACTTGCAGAGAATTAGCTTTTGCTTGGTTAATCTGGATAATTGCTTTACTTCTCCACTTCACTTTGCTTTTGTAGACACAGTCAGAGATCAGAAGGGCTAAACCCCCCTTGAACTCTTCAGGTGGTTCAGAGGGCTTCCATCTCACACGCAACTCCACAGAATATTAATACTTCTTCCTCTTCTTTTGGGAATACTTGCAACTTAAGTGTCTCAATAGTTTAGGTGAAGCAGCTGTCAAGATTGTCTGATTCTACATTTTTAAAGCACGGTCCAATTGTCATAATGCATTCAAGTCTTTGCTGACAATTATTTTAAACGATTATGAACAGATTTATAGCCCTAAAGCTTAATGGAAGATGTTGAATTATTTGATTTATTTCCTTCATTTATAGTTTTTCCAAAAAAGTGTCTTTCCAATGTGGTCTAATGACTGCTGGCAATTCCCATGGTCCTCTGTTTGACCTACCTGTCGATATGTATTTTTTTCCAAATGACAATCTCAATATGTCCACAGCATAATTAAAAAGCTGAACTTAATAAAAACTGGATATTAGCACATTGGTATCTCATTGGAAATATTACCATTCTCCACATTAATTGTCACATTTTCTTTTCTTTTACTCAATACAGTAGCAAACTGTAGCAGGTGGAGTAAGTTGAATATGGACACTAATTTTGTCCCATGATAATAGACCAAGAACTGAGGGATAGAAAAGGCACAGTTATCAAAATTGTAGATATTATTTTTCCAGACCCAAACCATTTGGTCTATGCTTCCATCATAATAGAGAATGCTATGATTGTATTGTTTTGATTTGATAAAAGAATTCCTGAAACATATTGTCGTTAATATTTCACATAACTAAATTGTAAGTCTGAATTTCTCCATAGTCAGAATTCACCTAACATGTTAAAAGGGAACAGGTAATAACTTCAAATAATTAATATTTGCCACATTTTCTTTCTTGCATGGTGATGAAGCAAATCTATTCAAAGCTTAGTTGATCATATACATATAAAGAAATAATTTCCCTTTATTAAGAAAATTTTGTATATAGCTTTTAGGTCAAATTATCAATTATATTAACAGTATGATGTAGTTAATTTCCAATAATAGTGAAAAGGAAGTCTGAGTAAACTTTGAATGACTCTCTAGCACACCTTTTGCATGCAACAAAATCTCTGGTGTACGCGGTGCCAAGAGACGCACACAAGACATGCATAGGGAGGCCTCTTTGATGTGTGGATAGTTGGGATAGTGATCAAGCGTTTCCAAGCACATTCAGAAGATCTGTCACAAATTAAAAAATGAAGCAGAGGGTGCCTGCCCGGTGGCGTAAGCAGTTAAGTGCACGCACTCCACTGCGGTGGCCTGGGGTTAGCCGGTTTGGATCCCGGGAGCGCACCGACGCACTGCTTGGCAAGCCATGCTGTGGCCGTGTCCCATATAAAGTGGAGGAAGATGGGCATGGATGTTAGCCCAGGGCCAGTCTTCATCAGCAAAAAAAAAAAGAGGAGGATTGGCAGATGTTAGCACAGGGCTGATCTCCTCATTAAAAAAAAAAAAAAAAAAAAGAAGCAGAGAACTAAGACCTAAAATTTAGCCATTTGGGCTAAAATAATAGTAAAAAAATTGATTTTTCCTGATACATTTAATTGGTCCTCTGAATTTTTGAGGTTTTTCTGTTGCTGTTTTTGTTGTTTTTATTTTTATTTTTTTGCTATTTGGATCATAATATCTTTTATTTACCTCACTTGGTATAAGACATAGGCAAAATGTGGACACAGGAAATGACTTTCAGGTAGGTCCTGGGGGCAAAGACGTCATAATATCCTTTGTCATGGCAAATGTGGTAGAAAACAGAATATTTTTCTTCTCTGCAGCTGGGATATTACTCCTCTATGATAAAATGCTAATAAAAATTAATTGTTGAACTCCCATCTTCTAACATATTAAAAAAAAATATTCATCAAATAGCTAATAGCCTCACCTCTGAAGAGCAAATTAGAAATTTAGTACTCAGTCAGAATTGCTAAATTGCTCATGATATATTAAGGTATGCCCAAATTTCACAATTTCCTGAAACCTGTATATGCTCCAAGCTCACTATAATTTCCCATATGGATCATATCTGGAAAAGGTGGCATGCTTAAATTGTTACAGTTATTTTTTTTCTGAAATTTTAGGATGAATTAAATTAATCTTTTTATTTATTTGTTCACTATACTGTGAAACCAGTGGGTTTTTTTCTCTTTTTGGTGTTGAGACTGAGGGAGCTAGAAGGTATGGGTAAGCAAGCTCAAAGTGACCAACGTCTGATAAAAATATAATACTTTATTTTCCTCTCTTGAAACTACCATTTTTTCTCATTTTATTGGAATGGGAATTGAAATCAATACTCTCCAAGTCAAACACCCCCCTTTACTTATCGTAATGGGTATGCTGTTTAGTGTGATGTCTTCTTGCCCAGTCCTCCCAAGACACTTTCCTCTCGTTTTTCATTTTGAAGTGTTTGGAAGTTAATGAAGCCCTCCGCATGGCTCTCGTCTTCAGAAAACACTTCTATAGAACAGGCTTCCACCGTGTGTTCTAATCTCCTTTGGTACAAATGGTCAGCAGGGCGTATGTTTTTGCCCCAATGCTTTATTTTTTGAACATTTTTGTATAGCTGGAAAAGGCTAGACCCCCATGGAATCTTATCAAAACACTGCAGAGTGCTCAACTGCATCATATTATTGGTCTTAATAAGATGAAAAATTAGCCACTGCAATAGACGCTGGGAAATGTTTCAAATCACAGAGAGAGGCTTTCTTCAGCATAGAACTGAAAGAAAATCGGACAGCAGGGAAATAGATCTGAGGAAGTTCTTAAAAGTATGGAAATCAAACAAAGCTTTTGGTGAATAATAGTTTCCTATTGGACTAAATTAAAATGTGGGATGTGCATGGCATCTCTGTGTGTATGTTTTGTATGTAAAGGCATGAAGGACAGGTCTCCACGGGACAAATAAGTTGAGAGCTGAAGTAACTTTCAGCTAGAAATATAATTAATAAATCCAAGTGTTGTTTTTTTCTTTGAATTCTTTGTGAATTGCCTCAGTTTGTATACCTATTGGCACTCTGAATATAAGAAGCTATATGAGTATATTTTTACTTAACTACAAATTAGATTGACAAACATTTTAAATTAGATTGCTACCCAAACAAAACCAAGTGAAAATTTAAGAAAATTACCAGGGATTTTTACCTTAAAAATTGCTATTAAAAATGATTCACTGAAATCTTATTTTGTATTTAGATTGACTCTCTACATAGCCCAAATATATTAGGCAGTTGCCAAAATCATTTTATTTGAAGGTAGAAGCAAAAGGGAATTGAAATATTTTAGAAAAACAAAACTAAAATGGTTTATAGATGTATTCTTTTTTCTTCAATGAGATTGTAAATTAATTGAGGGGCAATTTGATATATTTTATTTCTCTGTGGAGACCTCCTATACTGTGGGTATTTAGTAAGTAAACTATAATTGTTGGATGGATGAATGCATGAAGAACTCCCTGGAAAATAGATTGAACACCTTTCTTTCTGTTAACAAAATACAAACCCTATGTAAATGCTCATTAAAATGTTACTTCACATAGTTACAGAGTCAAAATATTAATACAGACTATGGACTATGTATTGCTCAAACTTCAAGGTGGGCAAGATTGATAGCCATTATGTTGTGAGAGGTGAAATGGAAGGGAAAAGAACAATCACACATCTAACAAACCCAGCACCAACAGACACACACTCATTCCCGGCTCAAAGGGTGATCTTCTCCTAAAGCCAAGAATAAACATAAGAACAGAAATCTAGTAGTATCAAAAGAAAAAGTGGCAGAGTAAAGCAGATGCCAGAGTGAGAGTCTACATTTTTGCTAGCAGCCTTGGGAGTGATAAAGAAATGTGAAGCAAAATATACTGGGTCCCGGGAATTAAACGCCAACACCTATTGACAGAGAGAGAGTGGTGAGTAAGTCTAAGGATTACATGAGAAGGGTTGGTAAGGCCAGGAGAGAGTATTCTACTGCATTTAGTTGTGCATGAAGTCAATATGGGCATTATGTATTGGGGAAGGAAAGGAGATGGAGCTCAACTCCAAATGTGCAAATGGGAAATTTCATTCCTAAAGTCTGTGCAGAGAAATTTAAGAAAAAATTACCCTTATTTTTCTAAATTACTCATGGAAATCACTCTATCCTTTGATACAACAGTAGGACACAAACTTTTTCCTCCTTCCTTAATCTCTATTTCAGTTGATGGCAGCGTTATCTACACTGGAAAGCTAAGGACCACTCTTGACTCTGCCTTGACTCTACCCCTGTTCAAATGCTGCGAGTCATATGGGGGTTTTACACGAAAAGAGAATTTAGAAAAGTTTCCATAGAAAATGTCAAATATGCTGCTTCTCATAGTGTACATTACCGTTCATTTGTAGAATAGCTTTTTAAATTTTATCTCATTTGTTCTCCATAACCTTCAGTTTTGTTGGCATTATTAGCTTTATTTTAAAGATGAGGGAATCAAAACTCAAAGAGCAAGGTTTGTTTTTGTATGGTGACGTAACAGGTAAATAACATAACCAAGATTACAATCCAGACCAGTAGTTCCAGGTTTGATTTTTTTTTCTTTTATCTACATCTTGCTGATTATTAATGACAAAAATCTTTAGTTATAGTCAATCATGGACCAAAGTTGATGGAGCAGCCACCATCTTGAACCTTGGCAGTCATTATACCAGACGGAAAAGAGAGCTCTGGCAGTATTTTCAGTGTGCACAAGTGTCTAAAATGTGCGTTATGTTCCAGGTATGGTCATAGCATCAACATATGGGTATGGTCTAATTTGATTCTCTGTAAAATCTACCACTAAATGGGTAGGGTTGAAAAGCCAGTATGTACATGAATTATATCTAGGATCAATACATCATATTAACTATTTTGCATATAGCCAATCATAGCCAGGGAATAAACACCACCAATCATAGGGGAACAAATCTCAGAAATGAAAGTTCTTATTACACATATAAACCTTGAACTTCCATAGCTTAATGGCTTTTGCTCCTGTTGCAGGGGTTAATGCTGTTCCCTCACTCTTCTAACATTTGAAAGAGCCCGAATCTCTGGACATCACTCATATTGAATGCATGCCACAATGACAATGTAGGCAGCTGCCAGAGAAAGAAAGAGCTTCTCTACCTATCAGGAAACTATGTACCGCTGGTTGAGTGTCGGGGGCAGAGGGGTGGAGAAACAAAGCCTAGAGGTTAAGGCACTATGTTCCTTTTACATATAGCCCAAAGGAATATGTGTTATGTGTGTGTATAGACTAAATAATTTAAATCTGGTAGTGATACCAAACCTCTCAATCTCAAGTTCATGTGCCTGATGCCCAGCAAGCCAAACACCGAGACATCGGTGCTTGGAGATGAGAAAGATTTATTCAAATCGGCCAAAATGAGTAGGTGGGAGCCTGGGTTCGCTGAAATCCACCTCCCCAAGAAGATAAAGCAGGGAGATTTTATAGAGCTGAGGGACTTGGCAGGAGGGGCTTCAGGGAAACAAAGGAATCATTCTCGATAAGCCTCTGGGCAATCTAACTTCTGGTCTTCAACAGCTGTTGAGGGCCAGCCATCCGTTGGGTGATCACAATCTCCCCGAAAGCATTCTCCTTCTCCTGCAAAACAGGCTCACAAATCCTCGAGATTCCTGAGTAACCCCTCAAGTTAAACAGGAAAAACAGCAAATTGGTTTAATATCTACAGTACCCCTCAGATACCCGGCCTCAGTAGATTGGGTCGTATTTTATACTGGATAGCTTTTGGTTGTGTCAAATGGCCCTCTAATAAATAAGTTATTTGGAAAGGCTAATTCTGGTCAGTTTCCACTTTTTATGTCAAAGGTAACGCAATCAATGTGACTCAGTTTATTGTAGGTCTTAGATCTCACACAGCATTGACAGTCCTTCACTGATAATACAATACTCTAGCTCAGAAGGGACTTATATCACTTCCAGGAACAAATTGTTGGATATACTTAATCACATGTTTCCAATGAGCCACAAAATTGCCAGGAAGTAGAATCCTATTACGTGCTAGGAAGTGGAGAACATTTGGCACATAGCAATAATGACTACAACACACTGATAGTCAATCCACTACCTGAAATTCAGATTGAGTCTTGACCATGTGTGAACCCAATTTTTGCACTGGCAGAAAGAGTTTTAAAAGCCAGGTCATCTACCAATTTTTTCTCATCTTATGTTGCAATTTGTTGGATTTCTGGTTCCTCCTCTTTTGCTAATTCCTAGTGCCTACATACTTTTTAAACTGCAACTCGTTCTTCTTAGACAAAACTCTTTCATAACTTTTCTAGCCTAGAATAACACTGCCCAGCCATCCCTGCTGTTACCCGTGCTCCACCATCCCGATTTCTTCTTAATCTATTTGTTTCCTGGCCCCATAATGCACAGAATTTCCAAGTTAATTTTCACAGTACTGCTATTTCACATGAGAACACACACCTCCAATGGTATTCTGAGAATTGCCAGCAGCAGAGTTGGTTGGGGGGAAAGCACTTCCAGTCAGGAAGCACACTTGGGGTCATGATCATACAGCTCTGACAGGCAGCTCTCAAAACTCTTTGACTAGCAGCGTAGAGGAAACTCTTGAATTCTGCCATTTCCAGTGATTGTACCACTTTCCTGAATCCATGAAGTGAACTCCTCACAAAGAAATTGATTGCATGTACAAGTTGGAGCAGTAGGTCAAATCTGAATGCCAACCAGAGAAACTATTGAAAGTTTCTGACCTTTCCTCCAGTCAGCACGGAATCCTAGGCTTTGTGGAGAATCAAGACTGGTTCTCTGTATCTGCACGTGAACCATCAAGCATTGATTTAGGCTACTGCCTAGAGTTGGGTACAGTCTTTCTTAATTGCATAACTCACTTAAGTCACTAAAATTGTTTATCAAACTCATCCCTAGCCTCAGTATTCAAAATTAATATAATCTGAGAGATGAAGGTAAAGAGGTTTTTCAACTCATACACTGAAAATAAGATAATAGTTCTATTCTTGATTTTCTAGCAGAGAAATAAAAACTGAGCTACATATGTAATTTTACATTTTTTAGTGCTCACATCAATAGACTGTAAAAAGAAAGAGGTAAATTAATTTTAATGATATATTTTATTTAACATATTTAAAATATTATTTCAATATGCAATCAATACAAACATTTTAATGAGATATATTTGTATTCTTTTTTGCTTGTTCCAAGCCTTTGAATTCTGGAGTATATTTTAGACTTACGGCATGTCTCAAGTTAGACGAGACACATTTCAACTGCTCAATAGCCACATGTGGTAAGTGACTGCCATTTTGAATAGTGCTGTCTTGGTAGATTTCCCTGTCATTTGAGAATGCCTAGTTCTCACTAGTTATAGTTGAAACTTGTCTATAACTTAATTTTCTTGGGCAAAAAGACAACATGCCTAACATATCCTGTCACAGTGCCAGCAAATAGCAAATGCTCAATAAATTTTTACTGAATAGCTTTAAACTTCAATTTATAAATATTTACGTATTTATATAGCTACTACTATGTCGGGCACTTTCCTAGTCACTGAGGATTTCAGCAGTGACAAAAATGGACAAAATGCTTTCATGGAGATTAACTTTAGTGGTTGATTTTCTTTAAGCTGATGCCAAATAAAATTACAAAAATACAGAAACAGCATCTGATGAGTCAATCGCTTGTGTTTTAGATAGATTTCCTAATTATCTTCTCTGTTAGCGATCTCCATGCCTCCATCTGTTGCCCATCAGCTATCACTCTGCTGCCCACGATCTTTTACTGCAACACCACAAGGAGCTTGCTTTCTTCAGAAAGCCTAAATCTTCTCACTGGTTTTCAAGTAGAAGAGTTTTTTGATGTTTCTAGGCCTCTGATCTTCTTAAACATCTGTTAAGCCCCTACTCATAATTCAATGCCAAGTTCAATTCATACCTTGTCCATGAAGCTTCTCCTGGCTTCCATGATCAGTTACTTATTCTTCACTCCTTGCTCACCAAGATTTTGTGTGGGTCTCTGTTGTGTCATTTATTTTGGGTTGTCATTATACATTAATTCTTCCCCACTAGCCCTGTACTTACTCACTTTAGCTCTTATAACTAGTGGAGGGACTGGCACATGACAGACGCTCAGAGAGGGTACATATTTCCAAAGGAAACGGCATTCATGGGTTTATGTACCACAACCTACCTACTGATATTTTTGCCTTTTATCAGTGTTCCCATGGGTAGATGGAAAGGGTTGCTAAAATGGGGAGTTAGCATCAAATTGTGGGGAAACACCACGAGAAAGACTGAGCTTATCCTATTATATTTATGGTGGTCTCCTCTCCCCATGAGAGAACCATTCCTGAACATGTATCTAAGTTGTAGTCCATTATTCTATTTTTCCTACCTTCGTTGTTCTCTGGGCATCATTGTTTCTTAGGTTTAGTGGTTTTCCAATGCTATTCAGGAACGATATTTATAAGCTATTGATTATAATTTGAATAAAAATAAAGAACCACATCCCACTCAACTTTGAAGGTGGCATTACTCAACACCTTGATGAGGCATTAAACACATGAATGTTTTGATAAGGCTTCATTGTAATCCTGACTTGTATCTACACATCTGAGAACCTGTCTGGAAGCAATGAGACCACAGGTTCCTAAGAGAAGTTGTAGTCCCTATCTGTGACATTGTTTGCCATTGTGTATGGTTTGTTGCATTTTCTGGGCTAATGAACTAGCTCCTCTCCAAGACTCAGGGAGTTCGTGTCTGTGGTTCTAAGATTTTACCACTAGATGGTAACATAGGTTTATCTACCAAAAGGTAGGATTCTCTGTTTACCTAAATCACTGTTTGGTCATTCTTGAGCAAATTACTTCCAACTTACTGAAATATAAATTTTAATGTAATATATGTTTACTTGATCTAGAGACAAAGGTCATAAAAAGAAGGGAAAGCATATCATCTGATCCCACAAGGGCTTGACAGTATATTTTTCCCATGTTATATGTCGGTTGTCTTTGCTTGTTTTCTTTTTCTTGCTTTCATCAAATAAAGAGGTGTCTTATTAAATTTACAGTCTTTTCAGAAGCCATACTGAGTATTTTGCACAGTTGGCCAGTTCTCAACACCTAGATTTGAATTTCCTGGATACCTATGGAAGATATAGACATTTGTAAAATTTATTATGTAGTGGAAACAACAGAAACAAGAAATCAATGCCACGTCTTCTCTTTGTAGCCAAGTGAACTTGAGAAAGTGCAAGTTTCTGTAAATAGAAGATAGAAATAACTTTCCCTTAGAAATGCTGATAGCGAAATTAGATAGTGCATGTAAAGTCCTTTATATGTAGTTGGCGATAGACAAATGCTAATTCTCTGCTTACCTCACTTTCTTTTCCCTTCTCTTAAGGATATGAAAATATTAGTTCATGTGCTCATTTTTCAACTAACAATGAAAGCATAAGGCACTTCTCTCAAATTGTCTTTCAAGGTATCCTTCCCCATTTCCAAGGAGAATGTAGAAAATATCCAAGCTCTGCTGATGTGAAATATACCACTTAGGACTTTCCAATTATTCCATGTGTTCCCATATCTCAAAATATATTTTTATATTAACAGGTGCCCTTTGGAGAAAACACCTTAAGCTAAGAAATTAATCTAATGGTGGGGATTCCAGACAATTGCCTCTTCAAGGAGATTATAAACTTATGGAAAGAATAGGTCATATCATGTCTTTTTGATATTTGCTTAGACTTTCAGCACTAACCACCCAAGAGAGCACTGGGACGGCTCTCCTTAGGTGAGTAATGAATGAGAAAGTAACCAATATTCTTTACTGAGTTCAGTAAAAAGGGAAATATTTAAAAATATAGATCATTCCAGGGAGATAAATGGATTTAAGAAATTGTAGGGGAAGAAAAAATTTTCCTCAAACCTGTTAGGGTCCCTGGCTGAGTCTAAAAGTTAAACTGACAAAAGCAGATTAATGAGAGAAAAGTATACAAATTCATTTAAGTTTTACAGGACACAGGAGACTTTATAAGGAAACAGAGGCTCAAAGGAACAGTTAGACCTCAGTATATTCATGCTAGGTTTGGTGAAGAGTAGACAGTGATGGAGAGAGATGATAGGTTAAGGAGTGTGAGGTAAGTGTAGTAAACTGGGGGGAACTTAGCAGGACTGTTTGTTTCTATTTCTCTCAGCATCCCTTTGTCTTCAGAGATAAGGATTCTCCTTTCCTCCAGGTATAGGGAGGGCACCTCTCACATGAGGTTTTTATGACCTGTTATAGGGAGGAAGCGGGCAGGGGGAAGGTCAGAGTGACCTTTCTGCTTCTGCTGTTTTCTGAAACTCCTTCAGTCTAAAATATTCAATATGCCAAGGTGCCATATTTTGGGGAAGCGTGTCCTGAACCCCAGCAAAATACTTCATGGTATAGATTTTGCATTATCAGAGGAGTTGGCTCCTATCGCATTTAAATCTGTTTTGAGTAAAATTCCTCATTCTGAACTGAAGGAGGTGTTTCAGACTATAACACTGAACTCAATTTTTAAAATAAAATTAATGATATATGATTTACCCAGTTCTTTATGTTGACCTATATTATTTCTACACGTTTATTTTAGACACTATATTTACCAGCTCTTCCTCAATTTTTAAAAATATGTTATGCAAAATACAAAATAAGCAATTGTTGTATCATTTTACATCTTCACCAGCTAATGTATGCGAGTCCTGGTTGCTCCACCCCCTCACTAAAATTTTGGCACGCAAAGTCTTTTTTTTTTTTATCTTAACCATTCTAGAGTGTAACAGTGGTGTCTCATTGTGGTTTTAATTTGCATTTCCCTAATGACTAATGATGTTGAACACTTTTTCATGTTCTCATTGGCCACTTATGTAGGGGAGAAAAAGTTTTCCTCAAGCGTTTTAGGGTCCCTGGCTGGATCTGAAAATTAAACTGAGAAAGATAGATTAACAGGAGAAAAGCATACAAATTTTATTGAATTTTTACATGTACATGGAAGCCTTCGTAAGGGAATAAAGAAGTGAACAGAGCAAGAAGCTCTTCTACCTTGTAGACAAAGAAATAATGTTTGTGAAGAATTAACAAGACAGAGGGGTTTGGGCTGGGAGCAGGAAATGGTGAAGAACTAACTAGGAAGATAAGGGTTAGTTTAACAAGGTTTGTTCATATAGTATTTCTTGGCCCCAAGTTTCCTGTTTCTGGAGATAAGAGTGTCTTCCTTCCTCTTGGTACAGGGAGGGTGCTTTCACAGGAGAATTTTATGGCCTGTTTCAGGGAAATTGGGTGGTGGGGTGAGGAGGTCAGAGTGACCTTCCTGCTTCTGCTGTTTTCTCAAACTCCGTCAGCCTAAGATATTCAATATGCCAAGGCGCCATATTTTGGGATAACATGTCCTGAATCCCATCAATAATATACACAGGATCCAAGGTGCATTTTGCAAAGAATTAGTTGCTTATTTTTTATGTGTTTTCCCTCAAGAAATAACTTTAAAAATTTTATTTGTGCAGTGCCGTAGTTTCCCACCTTCTCTCTGTCTTCTACTAAACATCAGTGGCATCTCTCCACATACCCTTGCACTTTCCTGCCCTGAGTGGCAGTAACAGGAAAGGTTGTATTCCATTCCGACTTTTCGTTCATGTTTAGCAGTTTCTTGGTTGAATTAGATCTGAGTGGGCTTGCCCTTCTCAGTAATAGCCACTTGACTAGATGAAACTGCCCGTATCTCACTTTCAAACACCCTTCTCTGGGGGGAGTTTGCTATTCACATGATTTATACTGTGTTCTCATAGCCTACAAATATGGTGATAAATCTATGCTCCCCTAAACACATTTATAAGAAAATTTAAAAATCAGCGTGGTAATATTTTTATTTATTTACGGCAAGTGCTTTGCATCACTGGACAGATATTAAAATTGACTAGGCTCAAAATATGTGAATGGATTAAAATAAAGTCTGCCTATTAGCACATGGTTCCATTTTTTGAGAACCTCCAACTCAGCATATTCCTTGTGTTTCTTCCGTCATGGTGTAAGCAGTGCTGCTAAAGCACAGCCACAAGCTGGAGGGGGTGGGGGCATGGAGGCTGGAGGGGGAGGTTGTGAAGAGACTTATAAAACTCCCAAGCGCTTCTCTATACTGCTTCAATCATTTATGGTTCTGTTTCTGCTTCAGGTCAGGCTGGAAAGATATTACACCTGAGATGGCAGGTGGATAAACATTTTGTTTCTCCTTCTTCACTGCTGTAACCATCTAACTCGTGAACCTCAAGGTCATTGGCACTATTCCAAAGTCCAAAGTCCCATAAAACTCTGAGTGACCATTCATGTAAAGCCTATTGAAACAGCACATATCACCTTAAAAATAAGATTGCTATTTTTGGGAAGTCAACAAGAAAGGATAAATTCTATTAATAGTTAGTATATATGGGACAATTTTTAACATTGCAGAAAATGAATGAGAATTCCTTCATCACTGTCCTGGAGCAATTAGATCCCAAACCAGCATGAGAGAAGCCAGGGGCCTGCTCAGTGGTGTACCAGTTAAGTTCGTGCACTCTGCTTCGGTGGCCTGGGGTTTGCAGGTTCAGATCCCGGGTGCGGACCTACACACTACTTATCCAGCCTTGCTGTGGCAGGCATCCCACTTATAAAGTAGAGGAAGTTGGGTACTGATGTCAGCCCAGGGCCAATCTTCCTCAGCAAAAAGAGGAGGATTGGCAACAGATGTTAGCTCAGGGCTTATATTCCTCATCAAAAAAAAAAAAAAAAAAAAAAGAAGAAGAAGTAAAGAGAAGCCAAGCCAATCATGGATACAGAACAACTAGGGATTGATGTTAATTTTGGACTGTAACTAGAATCAACACAAAATAATTTAAATTAGCCAACTACAGAAAGAATCTATAGGAATAAACACTTGTACATAAACCAATCATGGAGATTAATGTGATTCTCAGGACTTAATTATTGAATGCCTACTATGCGACAAGCATATGATGGGATTTAGGACATGAAACCTCAAAATATGGCACGTTGGCATATTGAATATTTCAAGCTGAAGGAAATTGTGAAATGATATGTGCAGGAAGGACTCTCTGACCTTCCACTGAAGCAGATCATAAGATGCTCACTCATATGAGAGATGCCCGTCCCACACCCAGAGGAAAGGATCATCATTGTCTGGGAAGACTAAGGGACATAGAGAGGAATCTGAAGGAAGAGGCCTTGCTTAGTTTCCTCCAGTTACTACACTTACATCACACCCTTTTTCCTATCATATCTTTCCATAACTTTCCATGTTTCATCAAATCCAGCATAAAAACACTCAGGTTGAATTGCTTCTTTGGGTCTTCATTTGCTAATAAATTTTCCCATGTCACTTAAAATTTATATTAAATAAATTTGTATGCTTTTCTTTTATTAACCTGTCTTTTGTTATAGGGGTCTAAGTCAAGAACTTAAAAAAGTGGAGGAAAAAGATATTTTTCCTTCCCTACTCATAAATACCTTTCAGGGTAGTCTCATTTAATCCACTCGTGACCATCTGCCATATGAGGTAGTCATTTTCATTTATAGCTGAGGAAACTGAAACTTTAGGAACATCTGTAATGTGTCCAAGGGGTCTTGGGCCTCAGAAGCTGACCTGGGACTTGAATTCAGGTATTTATGGTCTCCAGAGTCCTCATTCTTAAATAGCCTGTATTGTATCCTGGAATTGTCCTTTATCAAATTTGGAAGCCAAGGTGTTTCTTAGTTTGTCTGCACCTCAGTTTCTCAATTGTAATATAGGGATAATAGACCTTTATTATTATTTTAAAATTAAGTTGATGGGAATGTAAAATGGTGTAGCTGCTATTGAAAACAACATGGTAGTTCCTCAAAAAATTCAAAATAGAATTACCATATGATCCAGCAATTTCATTTCTGGGTAGCTACCCAAAGATTTGAGAGCAGGATGTCAAAGAGATATATGTACACCCATGTTCATAGTGTAGGGGAGGAAAAAGATATTCTCCATCCTTCTGCATTCTCAGCTGGGGCCCCTGGAGCATAGGCAGATTAACAAAAGAAAAACATGCTGAGATTTATTAATATGTATACCTCATGCATACAAGGGAGACATCCAGGGAAAAATGAGTAAATCTCATTTAGAATTCAGACTCAAATACCATCTTCAGCTAGAGACTAAAGAGAGAAGGATGTGGGCGAGGCCAGATAGGTGACCAGGAAAATTATGGTAATCAAGGGTAAGTTTGTTATACAGATTTAAGTCCATGTCTTCTCCATTAAGAGTTTCTTCTGATTTAGTCATCTTTCTCTTCCTGGTACAAAGAGCGAGACACCCTTACCAATGGAAATTTCCTTTATAAATATAGACTTCCCTTACTAACGGTTGACTACTTCTCTGTTTTCAGAGGTTCTCCTTTGTCTGCTGTTTCTAAAAATAATCAGCTCAAAACAATCCTTATACCAAAAAGGCACATTTGGGGGTGGCATACTTTACCACCCTCCAATAGCAGCGTTATTTGCAATAGCCAAAAGATGTAAGCAACTTGTGTCCATCGATGAACGATTGTCAAACAAAATGTAGTGCATACTGTTAAAAAATCACAACAACAGGTTCAAAATGGAGTCACATGTGCTAAGCCTCACATCAGCAAACCAAGACTTAATACCCAACCTAATTACAGTTACAACCTCTCCCAGGAATGTAATTTTAAACCAGTCACTCTGGAATTTCCTGCTCAGCAGTAGTGAGGTAATCCACCTGATAGTCCCCTTCCATCCCCCAAGGAAAGAGGAGGTAATCTGCTTTTTTCTTGTCTCTGACCCCTTCTGCCAATAAAAGTCTTCCATTTTGTACAGCCCTTCGGACCTCCATTCTGTGTGCTAGATGGGGTGCTGCTCGATTCATGAATCACTAGATAAAGCCAATTAGATCTTTAAGTTTATTCAGTTGAGTTTTGTTTTTTAACTATATATATATATATATATATATATACACACACACACAAAGGAATAATTTTCAGCCTTAAATAAAGAAGGAAATCCTGCCATAAATAACAACATGGATGAAGCTTGACATTACGCTAAGTGAAAGGAGCCAGTACTGCATAATGTCACTTATATGAGGTATCTACAATAGTCAAACTCACAGAAGCAGAAAGTAGAATGACAGTTGCCAGAGGCTGGGGAGAGAGGAAAATGGGAAGTTGTTTTTCGGGGTGGGTATAGAGTTTCAGTACTGCAAGATGAAAAGAGTTTTGGAGATTGGATGTACAATAATGTGAATGTACTTACCATTACTGAACTATACACTTAAAAGTGGTTATGATGACTAATTTTGTGGTATGTGTATTTTACCACAATTTAAAAAAATAAGTTGAAGTACTGTTTTTAAAGTAATTATCATAGTGCCTGGGTCCATATTAGGTGAGCTACAAATAGTAGCTATTCTTGTTGTTGTCCATTAGTTTCTTTTGAGCATGGTTAATTTTATTTGGGTCTCAGAATCTGGTGGATTTAAGTGAACTAACTAAATTGAGTTTCTGAACCATCAACCACGAACACTTCAATAAATTCTATTATTAATGAGGCCATGTCTGTATGTCTGTTTAATCTATTTTTAACACTACCTTTTTAACTCCCTCAGCAATTACTTACATTAAAAATAAATTTTCAGTTTAAACTGGCAAATTGATATAGTTCCTTATAAATAAATTATAGGCAGTAACTAGTGGCAAAAAAAAAAAAACAGGATAAAGACTAAAACTGAGGGTAAATTTAATGTAAAATATCTAAAAACATACTGGGTTGTATTTAACAGATATTCAGGCCTCACTGTAGGCAGCTGGGTGAAATCTGCCATGTGAACCTGTCTGGTTTGTCAGGCATGATATTTTAAAAATTTTCAAATTAAGAATGACTTTGTGGGGGCCAGCTCGGTGGTGTAGTGGTTCAGTTCATGTGCTCCGCTTTGGTGTCCTGGGGTTCACAGGTTCGGATCCCGGGCACAGACCTACACACTGCTTATCAAGCCATGCTATGGCAGACGTCCCACATATAAAGTAGTGGAAGATGGACATGGATGTTAGCTCAAGGTCAATCTTCCTCAGCAAAAAGAGGATGATTGGCAACAGATGTTATCTCAGGGTTAATCTTCCTCATCAAAAAAAAAAAAAGAATGACTTTGTGGGACCAGCCCAGTGGTGTAGTGGTTAAGTTTGTGTGCCTCACTTTGGCGGCCTGGGATTCATGGGTTCAGATATCGGGCATGGATCTACACACTATTTGTCAAGCCATGCTGTGGTGGCATCCCACATACAAAATAGAGGAAGATTGGCACAGATATTAGCCCTGAGTGAATCTTCCTCAAGCAAAAAGAGGAGGAATATTGGCAACAGATGTTAACTCAGGGAAAATCTTCCTCAGCAAAAAAAAAGAAAAAGAAAAAAAAGAGAATGACTTTGAGGGGGACAGGCAGTTTTCAGATTTATTCAGGAACCTGTCTACCAGCACCTCCACCCCAGCCTCAGCTCCAGACTTTTCCTTGTCTTGGATCACATATTTCTGTTATCTACTTAGTTTCTATGGACAACTAATTTTGCCACCTATGATTTATAGATGAACCTTAGAAACTTTATCAAAAATTACTGAAACTAATTGTCTATGAATGGAGATAGTTTTGAAATATCTAAACTTTACAAAACCTTTTGCAGAACTTAAAAATTATTTAGTATTTAGATATTTAAATCAGACTTTAACAACTACTCTCACAGGCTACCGTATCATCTTATATATATTGTATTTCACATATATGTGTTTGAGGGTGTGTGTGTGTGTATTTGACAAGCATTTACTGAGGTACTTACATGCATCAGGCACTAAGCTTTATTTTATAAATATTAGTTCACTTATTCATCTCCTCCACCAAACAAGGATTGTGTTTTATTCAACTTTCATCACCAATGTCGAAGCTATACTAGACCTCAGATATCTGTTGAACATGTGTACATGGAAAGCCAATATGCAATTAATAAGAAAAGCTCTTTTAGCAAATTAGATACAAGGTACTTGAAAGAGTCAAATGGCTTTAAGCATACTATGACTTTAGATTATATATTCTCTTACATTCTATACCACAATGGTATAAAGAACTAAACCCTGATAACATAAAAAAAGAAAGTAATTCTGCATTTACATCATTTTTTCTGATGCAGTTCTGTCACAGCCAAATCTTGCTTCAAAAATTGCTCATGCAATTAGAAAAATGTTTTATTCAAACATATTTGTTACTTTGTGAAGATATAGTGTTGTAAGAAAAGAGTCCAGTGTGATTGCTCTTTTTTCAATGTCATAAAAGTGATTTCTCAAAGGCTGACATCTTCACCATGTGGTTCAATACAGAGCAAATGTTTATAGCTGAGATATTAACCTCCTGAATCATGGAAGTGGTGGCAAAGTGTTAACTGTGAGTAGCACCATTATAATCAATTATAGCAATGTGTGATGGGCTTAATACTTAGAAATGTTCAATAACCCACATTTGGAATAAAGATTTGCTCATTTCATTTCATCTCCCAATTGCAACCTTAATTATTTATAGAAATAGAAAGAGGAGATGGATAAAACTATATGTACTTATGAGCAAGATATATTTGCATGAATATGAATGGGTGAGTGGAAATTTTGTCTATTTGCTTTTAAAATCATTTATGATAATATTTTAAAAGCATGCATTAGAATTGGCATATATGCCATTAAAAAGACACTGCATGTTTCACTTCAGGGAAACTCATTTTCCCATTAAAAATTTGGAATATAATTGACTTATGTTTTGCAAAATTTTTCAGAGAAATGGACGGTGAGAGAATTAGAAACTATCCTATCCATAGTGACAGGTGTTTTCCTTCTCTGTTGAAGAAAAATTAGAGTTTCACAATATTATAAGATATTTTTAGGAAAATTTATGAAAACAAAAACCACTGAAACTTTAGGTTCTTTTTTTTTAAGTTGTTCTTGGATTCAACCATAAAATATTTAAGGTTATCAATTCACTACAAACAAGTTTCTCTCTTCTTCAAGGGGCATATGTAAGACTACAATGGCTCCGCATCCTCTGCCTAACTTCCTGTCATTGGTCCTGGTCCAAACTATAAATGATATGTGCTGCTAAACAGCTCACCTTACTCTTTTGATCTTAGAAGATAGCTCCAATCTAGAAGTATCTGATGAATACAATTCTGAATTATTCTGTAGCTCTTTTCTCTAATGAGTTGCTGTTATTCCGTCACTAAAAGTATCCAGATGGAGTGAGGTCTGGATGAGAGAAGAAAATATGGCTCTTACTCTAAATTATATTGAGGAAGTAATGTCTACTATTTTTGTTTAATGCTCATGGGCATTACTTATATTATGAATGTAAATATGTACAGGTATACCCAGCACTTTTTGTAATTAATTTCACCTAGTCATTTTTTTTCACTTGAATTTTTTAACTCTGGAAAACAATTGCACAATTTCTCAATGTCTGGAAACTGTACTATATACTACTGAATAGTTAGGGATTTGGATGAATATGAAAGTGGGTATTCTTAAAAAAATACCACTATATAAATGAGCTTTTTTCTAATTCAACAACCTGTGCTATCTCTACTCTTCTATATAAATTTTTATCACAAAGATAAGACTGTCTGTTTCATATTCCTCTCTACATAAATAAGTTGCATATTTTACTTGGTACACTTGGTATTATGTTTTCTTGTGTTCATTAATATTAGAGTTCTGGAGATTAGATACATTGTTAAATAGACTAGATATTTATGCAATGAGCTGAAGATGGGAAAAAATGAAAATGTGTGAAGAGTTATGGAGTAATATTTGTTTTTTTTCCTGGTAAAAATTGATCTTCCAATGCACTACAGAAGAAGTAAAACTTAATGTGCTAAGAACTAAAGTATACAAAAAGATAGCATTTCCTGGAAACATAAAAATTTTGCCTCAGGATGCCAAACCATTTTACTCAAAGTAGAAGAGTGACAAAGTACATAAAAGGATGTTTACATATGTAGCAGAACAAAATTTGCCACCCCAAAACGTGTCTCTTTGGCATGAGGATTAATTTAGGCTGATTATTTATTTATTTTTTTGGTGAGGAAGATTAGCCCTGAGCTAACATCTGTTGCCAATCCTCCTCTTTTTGCTAAGGAATATTGCCGTGGGCCAACATCTGCGTCCATCTTCCTCCACTTCATATGTGGGACACCTGCCATGGCATGGCTTGATGAGCGGTGCATAGGTCTGCACCCAGGATCCAAAATTGTGAACCCCGGGCTGCCGAAGCAGAGTGTGCAAACTTAACCATTACACCACCAGGCCAGTCCCTAGGCTGATTATTTTTAAGAAATGGAAGACTCCAGAAGTTTTTCTTGTTACCTCCTCCTTAAGCACCTAAAAGAATTAAGATAAAGGGATCATTCCTGGAATAGAGGTATCATCAAAGATATCTACAAAGAATATGGGTTAGGTATGGTGGGGGAGACTTGGCAGGCCTAGAGATCAGAGTCCGTTCTGTGTCCTATTGTCTCTGCACTGCCCAGCAAACATTGGTTTACCAAACATTTGCTTTTCTATCTCCATGTGAGTTGCCTTCCTCCTCTTCGAAGTCCCAAACCACTACTCCTTCTCCTTAGCTCAAGATGGCATATAAGTCTCTGCCAGATTTGTCCTTGGGCCCCCCCATATTCTTGTGAAACCCCCACACATACAAGATTAAATTGAATTTTCTCCTGTTAATCTGTGACATGTAAATTTAATTCTTAAACCAGCCAGTAGAACCTGGAAGGGTAAAGGAAAATTTCTTCCTGCCCAACAGATGGAACAAAATACCTTTATACAGAAGTAGTAACTGTGATCTAAGTATTGCTGGCTTATTTTGTGTTCTTTTTTAACACTTTTAATATAACTTTCTTTATAAAGGAAGAGAATAGAGTATAATGAACCTCCTTGTACCTAGATTAACAATGATTCACATTTTGTCACATTTGGTTCTAATACATTTTAGCTAAAATGCTTAAAAATATTATAACATGTTATTTTCATCACCAAATATTTTAGTATGTATATCTAAAAATATAAAGTCATTTCTTATTTAATGACAATATTAACTCCATATTCGAATTTCTGTAATAGTCAAAAAAAGTCTTGATTTGTTCATTTGTTCAAATGGGTGGGTCTCTGCTGGTTTTCTGTCTCCTCAAGGCAACAGGAAATAGTTCACTGAAGTCTTTGCCTGCAGCAGGCCCCTGTTTCCTGGGCTAGGCACAGAGAACAGGGCAGAGTCACCTACATGGAGAACCTCTGTGGTGTCAAGTTTACTCTGCCCACTGACTTTCTTCTCCCTAGCCCCCTATCCTATGGGAGTTTTACTGAATATGAGAGACAGGGAAAATCTTTTTTTTAAAATCAATTTTACATCATCTAATACCCTAAGACTTCAGTTCTTGGTCAATAGACTCTGGTATCTGAAAACAATCTTTGTTTCAAAACAGATTTCCTTTATGTTGAGTTCCAAAACTCACTCTTGAAATAAAAGGTGAATATTAAACCAGTTTATATTTCTTCTTGATTTCTGCCATAACCTTTCTAAAGCTAGTAAGTTCAGAATGTCAGAGCTGTTTCACAGAAACAAAGTACAAAACCCCTCCTAGTCTACCTTTAATCTCTTCTATTCTTGTATTTGAAATGGTCTAGACTAATAAAAGAGAACTATTGAAGAACTGGACATTGACTTGGAAATTTTGGAGGAAGAGACGATTTCACTTGGATCAACACATTTATAAAGAATAAAAGAAAATAATAAATCTGTTTTCTTTTTGGAATATTAATAGGATCTAACCCTCAAATACTGGTGATAAACAGAACTGATTACAAATGCATACATTTTTTTCGATAGACACACTATGTTATGTGGACATTTGTTAATTTATCTGCAATGTATAGCACATTAGTTGATTTATGGTTATTTGAAAGAAAGGTCAATTAATGAGTGGGAACGCGGAGCGTAATTAAGAAATCTTTTCTTTACTCTGTTTCTTTTCAAGCTAGAGAACAGTTCTGAATGCTGATGAGGCAACATCTATTATAATACCATCTATTGGAGTTAGGTAATTAACTCAGAATGAAATACACAACAAAATATCTTTGCTAGAGGCAGAAGTCCATGGAAAATCAGGTAGCAAGGAGAAGAACTGAGTGTCACAATTATGATGAAGATTATCATGAGCCCGATTCTTTGTTGATCCAAGATAAGAGAATTATTCTCCACGAATGGAATGCGTCACATATGACTGGCATCATCTCTTCATAGGCACCCGGAACCAAGTAACCTTTTGTGTAGCGAGTGAGTTGAAGGTTTCCATAGTGTCCATAAATAAAAGTTTTAAAGAAACAATTGCTTTTGTATGAAAGCTTTGGCATAGATCTTACTTTTAAAGGCCAAATCTTCATATCCCCTGAGGATGAATACAAACTGAGTTTTTGTGGTATGTTTTGCAAATTGCTGTTCTACTTTAAACTCTCTCTGGAGAAGAATGCATATCAGAACTGTAGACCAGACTCATTTTCTTTAACTCAGCATTCTAACTATAACGAAGAATTTTCTCTCCATTCTGTATTTATGTAAGTCACTCAATTTCAATCACTTCTGAACCTACAGCAGTTTCTTAAAGAACTGTATTAACATCAATGGGGTGCTTGCTAAAAATGCAAATTCCAGTGGGTCTTTCACAGACCTACTAAGGCAGAATCTTTGGGGACAGAGCCAGGCAATCTGTGTTTTTAACAAGCAGTTATTCTTTTACTCATAAATATTTGAAAAGCACTGACCTGTAGATTTTTAGGACTGTAGAAGCTTCCTAAGCTATTTGAATCATAGATTTCTGGATGGAACACTGAATGGAGTAAAGTGGGTCTCTTGCTTTTATTTTCAGTGGCTTCCTCAAACAAAAGTCAGGTACTATCTTAACATTAGCTATTCACTCTCTCCTTTATTCATTAAATAGCAACTGAGCACCTCTACTATGCTTCTAGATGATGGGGATAAAACAGCCAACACAGCACACAAAGATGCTGCCTGCCCACCTGGAGCCTTATTTCTAGTGGGGAAGATAGTCGAGAAGCACAAAGAACAAGTAAGTACATAGAGGGTGTTAGATAGTGATGAGTGCTTAGGAGAGAAAGTAAGTAGAGAAGAAAAATTGGACTGTGGAGAGGAGGAGGAGAGTGCTAAAATTTTAAATGGGATGACTAAAGAAGGGCACAGTTAGAAGGTAATTCTTGAATAGAGATTTGATGGAAATGAGCCAGCTAGCCATGTAGACATCGGGAGGATGTCTTCAATGAGGAAACAGCAAATGTGAAGATCTAGAGGTGAAAGAGTCTGGCAAGTTCAAGGCGAGGAGGCCAGTGTGTTTGGAGTGAGGTGAATGGGAAAAACAGAGGGTCGGGGGGGACAGCGGGGATGATCATGTAGGGCCCTGTAGGTGATGATCAACAGTTTGCCTTCTACCCTGAGTACATTGGGAAGTTAATCCAGTATTTTGAGCAGGTTGTATTGAGACTATTCTGATAGGGGCAAGAGAAGAAACAAGGAGACGATTTAGGAGGATTTTGTTAAAATTCAGGTTAGAGAAGGGGATGTTTTGGAAACCACCATACTTTGGGAAGTTGGAAGGAGTGGAAAGAGGAAGGAGGAGAGAAATAGGTATCCTCTAGAAATATGGGGAATGAAAGAAAGAGGGGAACCAAGGATGACTCTAAGGTTTGTGGCTTGAGCACCTGAAAGAATAATGTTGCCAGTGACGAAGGAAAATGGTAGAAGGAACAGTTTGGAGTGAGATATCTAAGCTCAATTCTAGACATACTAAGTTTCAGATGCCTCTTACACATTCAAGTGGGATATCAAGTGGGCCTTTGGCTATGGAAGGTTTGGGGTAAAATATAAATTTGGGACTATCACTAAGTCAAAACTATTTAAATTCATGAAATTAGATGAGATAATCCAGGGTTGAAAGATGATAAAACAACGAAGAAATCAAAGATTAGGCCTTGGAACTCCCCCACATTTAGGGGACATATGTTGGGGACATAAGAAAGTACCAGCAATTGAGGCTAAGAAGGACTGCCATAGGCTGACTATTTGTGTCCTCCCAAAAATCATATGTTGAAACATTCCCTCAATGTGACGGTGATTGGAGGTGGGGCCTTCAGGAGGCGATTGGTTCATGAGGGCAGAGTCCTCATGAATGGAATAGCACCCTTATAAAAGAGGCCCCAGAGACTTCCTTGTCCTTTCTGCCATGAGATGACACAGTGAAAGACAGCCATCAATGAACCAGGAAGTGAGCTCTCACCAGACACCAAATCTGCTGGTAACTTGATCTTGGATTTCCCAGCATCCAGAACTGTAAGAAATAAGTTTCTGCTGTTTATGAGCCATTCAGTCTATGGTATTCTGTTACAGCAGCTCGAAGAGACCAAAACAGAAATTGGTACGGAGAGTAGGATGCCTTTCTAACGAATACCTAAAAATGTGGAAGCTGCTTTGAAACTGGGCTGGAAGAGTTTTGAGGTGCATACAGTACTAGAAAAAGCCTACCTTGCCATGTAGGGACTGTTAAGGGCGACTCTGGCAAAGGCTCAGAGAGAAAAGAGGAGAGCTGCAGAGAAAGCCTCAATCTTCTTAGAGAATACGTAAGTAATCATGGACAGAATGTTGGTAGAAATATGGACAGTAAAGGCTATTCTGATGAAGTCTCAGACAGAAATGAGGAACACATTATTGGACAATAGAGGAAAGGCCGTCCTTGTTATAAAGTGGCAAAGAACTTGGCTAAATCATGTTCCTGTCCTAATGTTCTACAGAAGGTAGAACTTGCAAGTGATGGAACTGGATATTTATCTGAAGCTATTTGTGAGAAAAGTGTTGAAGGTGCGGCTTGAGTCCTCCTGATAGCTTACAGTAAAATGCAAGCAGAGGAAAATGACTTAAAGATGGAATTCTTAAACAAAAATGAAGCAGAACTTAAAGATTTGGAAAATTCTCAGCCTACTCGTAGTGTGAAAAATGAGAAAGGGTACATTAGGGAGAGAACACTAAGGTTGCGGCCAAAAGACCGTTTGATGAGGAGATTTGTCAGCTATCTCAACAGAAGCCGGGAGCTCTTGTTCAAGACAATGGAAGGAAGCAAAGGAGGAGCTGCTAGTGTCTTAGGGACCTTGGTACACCCTGCCCACCCACCTCACAACTCACGCTCAACTCCCCACAATATATACTGCATTCCTTGGCCTCCCCAGGTACAGCTCAGAGCGTCCTGCTGAGGTGTGAACTGTGCCTAGCCAAGCCTGGGGGGGCAAAGCTGCCTCCACCTAGATTTCAAAGAATGGGGCCTCCTGGCAGAGCCGTGTGATCAGGACTCCAGCCCCTGACAGCTGCAAGGCCCAGGCAGAGAACCACACATGGGTGGAGCACAGGCACAGCGGGGCCAGAGGGGTGGGCTGCCCAAAGCCTTGGGGGCCCATCCCCTGCGCAGCAAAGGTGCAGGGGGCAGGACCACTTCCCCGGTGGGACTGAAGGGCAGAACATTTAGTCAAAGAGGATTATTATTGAACTCTAAATTCTAATGGAATTTGTCCCATTGGGTTTTGGACTTGCTTGGGACCTGTTATCCCTTTTTTATTTCCTATTTCTTCTTTTTGCAATGGAGATATTTATCCCATGCCTATCCCACAGTTGTATTTTGAAAGCATATAACATGTTGTTTTCACAGGTTCCAGCTGGAGAGCAATTTGCCTCAAGATGAATCATACCTTGAGTCTCACTCGTATCTGGTTTAAGGAGTAACAAGTGAGGTAGAAAGAAAGCCAGGCAAGTAGGGTACCCCGGCACGTGAGTCAAACAAGTATTTCAGGAACAGAGTGGTCAATTGTGTCCAATGGTGCTACTGGGCCAGGACTGAAAACTGTTGGATTTAGCTATGCAGAGCACGTTCAGTGCAGCAGTATGGGCAAAAAGCTTTAGAGTAGATTCAAGAGAGAATGGAAGAAAGGAAATTGGAGACAGTGATTAAAAACAACTTTTGCTTTAATGAACAGAAACGCAGTGGAGTCTGAAATACTGGAGTGGAAATAAAGTTAAAAGAGTTTAGTTTTATTTTATTGTTTTAAGAGAAAAATATGTTTAAATGAGGATGGGAATGATCCACTTCAGAGAGAATAAGACATGACTGAGATAAAAGCAAGGAAAAAATTGCCAAAACAATGCCTTTCAGAAGGCAAGGGTAGATACAATTTATTGTACAAGTGCACGGGTTTGCCTCAGCTTATAGCACACATAGCATCCAAATGTGAGAGGAATAAAGGCAGGCTATTCTGGCACAAAGGCTAGTTGGTGAGTGGATGTTGTGGTAGAAGGAGTTATGTGGTTGTAGGAGTTCTCTTCTGATTGCTTCTGTTTTCTCAGTGAAGGAGGAAAGAGGTGTGATAATTACTCACGCATCAACTTGACTGGGCCATGGGGTGTCCAGAAATTGGTTAAAGATTATTTCTGCACGTATCGGTGAGGGTGTTCCTGGATGAGATTAACGTTTGAATTGGTCGATTGAGTAAAGCCAATTGCCCTCCCCAATGTGGGTGGGCTTCATTGAATCCATTGAAGGCCTAAATAGAATAAAAGGCTGAGAAAGAAAGAATTCTCTCTCTTTGCCTGACTGTCTTCAAGCTGTCTCATCAGACTTCTCCCACCTTCGTATATATAATTTAATATAATATAATATATATTATATATTTGCTATTGGTTCTGTTTCTGTGGAGAACTCGATTAGTACACAAGGTTAATGAGTAAGAGTGAGGATGGAGGACTGTTGGAAGCTAGAGAGGAGAAGCTCTAAAAGAGTGAGCAGAGAAGGTGAGGGGATGGACTAGGAACATGTTCTAAGATTTCCTGGGAGTATTGAAGGTCAGTGGCTATATATTTAAATCAACATTCCACACGATTTGTGCATGGTTTGCTTTTTTTGTGTTTTGTTTTACTTTTCTCTAATATGTTCACCAGCATGAGTTCAGGCATATAGTGCATGGGGAGTTGGATTTAACCAGGGCCATCGTTAGGCTACACAAGTACCAAAACCAGAGAGAGAAAAGGAAATTGAGAGTATATTCAAAGAAGTAATTATAATGATTGGTCGTCTAATTAAAAAAGGTGGAGAGAAGAGTACAAGATGGAGATGAGGATAGTAAAAAGTTGGCGGTATCCAGGGATCAAATGTTCTCGTAGGTTAAAAGGGAAGTTGGACTTGGAGTCTGGTAGAAAGGCAGAGTTGAAAAGACTGAATGTGTTTGTGCACTATTTGAGATTGATATTATGGGTTAATTTCAGTTATTAATAATGACAAGTTCAAAGAAATGACCATGTGATTGAGTGAGTGACTAAGGCAGAGTGGAGAACATTAGAGGGAAAAAGGTCAAGGAACTGAGAGTTCATGACATTGAAATGACCATTCCATGAATTTGAATTCATTAATAAGTATGAGAGGAGTAGCAAAGGAATGAGTGACAATGGGCCAAGGATCTACAATATTCAGAGTAAAGTTGGGGTGTGGTGGTGTTGGTGTAGTAGATCATATAACAAAGTGGGATGGTAAGGGGTTCAACTCAATGACATGAAACTCAAAGCCTAGGATTGCAGAGGGTAGTAAGGGGAACACCTACGCAACCCTTGTGCCCAGTGTGACAAATGGCATTGGAGAAAAACTGTCACCATTTGAGAGGGTTGCAGGGGAAACAGTGTCCTCGGTGAGGATAGATGTTTTCCTAGATCATGAAGGAAAAAAGATGGTTTGGAGAAGAATTTGAATTTAGAGGAGATTTTGCTGAGATTTGATCTTGAGTTTCAAAAGTCACACTGAGAGGGTTTTAGTAAATGGGGAGGAGTGGGAATCAAAAAGGAGTTGAACAGAGTCATATGTGGATTAGAATCCAGTAGATAAGGGTTGACCTGAGAGTCTTGGGCTTCATGTGGTGACTGTCATAGATACAGATGAAAGCTTAGTGCATGAGCTCTGATGGTCTCTGTCACGGGATGATGGAGAGGCTGTGAGTTAGGGAAGGAGGGTTGCAGACATGTCTCATCAGTTGTACAAGGGACCTGAGGTTCCCACTTGTCTCCTGCTGATGGAAGCAAAGCGTTTTGCCAAGGAATGGACTTTTTTTTTTTTCAATTTTTTGTTTATTGCAGTAACATTGGTTTACAACATTGTAAAAATTTAAGGTGTACATCACTACACCTCCACTTCTGCACAGATTACATCATGTTCACCACCAAAACACCAACTACAACCCATCACCACACACATGTACTGAACCATCCCCTTCACCCCCCCCTCCCCGGCAACCACCAATCCAATCTCTGTCCCTATGTGTTTGTTTATTGTTGTTATTATCTACTACTTAATGAAGGAAATCATACGGTATTTGACCTTCTCCCTCTGACTTATTTCACTTTGCATTATACCCTCAATGTCCATCCATGTTGTCACAAATGGCTGGATTTCATCATTTCTTATGGCTGAGTAGTATTCCATTGTGTATATATATCACAGCTTCTTTATCCATTCGTCCCTTGATGGGCACTTAGGTTGCTTTCAAGTCTTGGCTATTGTGAATAACGCTGCAGTGAACACAGGGGTGCATGTACCTTTACAAATTGGTGTTTTCAAGTCCTTTGGATAAACACCCAGCAGTGGAATAGCTGGATCATATGGTAGTTCTATCCTTGATTTTTTGAAGAATCTCCATACAATTTTCCATAGTGGCTGCACCAGTTTGCACTCCCACCAGCAGTGTATGAGAGTTCCCTTCTCTCCACATCCTCTCCAACACATGTTGTTTCCTGTCTTGTTAATTATAGCCATTCTGACGGGCGTGAGGTGATATCTCATTGTAGTTTTGATTTGCATTTCCCTGATAGTTAGTGATTTTGAACATCTTTTCATGTGTCTATTGGCCATCTGTATATCTTCTTTGGAGAAATGTCTGTTCAGGTCTTTTGTCCATTTTTTAATTGGGTTGGTAGTTTTTTTGTTGTTGAGATGCATGAGTTCTTTATATATTTTGGAGATTAAGCCCTTATCAGATGTATGGTTTGCAAATATCTTCTCCCAATTGTTAGGTTGTCTTTTTGTTTTGTTGATGGTTTCCTTTGCTGTGCAGAAGCTTTTTAGTTTGATGTAGTCCCATTTGTTTATTTTTTCTATTGTTTCTCTTGCCCGGTCAGACGTGGTGTTTGAAAAGATGTTGCTAAGACCAATGTCGAAGAGTGTACTGCCTATGTTTTCTTCTAGAAGTTTCACAGTTTCAGGTCTTACATTCAAGTCTTTAATCCATTTGGAGTTAATTTTTGTGTATGGTGTAAGGTAAGGGTCTACTTTCATTTTTTTGCATGTGGCTATCCAGTTTTCCCAACACCATTTGTTGAAGAGACTTTCTTTTCTCCATTGTATGTTCTTGGCTCCTTTGTCAAAGATTAGCTGTCCATAGATGTGTGGGTTTATTTCTGGGCTTTCGATTCTGTTCCAAGGAATGGTCTTAATCCAAATTCTAAAGAGAGGTGGATTTACTCAGGTACAATAGCCTTACTTTGTCAGTTGCTGAATAGTGGCCTGCAAAAGGGTATTATATTAAATACACGAATAAGTAAAAAAAAAAAAAAAAAAAAAACCCTGCTATAGTATTAGCATTATATCTTAAATCCATCCTGCACAAATAGACCATACTGGCCTACATTACTTTGACATATACAATTCAATTTTTCTAAACATATTAATGTGATTTGTAGACTGAATTAACATTTTTATAGTATCCCTATGTTAATTGGCAAGAGACAAGTAATGTATATATAAAACCTTGTGCCAGGGTAACGACAGTGAGAGACTTGCTGTTTTGGTTAGTGTGAGTAAATCTAGGTAGTCTGTATTTCAACTCACATCCCTTCTTGTTTCAGGCAGAATATTACGTCTGAAAATCATAACAAGCTATTATTATTTGCCTAAACATGAATGTCTAATTATAGTTTGTAATTAATAGTGAACAAAAGAAGAATGAAATCAATTGCTATGTACACAAATGTATGTAGAAATGCAGGCAACACAAAAATACAGTGAAACTCAGGAAGTTTTATTAGATTATACAACAGAGAAGCATTCTTTACAACTCTTTGTTTATAAAGACATTTTCCAAGAATCACCATAAACAGTACTCAATTAGGATACAAAAACACTGTTGAGAGACCTCCCAAGAGGTTCTAAAAATATGAAATATGTGAGGCAGAGTGTTTTAGGTATAAGTGTTTTCCTTGGCTTCAGATCAAGACAAACTTCACTGAAAGGGCAGCTCTTCTTGGGCATTGAAAACAACTCTTAGTCTCGCGTGAACTGAGTGTGCTTTGTTCGATTCATAAAAAACGTGTTGTTTTTCTTGGAAAACAAAGCATGCAACTTGTTTTTACGTTAGTTCTCCAACATTTAGGATGCACAAATTATGTTTTAGTTTTCAGACAAATAAAATTTCAGACAAAAGAAATTCGCCTTCTTACTACATAGGTATTATTGTTATTTGGAGAGAGCTGCTTGGGGGATTTAAACATTGGAAACTAAAATTGTACTATAGAGCTCTATTATTAGCATTTTCACTTGCACCATTTATAAAAAAGATAGTATTTAAAACAATTATATATAGAGTTAACATTCCATTTATTTCTGCTTGGAAAATTGACTTTATTAGTAATGGTAATACAATACATATCAGTTGTTTGGTAGCTCACATTTTGAGTTAAAATTTTAGTTGACACATTAAAAAACCTCATGAATTGGAGGAAACCAATATGAATTCAAACATCTTTTATTTTTTCCTTTATTTTTTCTTTCATTTAACAATTATTTATTGTCATCTATGTCCCCGGTGCTGTATAATGCACTGGAGAAACAAGAGTGGGTACAAGAAATATTGTCCTTCTTTTAATGTATCTAGAGGAGATAAAGAAAAACAGAGAGACAATTATAATGCTGAGTGGTAATAGGAATTATAGGGACAGTACAGGTCTGGCACATAGAAAATCAACTTAACCCACACTTAGCAGTTTGGAAAAGACTTAGATGAATGGTGGTTAAAGCTGAGACAAAGGATAAATAGGAATTACATTGGCTAAATAACAAGGAAATTGTTTCCAAGTAGAGAATATCATTTTCTTTCATGATTCTTTGATTATAAATAACAAAAAAGCATCTTGAATACATTTTGGAAAAGAAAGAATTTATTTCCTGATGGAATCCAAGAAGGGGTTTAATAACTAAACTGGACAACAAGCAGGGTTGTAGCTGAGACTGTGGAATAGGGACCCTAGAGCAATCCTTTGTCTTCTTTCTCCTCTTCATACATTGGCCTCTTTCTCTCTCACTGCAAACCAACTTTTATTTCAAATGGTGGAAAAAAGCCCACTTCATGTTAATTCCATGAATTTAAAGTTCTAAAATCTGGGGATAGATTAATTGGTTCAACCTGTGTCCAGTTCCCATTCCTAAATGAATAAACTATTGCCACAGTGGTGGGATCATGTGAGAATTTTAAACTCCTGTGGTAATCACACTCTGGTGAATTGGGAGGAGCTGTGGTTGCTGAGGGAAATAGTTACAGGGTGGCAGTACCATAAATGTGTATGATTTAGCATTTCAGTTACGAACAGCTTTCTCATAATATTTCAAATCTTCTGGGGTTATATTTACTGTTTCTCTCTGAATACTAATACAAGTGATTAAATAAGATAGTATTTTCTTGCTCAATATGTATAATTTATTTTTCAGTTTATTCTAAAAACACATCTTACTATACAAATGCACACACCTATACAGAAATATATAAAAAATATATATGTAGATATAAAGATAAATATGTATATTTATACCTATTTGCACAGGATAGATTTAAGATAGAAGGCTAAACTATAGCAGAAAAGTTATTTTCTGTTTATTTATTTTGTTTTTTTTTTTAAAAAAATAATGCTCTTTTGCAGGCCACGGTTTAGCAACTGACATATTGACAGACAAATATATATATATGTATATATGTATATTTGTATACATATGTGTATATATACGTATATATATGTGTTTGTGTACACATATATATTTGTATGTATGTGTATATGTCTGTCTTTTCAATCTATTATCCATCTATCTATCTATCTATCCATCTCTATCTATCTAATAGATTTCTCTATCACTGGACACCTGCATTGGGGATTTAGTACCGGATTCTGTAGGAAGTAGGTCTTCATTATAGGAAGTCATATAGTTTGGGGAACGTACAACGTGCCACAGAACATACTGCACTGGCCACCTGGCCGGAGCACTCCTGGCCACCCACAGCACTGGCATTTTGTCCTCACTCTGCCTGGAGGTAGCTAGGAATTTGCTGTAGGTATTCTTTTTTTCTTCCCATAATTCTTCTCTTAAACTGTTTGCTACCAGAATACAGTGTCTCATGATTGACTTTGTACTTTAATCTTTTTATACTGATGACATATAATTCAAGGAAAAAAATGAATTTGGATGGAAACCACATCAGGTAAGAATTACAATGTTACTCCAGTCCCTGGATGATCATACTTCACTAGTCAGTGTCCAAAGTATTTTTCGACATTAAAAAAGATAGTTGCCCATAAAGTCAAAACAGAATTCTACTACATTAAAAAAAATAGTTGTACAGAAAGTTATTGTTAACTTTAAACAACTTTAGTTTGTAACTTTAGTTCCAAACTTCAGAATTCAGGTTCAGTTTAAAGGTTTCTTCTCAGAAACTTTTGCCACATGCATTCTGAGATTTTCATATAGGGGTAACGAACAAGAGGTGTAAATTAAACGAGATACCCATGTAGCTTCTGTCTTCTTTCAAGTGGCTATTTCCTAGATCTTTTTATCATTGAACAGTAAAATAAAATATTCGAATTTAACATAGAAGTCAGAGCTGAGTTACTAAAAGTAGAATTTGAAGCAACACAAATTAAAAACACATAACATCAAGTGTTTGCTTTAAACAAATACAAAATAAATGCTAAAGATGCAAGGGCACTCTGATTTTTTGGATCCTCACATATTGCATTCTTATGTTTCATTAGTATTATTTTCTTAAGGTCTCAGATATTTCAAAGAATTCCCTCATTCTAAAAAAAACCATTATAATAGTCAAACTAATAACATTTGTGTAGTATTTTATATACATTACTTTATATAAATTGGTGGGTGAGGAAGACAGTTTCAACTTAGTATTAAGAGCCTATTCTTTATTTGAAACCTTATGACTTAAAGATCTGCAGCAGGAGTATATATAACAAGAAGTGGAATTTGAATTAAAAATTTATTTGAAATTACGTAAGGCAAGTCATCATAAAATATGGAGAACACATGTTGTGAACCAAAAATCGATGCATTATTCTGCCAAAGTCATTTTATTTTTCTGATTTGTAGTTTTATTTGTGGAAAAATTCTTTAAATAAGCAAAAATTAACTTACATTTAAGTTTTCATGTAAATTACCATATTTATTGGAAAAATACAGTTATCTAAAGAACACTTCAAGCAATGTTAAGAGGCTGAAACGTGCGTCCTTCGCTAAACACAGATAAGCTCTAGGCATTCAAATAACTATAGAGCAAGTGTGTTGTCTTAGTAGCAGAAATGGACCCAAAGTCCTATATATAATTAGGGGTGAAATAGGAGAAAAATGCTTAAGATGGAATAGGAGAGTAGTTGTCACATTAGGAGCCAAAGGAAAAAAAGGCCCTAGCATAGAAAAAACTAATTTTTCCAACAAGGGTGAACATTCCTACACTTAATTCCGTATATATGATAACCAACATATACTCCTTGGTTTGTGATCATGACTTTCACATGATTAAGAAGTTGGTACCTCCTTATGATGTTCTTAAATCTATCCTCATCCCTAGCTCTACTCCTTACGTTATACTCACATTGAGTAATAAAATGTAACTATCAAACATTCATGGATACCCAGTACTGATCCCAAATGCTGCAATCTCCTTCTGTTACTCAGTTTCTCAAACATGTTCACTCTGCCAAACCATGACCATTTCTAGTGGAGGGGCTTATAGAATTCAAAATGCGTTTAAGATAAAAAGTCTCTTCCTATAAGAAGGAATACTCTCAATGGGCTCAGAGGCAGGGTTTGATATGAATATAGACTGACTTATTGTAAGTCACTAGTTTATCCATTATTCTGTGACTTCCAATCTCTCCAGAAGTTTTCTGTAGTTTGATGGGGACACTGTGGAGCTCTGAGTTTCTTTTCAGCTTACAACTTTCACTAGATTAATGGACCCTTATATTTCAACGGTAAGGCCTTGTGGCCCACAGACTCTAGGGGGCCCTCTCATAGCTTCCACCTCCTGATGTTCATACCCTTTCTCCCCTGTGTGTGACTTGCTTATAAACAAGAGTATGGCAAAGTTGACAGGATGCATGTGATTACAAGTGTGTAATTACATGAAAATGTTACATAAGATTCCAGCACCCATCTTGCTGGAGTCTCTCACTCCCTTGCTGGCTTTGAAGAAGTAAGCAGCCTTGTTGTGGGCTGCCTGTGTTGGAAGGCCCATGTGTCCAAGGAGCTGTGGACAGCCTCTGGGAGAGGAAGGCAGCTTCTGGCTGATAGGCGGAAGAAACTGGAGGTCTCCATCATAAAGCCACAAGGAACTGAATTCTGCTAACAAAAGTATATCCTTCCCCAGTCGAGCCTCAGATTAAATCACAGACCCAGCTGACATATTGAATGCAGCCTTGAGAGACACTATCAGAGAATCCAGCTAAGTCCTGCCCAGACTCCTGATTCACAGAAACTGAGATAATAACTGTGCTTTGTTTTAAGCTCCACAGCTGTGGTAATTTGTTGCACAGCAATACAAGCCTGTTCTTTAGTATTAGAGAAGAAAGAAAATAAATTTGGACAGGAAATGTGCCAAGTCAGCAGGAATACAGCACAGTTATAGTCCAAACTACTCCTCTATCTCCTCTTCATCCTCAGAGCATTGTCCGAATGTCTCTACATTTGGACAGCAGGCTGGTATTTTCAGGGAGTGTATTTCACAACTTGGCTGTAAAAGTAGGTCTTATAAATATTGATGTGGCACTAGAGGGACTACAAGGTCACAGTCTGAAAGGGGTATACTGGTACTTTCAGATGGCCAGCCTAAATTCACTGGGCATTTTTATATCTGTGAGTCTATTGCTGTGGAACCTGAGATACCATTAAAGGAGGAGAAGGAGCTTTAAAAGAATATTTAAAGGTAGTGAATAGAGAAAACCACAAAAATGTCATGTTTATGCCCCACTGAGCTCAGCCTGATCAATGAACCAGTTATTCTTGCTACATTGCAAGGATCATAGACTGGATCTCTCAGCTTTCCTTCTGAACAAGAATCATAAACTTGATAAAGTCATCTAGCCAAATACTGAGTTCCTCCTATATAGCAGCCATTAAATGGAATACTTCACACTTGTTATATTATATATTTCTCATAATAACTCCATGAACCATAACTATTGCCCTCATTTTATAAGTGAGGAAAAACTTCAATTAGTTGTCCAATGCCACTGAGCTAGGATTCATAATCAGATTTATTGGACGCCAAAATCCTTGTTGTTTCTATAATTTTAAGCTACCACTTTAAGCTGCATTTCTCCATTCTTTCAAACTGCAGTGTTTGTAAATTTGGGGGAAAATACATGAAAAACTATTTTGCACATAGTATGTGCTCTGAAATTGGTAGCTTGGTTATCATTGACCACCTATTCCCACCCATATCATAATTGGCACCCAGTAAAATTAGGTTGCAGTAAATATCAAGAGCGTTCCTCAAAGTAAAAAGAAATAAAAATAGCATTCTATTTTATAGAGGCTTAAAAGTGAAATCTGGGTTCTCTAAATAAGTCTTAGATATTTTTTAAATTTTAGTTTTTTAGTACTGACAAGCCGATCTTTCCCGTAAGCCTGTTGAATCACAGTTGAACAGTAGAGATTAAGTGAGATCCAAAAACATGAACCTGGAGCAAATGGCTCAAATTTCCAAACCTTAGAGGTGGTTCAGGGGTTTCCCTCCTTCAGGTGTAAGCTTCCCAGCCTGATTCGTGCAGCAGGAGATCCCGGGGGCTTCATCCTTCCTGCACAGCTTAAAACAACAGAGTTCACCATATTCAATTTCACAAATCAGTGAAATTTCACAAATAAGTCTGGAAACTGATATAGGCTTGCCAAGCAAAGAACATAAAATAGACAATATGTACAATCAACCATTTATTATCATTATAATTTCATAAAAGACATTTTAATTTTAAAAAGTAGAAAAAACATCATAAAGGACAATCCTTTAAGTGAGCACATTTAACTTGAAGGAAAACACACTCTGCTTTCATTTTTGTACCTCTTCTGTGTCTTGCAGCTGACTCATGAGAACTTTGACATTGATGGACACAAATCCTCAGACCGGCCTTTGGGAACCATAGACCTGGAGGACTCCGGAGCCCATCCTGGAGTGGAGAGTTCGGTTGGGATTTCCAGAGACTGCGCTGGCTGTGCTATACCACATAGGAGTTTTGGTTAGTCAGCTTCTGTCCAAACACACTGTGGTGAAAGGCTTCAAGTGGACACCATGTTGTGGTTTGCTGTTTTACAACCCCCAGAGCTCTGTGTGGTCCAAATCGGCAGTCTCCAGTGGCCCCCAAAGGCCACAAAATTGCCCAGTTCCACTGTTACATTATTTATTCATGTAGTTGTCCCCCCTCCTCTTCCTGAGGTGTAGGCCAGAATGGTCACTGATGCTGTTTGTGTAACGTTCTGTCCTTTGGGATCTGAGGGGTTGAATCAAATGAATACCAACTGAGAAAGAAAACTGAAATCAGGAAGGGACCACGGTTACGGTTTCCCACGGTCCCCTCATAGTGTTTTCACCTTTCTTTCCCATTTTCCCTGAGTTCTCAGGATTCTGAGACAGAACGTTCTCAAGAACAGCAGCATATGAAGCACCATAGGCTTCTGAGATCTCCAGGCCCGCCTCGTCAACACACACGTGAAGACTCTGGGCCCCTAAAAGACATGCATTTTGCACAAGTCACACAGCAAGTTAGTGGCAGAAACCACTATAGGACCAGGGACACCCCACTGTCTTTATCAAGAAAGAAAACTCTTTTCCCCTTTCTTTAACTGAAGCAAGCTTATAGCTTTTCAAAAGAAGTTTTGAAAATGAGTGGGAAAAAAACTACGCTGACTACTCAAATATAGAAATAAATGAGCTTGCAGAAAGTGCATATTTCGTTTATCTTCCTGGACCGTGAAAGGCAGCAATTCTTGCTTTAAACAGTGTAGACTTTGGAAATATGCCCAAATCCCACCTCTGAAATTTGTAAGTGATAAGACTTAGGGAAAATTAATAAATATCTTTGTGTCTCCGTATTGTTGAACGTAAAATGGAGATGAGAAAACTAACCTTGTAGGACTGCGGTAAGGATGAAATAGGACAGTGCATATAAAGCTCTTAGGCCAGTGCCCAGCCCACAACAAGTGCTGTAAGGAAGCCCCTACAATGGACCGTGGTTGCTGTTTCCGTTGCTTTTGCTAATACAGCTAATATCAACTCTATCAGCCCAGCGCTTAGAGAAAGAAATCCATGGTCTTGCATTTCCTGTCAAACTGCTTTAGAGTCCCTTCGTATTCTCAATTTTCAGGCTTAGGACATTTTCATCTTTCACTTATTCTTTTTTTTACACCTTTTGCCTCATAGCCCATGAGCAGGCTGGGATTGTAGCATTAAATACAGCCTCCCTCACCAGCCAGATAAACTGTACTCACTGACTAATGTTTCACTCGTAGAGAAAGAAACCTCCATATTCTTCAAGTATTTACTAAAATATTGTGGGGAAAATGGTTAAATTCTTGAATGTCTCCTTTCTATGGGAAATTAAACAGAATTCTCTGCATTCCAGGGATTTTCAATCCTGGGGCTTATTGAGAATTAGCTGTGTGAAAAAAAATACAGGTTTGCAGATGCTAATTTAAGTCACAATGTTCTTGAAGTATAATATGCGATTCATATTTCTATAAAGATAATCATCATAAGAGGGGCACAAATCAGCTGCTAATTTAGTTGTCTAGCAACATATTCTACTCTATTGTGTTGGATCTGTGTGATCACATCTTCTGGGGTTTTAGGTTCCAGGCCCAAGCTCCCAAGGCAGGTTTTCAGCAGGGCTAAGACTGACGCTGGGTGTTAAAAACAGGCATCAGAGCCACTCTAGATTTGAGAACGGAGGAAAAGAGGTTTGAGGAGCAGCACTTTCTTCTAAGTGCTTCCAAGCCCAGGACTCATTCCTGGTGACCGTCCCTATTCAACTGGACTCAAGAGTTGATTTGTCTGTTTCAATTTCCTGTAGCTCGTATCAGGACTTTTTACCTTCCTGACCTATGGCCTAAAAATATAATTAAGCTTTTCCAGCACTTGTTTATCTGTAAATGTAGCATAAAAATCTTATTCAAGATTTTTGGAAGGCGGGACTATAAGTAAAGATGAAAAATAAATCTCTCTGTAAAAGTTACTCTTACCAGGGGCTGGCCTGGTGGCGTAGTGCTTAAGTTCATACACTCCGCTTCAGTGGCTCAGCGTTTGCAGGTTCGGGTCCCGGGCATGGACCTACACCACTCATCAAGCCATGCTGTGGCGGTGTCCCATATATAAAATAGAGGAAGACGGGCACAGATGTTAGCTCAGGGTAATTTTCCTCAGCAAAAAGAGGAAGATTAGCAACAGATGATAGCCCAGGGCCAATCTTCCTTATACACACGCAAAAAAGTTACTCTTACTGCAAGCTGTCTTTTTGCCTTCCTTTCCCATCACTGGCCTACTCTTCTAGGATCTGTTAATTAACCAGCAAAATTTATATGCATCATGTATAAGCCTGGGGGTGGGTACGCTATAGGCAGGAACAGGTTTGTCTAGGTTGCTGTAGGGAAGCTAGAGAAGGTTCTTGTAAGAACTGCCTATGGCCACTCTGGGGTAGGGGCCTGATTGTCAGTGGTGGTGGGATAGGGCCAAGTCTTGGGATGATCATGGACTTGGGAGGTTTTTCAGAGCTGAGAGTTGAGAGAAGAATATCTGTGGATAGGAACAGGCCATGGCAAAGGTCTGAGAAAAGGAGGGAAAATCTACAAGGCAACTGTAGAGAGAAGGAAGTTCCCATGTCCACTGGGCCACTTAGCTGCAATAGTTGTTCCTAGGTGGTCAATTTATGTCAGCAGAGACCAACTACATTATCACTAGTATATACTGTAGTATAGTGTGTGTGTGTGTGTGTGTGTATGTTATTTGGTGGGGGTGGTGACATCAAGGGAGTGGAGCTAAGGGAATTGCACAGACACCAAAGCTACCAACTATTGCCACCTTGTGATTAAGAGAAAGGGAAGAGCGTTTTATATTTGCAGGGAGCAAACATTAGAAGACACCTAGGCCCTGAATGTTGTCATTTGCTGAAAGAATTTTTATAAGCAAAAAAAAAGTCACCTTTTGGTCATAAACCATAATGATTCTAAATGTGTCTGAAAATAAATAGGCAAAGATGCTTCTTAAAGTTTATTTCAGGGTTTGGGGAAGCTCTGTAAGAACTTCTGTATATAAATCTCCTTGAATGATTATTACCAATATTACTAAAGTTAATGATGACTCTCCCTAGAGACAAGGGGAGTCTTAAATTATGAAATTTATCAGCTAAAATAATTTAAACATCACTAAAATCTATGATTAGAGCTGATTAGAAAAAGGGTGGAATACATGATCAGAAATTATTAATTATTAAAATTTTGATACAGAAAAGAAAAAAGAAAGAAATTGAGAATGGCCTTATTGAAATCTCTTTTCTATTGTAGCTCTCAGTTCTGCTCTTCACAGCATGGTTTCATAGTAATCATATTTCTTTACCAACAATACTGTTTCCTAAGATAATTGTGCACGAGAGAAACCGTACACCATCTTGTGAAAAATGACTGAGGATTTACTCACAGGCAGATCACAAAATAGGTATATACTGGAGAGCTAAATTCCTATCCTAGTGACTTAGGACTTTTCTCACAGTGTTTCCAAAATGTGAATCTTGTGTTTATGTTACAATGAACGTACAAACCAAATAAGGGGGGAAAGTCTAATGACAGTATAAGTGTCAGAGCAGAAAACCTAAGGCACATATGAGTATTATTTTCATGGGTGCTAAGTAAGGGCTTAATCCAAAAGTGATCTTGAGATGATGTATTTACAATTAAAGTGGGGACATGTTTTTCAATAAAGGCTATCCTGTTTTTATTTTGCATAAAAGTCTTTTTGCTATTTACATGCAAGGAAAGTGATGGCTATAATGTGGGGCCTTCATGAGATCCAAAAAGGGTCAGCCCTTAGGAATGAAGAAATTTGGTAGGTGAATAAGAGAATATACCCATTTTAATTGTAAAGAGATTTAATCAATACCTAATGAATAAGAAAATACGATATGATGTCTTAGAGTTTAACGTGTAGACAAGTCATATGAGGAATGTTGAGTAGAGGTAATTTTTTATGGCACTGGTGAGCTTGACTCCACAGCCACAAGAAATTCAGCCCAGAAGGAAAAATAGAAACCAATTTAGTTCATAAACCAAGCCTTTCCTGAATGCCTACATATGCACAGTGCTTGATATATGTCATCTCCTTTAAGAGAGGAGCACATTTTACACAGTATTTCAGAGCCAGCTAATCTTTCCTTAAGAAAAAAAAATCAACATTTAAAAATGCATAGTTTACACCTGTGCAGAGGAGGCCACACCAAAGAAGCCATTTCCAGACGCCAAGAATCAGTGGATGATTGAGGAATAGAGTGATGCATTGATTCGCTCAATTCACACTCAATGGAAGGAAAAATTGGAAGCATGTTAGTAAAGAAACGAGCATCAGGCAACCAGAGTAGATCCCAAGAGGAAAAAGTGGCAGCTAGAGGGCGAAGTGAATTCTGACCCAAAGCACAAAAGAGGGGCCTTGGTATAAACAGAGGGATTAGCTTGAAGCCTATGTGCAAGTTTGCCTTAAACCAGTGGCCCTCAGCTCTGAATGCTTACTTATACCACCTGGAGTGCTTTAGCAACCAACACTGCTCCCAAGGCCCCACCAGGGACCAATTAAAGCCCAAATTACTGAGGGCTGGGCCCAGACAGAAGTCTATGTAAAACTCTCCAGATGGTTATAATGTGCATCCAGGGTTGAGACATATGGCCTTGAAGTTACTGACCTTGAAACCTTCCAGGAAAGGCCAGGAGAGGGACCACTGCTTCCAACAGTAGGAAGAGTCTCTAGCCTCGGGGCCAAGAAGGCTTTGCAATCAAATTTTGACTAGAGATATGACTTTATATTCTTACATCTGTAGTCTTCTTTCTTGTCTCTCAGTGTTTATTACTTCATTTACAGGATTAGCAATAATTTCTTGAAAAGCTAAAGTATTCTGTTGTTTATATGACCTAGAGAGAAGGTAGGTCTAAGAAATCAAGGATGAGAACGAACCCCAGTTGGAGTGGGTTCATGTCGTTAGATTGTCTGGAATGACTGGATTTTAGGCCAAAATGAATTTTATGGAATTTTAGGATTAGACGGCTAGAAGAAAACACACAAGGTCAACATTTTTTGTTCTGTTTCTCTTCATTTCTACATTACTGTAACCTTTTACTAATAAGAACTATCATCTATTGAGCAGCTACATTTGCTTGGTAGATGTTACGCTAGTCTTTATACGTACAATCCCTAATATTCATAATAACCCTAAATAAATACTGCTATCCTTTTTAGGGGGTCAAAACTGAGGTTTAATAAAATTAGACAGTATTTTTTAATGTCAAACATGTAGTTAGAGGCTGAGCAAGAAGTTAAATTCAGGTGTGTTTGAATCCAAAGCCTGTTATTTCAGTAAAATTGACTATCGAACTCTTCCTGTGAAATAACTTCTCTGACGCCTAATGGTAAGTACACTAATTGTTGATTCGATTTAATTAAAAAATCTCTTATATTTTACTTCTTTTGAGGAAGAGAGTGACAGATTGACATAAAAGTAGTGGGGAGCTCTACCTAACACCAATGGGAAGAATGTTTGGGGTCAGTTAGTTATCTCTTTAATGTATTTTTATTTTATCTTCGATTTTTTGCAGTTTGAATATAGTATGCTTATGTGTAGTTTGTTTGACAATTATCCTACTAGGTATTCTCTTAGCATCCTGCATTTGTGGTTTGGTGTCTGACAATTTGGGAGAAATCAGTCATTATTTTTATTTCTTCAAATATTGCTTCTGTTTCTTTTTTTTCTCCTTTTGGTATTCCCATTAAGTGTATGTTACAACTTTTGTAATTGTCTCATACTTTTCCGATATCCTGTTCTATTTTTGGTTGTTGTTGTTTTGTTTTGCAGTCTTTTTTCTTTGCTTTTCAGTTTGGGAAGTTTTTATTGACATATCCTCAATCTCAGAGATTCCTTCCTTGACATGTCTAGTCTACTAATGAGCTCACCAAAGGCATTTGTCACTTGCAGTAATGTTTTTTTGTTTGCTTGTTTCTAGCACTTCTTTTTAATTCTTTCTTAGAATTTCCATCTCTCTGCTTACATTATCCATCTGTTTTGGCGTGTTGTCTACTTTTCCCGTTAGAGCCCTTAATGTATGAATCATAGTTGTTTTATTCATGGTTTGAGAATTCCAACATCCCTGCAATATCTGGGTCTGGTTCTTGCTTGCTATGTCTCTTCAAATTGTGTTTTTTGCCTTTTAGTATGCCTCATAAGATGTGCTGTGTGAAAGAACTGCGGTAAATAAGCCTTTAGTAATGTGATAAGATGTGGGGGAAGGAAAGCATTCTATAGTCCTATGACCAGTGACGGGCGAGCCTGTGCCCCTGGACTTTGAACTTTACAAGTGCTTCTCAGTCTCTTCCCCACCTTCAAGCGGTCCGGATGGGCTAGAGTGGGCTGCAGTTGGGTATTTCCCTTCTTCCAGGTCTTTTAAGCTCATATAAAACTCCAGCAAGTTAGGTTCTGGTAAAACAGTTTCTCCTGAGCGCAGGCCTTGTTAAGAAGAACAGAGTGCTTTGGCATATTTCAGAATGGTTCCTTTTCTGCTCCCCCTGCCAGAAGCATGAGGGAATTTTTTACCAATAAAAGTCTAGGAGGTAAAACTCGCAAAAGCGTGGGGCCCCCAAATGACTGGGTGCCTGGGGTCTTTAACTCTCAGACTTGTCCTCATGGAGCCTCCAGCAATTTGTCGATCACAGTTCGGCTTTTCCTGCCCCAGCACTGCTTTCCACGGAGGTGTCTGCTCAGGTAAGTTGTGATTCTCTGTATACACCTGTCTGTGTCTCTAATTTTGGGGGCAGCAGTTTGCCCTGTGACCTCACTTCTCTAAAGGATCTAAGAACAGTTGTTTTTCTCAATTTGTTCAGCTTTTTACTTGTTGTTAAGGTGGAATGGCAATTTCTAAGCTCTTTACATGTCAAACCAGAAACTGTAAGTCTCTTTAAGGTAATTTCATTATTTCTCACTACTTTTTAGCAAAAAATGCAAACTAAAATAGAAAATAATAGCTCAATTAAACAATCTTCAAGGATAAACTTCTCTTCCTACTGAGTTTGAGAGAAATTAATGTTACTTTATATCATTTGTGTTGTCTGTATTTGTCTCATTATTCTTGTTTTCTGGCATAAGCCCCACAGCTGACAGGCCACAGATGATCTCACTTATCTAATTTAACCCTCATATGCAGGTTAGCAGCACTTTAGAATGAGTTTTTGCTTTAAAAAATATATTGAGTGGACAAGCAAAGAGGTTAATCTCAGTTATAAAGACCTTCTTGGTACCGAAGTTTTGCCCTTGAGCTCATCAGTGCCATGTCTCTATTGATTGAGCGTTTTGGTGTTAACTATCTGTCCTGCTCTTTAATAGTTATGTTTTCCAGTTCTTAAATATTCTATTGCTTATTTGTTCCTTGTACCAAGCTTTGGTACTTGTAATTCTCTTTAACTTTTTAGACCTGCATAGATTCTGACATTTTATTGTGATAATTCACTAAGACATATTCTGATCAGCAATAATCTTGTTGACCATATCTGACTCAGACTCAACATGTACACTTTTTATGATATTCATGATTTTAATTTCTTTTTAACTCAGTGGACCAGGTGCTAAGTGCTCTATGTAATGAGATGGACAATTGGAGTAATGCCCCCATATCCACCTCAGCTGATATGCCTAAAACGATTAATGTCATTCTATTTCCTTTGCCTATGAGTAATTCAAGATGGGCAGACCTAGCCAATTTGAACTAATGAGCTCAGAAGTGGTTTGCTGGGAGATTTAGAAAAGAGTTTCCCACACTTAAGAGAGAGGCATTGGAAGCCAGTCATTGTTTAGCTTTTAATTGACAGCTGGGAAACGTGTACTCAGGATTGCTACTGGAAGCCCTTCTAACAATGACGAGGAGCTAAGGATGAAGTGGACAAGAGGTCTGAGAGATGAAAGGAACTCGAATCCTCAATACTGTTGAACCACTGGATCAACCAAACCAAGGCCCCTTAATTTGGATTTTTTTTTTCTATGTGAACTTCTAATTGCATAAGAAAATTTGAAACAGATAATAAGCACCAGAGTGAGATGGTATGGTAGACAGAATAATGGTTCCTCTGAAATGTCCACACCCTAATCCTTAGAACCATGAATATGCTACTTTACAAGACAATAGGGACTTTTCAGATATGATTACTTTTAAGGACTTTGAGATGGGGAGATTATCCTGGATTATCTGGGTGGGCCGTTGTCATCAAAAGGGTCCTTAAAGTAGAAGAGGAGGAGGTCAGAGTGATGTGATGTGAGAAGGACTTGACCTGCTGAATTTGAAGATGAAGGGGACCATGAGCCCAGAAATTGCAGCTGGCCTCTAGAAGCTGGAAAAGGCCAGGAAATGGATTCTCCTTTAGAGCTTCCAGAAGGGAACATAGCTCTGCCAACACCTTTATTTTAATTCATGTTGGACTTCTAACCTACAGGAATGTAAGATAATAATTTTGTATCACGCCATTAAGTTTGTGATAATTCGTTACAGCAGCAGTAGAAAACCAATACAGAAGGACAAAAGCCACAGCAGATATCAAGGAGCTGGCCTGGTGGTCGTACATAGGCCTTGATCTGTTGAATATAAACAATTTCTCAGAACATCAACATCAGACAAGGCAACTATGTGACTATGATGGCTTGACTAAAAAAACATCACTCTGTAATAATATCCGAACACAGGCAAAAGTGTGAACCACATACCTTAAGCTATAAAAATGACCAACCATTCTCCCATCCTGGTTAATACGAGTGACTACGTCTTCTTGACCAATTACTGTTTTAGCTTCGCTTAGTATTTGCTCCTAGATAAGATCTATTAAGAAAGGTCCAAGTATAAAATTACACTCCCTTCATGACAGTATCCAATCCAGATTAAAGCCCCACATTTCTACAAGTGCCCCCAGATCACCAAAAACAAGCTCAAATCTGATAAGTCCTTTCTGATACCCTCTTGCTAAGATGCCCCATGGTTCCCCATGATGTTTGTTTTTCCCTTCTGCAGTGAGTGATAAACAAAACTTGCTCAGCTGCAGGTGTGGTACTGGAGGTCTTTGCCTAGACAACATGGACAGGAAGTATATCCAAATATGTTTTTAAAGAAGTTGGGTATTTGTGCAAATTATTTTATTCTGTAATTAGAGGTCCAAAAAAACAAATTCTGTTAACCAAAATCTAGAGAGACTAGAGCTTTCTTGTACTTTCTTCCATTCATATATGTGCTAGTTTTGTATCACATATGGTGAGCGCAGGAAGGAGTACACTAATCTATTCTGTGGATGTGTCCTTGTCACGGAGAATTACACTTAGGAGAAGCCAAGGTTGTAACTCAAAGTGAAGACATATTCAATCCTAGGGTTGAAATAAAGGTGTTAAAGCCAGCAACATCAAGGTCATTGGTCAAGAAAGTAGAGTGTTGTGAATGAGGTTTGATTTGGGTGTTGGCTTCACTTTATTTGGTCAGGCTGAGAGGCGATTTACAAAGAGAGGTGACATAATTGTAATAACTCTTGATGTGGTGCCCTGCAGGTGCTGCTGGGGTGGGTTCTACTGCTCAAGGTTGATAGGATGATGGCCTAAATCACTGCTGTGTGATACAGGTTTCTATATTTTTAAGTATAAGGTACGTGTAAATTCCTATGAAAGTGTTAATTCCATAAAACAGATCCTGTGTAATATAAAGTAGGTAATAGACTAGTTGATTTGATTAAATGCAATTCATAACTAAAATGTTTAAGAATATGCCCTAAACTTTACTTAATTTTTATTTATCAGTAACACTAAACATTGGCATAATATATGTAAAGTTCTAAGAAAGCATGAAATAATCTAAGACCATAGGTCTTAAATCCAGATATTTTAGAGAAAAAGATCAAGAATAGATAAGTGTTAAAAATGTACAGTGACTTGAACAAGATATTTATTTCAATGGCACACCAAAAGCGGGACATATGAGTGGTCTGCCCTGATATGCAGAAGTATTTAATGTCAGTATCACTGGCATTGTTTAGAAATGCAGTAACCAGATTGGATTTTACCTGATTTTTATTAATTAAAAATTCTCTACAAAAAATGTGTGCCCTTGGTATGGATAGACAACCCATTGTTCCACCCCTTTGGTATGTGGCTGTTTATCTTACTCGCATGGAATAGAGCCGAAGTAAGTGGTCCAAGGTGGTGGGGGATTGTTCCATTCAAGGATCAAGTTTTCTCCCATATAGTTGTCTCTTCATCCCTTATGGTATTGTCTTCATCTGCACGATGAAAACCTAGTCCTACATACATTGCTCATGGGAATGTAAAATAGTGCAACAACTTTGGAAATTGTTCTCACAGTTTCTATAATACGGGTTAAACATACACTTTCCCTATAGCCCAGTAATTCCATTCTAGATATTAACTTCAGAAAAGTGAAAACATATGTTCACATAAAAATTTGAACAAGATTATTCATAGCAACTATTCTCATAATAGCCCCAAACTGGAAACAACTGCATTACCATCAATAGGAAAAACGATAAAAATATGGGTAAATATCTTAGGGTATAGTCACACAAAAGAATACTACTTAGCAATGAAAAGAAATAAAGTATTAGTACATGCAACAATATTGATGGAAAAGTGGCATGAGGAAACTTTAGGAATAATGGAAATGTTCTATATCTTGATTTGAGTGATGAATGAATACCTTTTGTCAAAATTTTCCACTTAAAATCTATGCATCTTACACTAAAATATACCTCAAAAAAACAAAAGCTGGGTCATAACCACATCACTATTCTATCTTGTGGCAGTGGAAAAGAATGCAAGAGAAGAGAAGGCAATTTGTAAATTTTTCACTTTAATTGGGGAAATGGAAGTCAAGAGGGACCCCATCTAGCCACAAGAAAGTGTGGAGAGTTTTCTCTAGCTGGAGACCATATGCCCAGAGTGAAATTTATTACCTTGAAGGAAAGCAGAGAAAAGGGTAGTTGAACATCTACAAAATTTAATAACTACATATAGATATATAAAATCCTCTATGAACATTTGTGTATTTGTTAAAATAATGGTGAATGTTAAAACCACAAATGCAATTTGTTCTTTGAGACCTATAGAGGTTCATTTTATCCCAAATAACATTTGAGCTACTGACCATGACATTCTACATTGATCTATTTAAACCAAGAAATAGAAATGCCTCGTAAGCTAACCACCTAAGCCCTGGGATCTTGCTATAACAATGTCTATTTAAATTTTAGTTTATTTAAACAGTCTTAATTATTACTGTTTTGATAGATATATGTACCTTCATCTACTTTGCAGTGTCAGTATTCCGATATTTGCTACTTTTCCAAAGACTATGGAAATAATTGTAGTGATTTATGTTTGCACATTTGTCCTGAAGAACTCTGTTTAAATTTCAACACTGGCAAGCTAAATATCTATACTTAATAAAGTGTAGATTTTTCTCTGCACAATGGGAGTTTCTTTTATAAACCTAGTCTCCACTGATTTTTATAATATTTATAGAAAATATAAAGTAAAAGAACTAGAATGCTTTAATTACAATGGCTTTTATTTTTGTAATTTACCTTTTATTTTTCAATTCAAATAATCTTATTTTTATTTCATAGCGATGAATATTCATCCCCTTGCCTTTTGGGTTAGCTTCTTGAAAGATTAGTTTCTTATGAAATGTCTCCACTTCCTTCCATCTATTCCCCAGTGCCCTGCAATCTGACTTTCCATCATTCTAAATGAACCACTCTCTTTAAGTTGCCTGGAAAGCCTTTTTAAATTCAAAGCATGCTTTTTAGTGATTTTCTTAATTGAATTTGGCAGAATTTGACATTTAAAAAAATCTCTTTTCAGCTTCTTTTACTATCACTTTCTCCTTCTTTTCCATACTATCAAATGCTTCCTCAGATCCTTTCTTGCTTTCTCTTCCCTCTTTAATTGTTGTATTTCTTCAGGTTTCCATACTTGGACCATAGTCTTATCACTCTAAATGCCTATGACTTTGATCCTAAACATTGTTGACTCCCAAATCATCATCCTTGACCTTCCCTGAGCACTCTTTCACCACTACCATCCAGTATAGATGTTTCAAAGAGACCTCAAACTAATCTTTCTAGAAGCTAAACACATGTATTTCTGAACTGATCTTCATGTATTTGTTATCTATGCTAAGAACATCATTTTTCATTGTCTCTCAATTAGAAACTTTGAAATATCTTCCCATATTTATCCTTTATCATATCTAAAAATTTTACTGAATGTTTTAGATACTCAGTATTCTCATTGTCTCATTTTTCAGGTCCTGTTTTTCTTTTGTTTAGATTATTGCAACAGTGTCCTAACTTACCTCTTTGTTTCTATCTTCCCCAAGTTATTGTCAACACTATTGTTTGAGTTATCTTCTTAAAAGACAAAACAGTCTGCCACAATCCTTAAAGATACAACTCAGATTGCACATTTTTTCTTTAAAATACAAGCATGGACTCATCTATTTTATCAAGATTATCAAGAGTCAAAAAGATGACTCTCCTGGCATAAGACTCCTGTATCTATATTTTACTGGCTACACTGGAGCCTGTTTCTCTTTGGGATGTGGACTGCATCATCAACCATGCGGGGACCCACAGGCCCTGTGCTTCTAGACCTCACATGCCAGAGTGCTCATGATCTCTGCAGCTTGCCAGATAAGAGAAGAATAAAAAGATCAAAATCAAAACTTCTGAACTGTATTTATTGGATTTACAAAGCATTCTACATCAGTAAACCTGAGCGTCAGCAAATGTTAAGCAAGTTACCCTTTTGGAAAAAGATAGCAAAACCCTGAGGCTAGGTCAGAAGGGTGTTTGAGGGCAGCTAGAGCTGAGATGCTATCAAGTATCTTCTTTAATCCCGTCTAAGAACACATAGGCAGGGTCTGGCACATAGTAGGCTCTCAGAATATACTTGCAGATCTGAATTTGAACAAGAGAATGAAGAATGGTGATCTCATATTTCCATTTCATGCAGCCATGCATAAAAAAGATCTGGGTAACTCATTTCAGAAAAGAATACCAGCTCTGGGAACCCCTTGAGTCATTAGGCTATAATTGTGTTCAGAAGCCTGTGTGAAAAGAAGCCAGAAACCACTGGATGTGGGCGAGTAACTTTTCCCTTAAAGGGCCCTGAGGAAGACGTGCATAACATTATGAATCAATGGGTAGGATCAGCTAAATGTTATGAATTTAACACTGAAGATAAACTATTGAATGGCTCTGATAGGCAGTATCGCATGCTGGAAAGAGTATGGATAGAGGAGACCTGTGTTCTGGCTCTGACCCTTCCTAGCTTTGTAACCACAGGCCAAGTGTTCTTTTTTTTTTTTTTTTTTAACTGCGTTTCACTTTTCACATCATGAAGTGGGGAAATAGAGTTGCTTTGAAGATCTAATGAGATAGGAGTATTGAAACATGCTTTGTAAAACTTTGACAAGGATGGGTTCCTATAAACCATCTAGTCCTACATTTACCAGCAAAGTTTACAGTCCCTCAGTGTAATTATTTAGTAATGAAAAGATGGAAGTTGCTACAGAATTCTGCTCTTTAAACAGAAGATGCTCTGTGATTTTGGGTAAAAAGGAATTAAAGTCAAAAGAGTTTGCCCTCTGTCTCCCTGCTGGCAGGTGGATATGCAGAGTCTTCAATGTACAGACATCAGGATTAGAATATTGACCCAATGGCAATGTCTGTATTCTAGACCTATCATAGTAGCTGCTTGCAGTTTCATAAGTATTATTGTTATTTATAAATTTTCTTCAAATGGTACATTACTGGCTACCATTACAATGAATTGAAAGCCTGAAACACAGCCAGATCATGGTGAGCAAAGAAGGATAGACTGAAGTTCCTCTGGGCAAGCTACCCTGTGTATGTTCAGTCTTGAGAGTAAGAATGGTGCAGGGCATGCTGAAACCCAGGAGAAAAATCACAATGATGAGAGACATGGCAGCATGCAGATGAGTCCTGTGGGAAACAAATGGCAATAGATCTTCTCTTCAACAAGAAAGGCTGTGCCTACCGACATGCCCTCCAAAACCAATGAATTCACTGGAAACTTTATATACTCATTGTGTGTTCTCTTGAGTGCAATGAGAGACAAATCTCCCCATTTCTCCCCACATTATTTAGTTTTTAACATAGATATAATGTTATGGAGGCAGTCTGTCACAAGAAAGCTATATTTTATAAATAGATGCCAGAGGTCCAAACCAAGGAAATCATTTTGCATACAAAAATAGAATGTCCCTGTTTTTGTATTTTGTTTTGTTTTTCCATTTATACCCCCATGTGGGTATCAGGTATCCATCTAACATAAATATCTTTTAATTTTACATGTTGAAATGAGTGGGTAATCTTAAATCTTGCTCTATGGAGAATTGGATCAGGACTCTGAGTGCAATAAGAATTGGATTGAGATTTTGGCTGTGTTAATGTTTTCTTCATGCAAATGACATCTTAGGAAAATGCTTGAAAACCTAGCATTAAAATATGTCACATGAAGATATGCCATAGGATATGTCCAAAGGGTGTTTGAAGAAGTTGGAACCCACACTGGAAACCTTTGCAAAGTTAAGGATCAATTGTTCTATTTTAGGCAAGAACTAACATGAGTCCAAACATCTGTACCGTTCTGTAAAAATTTATCAACACAGTACTAAGATTCTGCCATTCATCAGTTTCAGATTAAATTTAAATCTCATATACCTCTAAGATACCTTTCATGATGTAAATGATATTTTAAAACTTTTCCCTGGCTATTTAGTAGTGAGCATCCTGAGGGAGAAAGAGTACGTTGTAAAAACACTAGAATCCCTGTTGTCCATACTTCCTAACTGATTTCAATTATGTTCAAGTTTCCCCTAATGCAAGTCATTTCCTGCTCTGTAGATAGTCTAACATACCACCCTGGAATTCCAGCATCACCCTAAATTGCATTATACCACTCTAAAATAAACTTTTCATGTCATGAGCCTTTTTATTAATAACATTTTGCTTTGAATTGCATTTAAAATGAAGTACTACAGCAATTTCCTGAGCAATAACTAGAATTTACTGCTGCTTTTCTTCATCTGGTAACCTTTCATCACACACAGTAGATGGATGGCAAATCTAGCCAATTAATATCCAGATAATATTTTTATGCCTTTTTGTAACTAGAGTTGTTTGCTTGAAGGAGGCATGCTAGCCTTAATTACTGTCATTGTTTACTTAGGATACAGTGGCAAGTCAAATTTCAAAGAAAAACCGTAGATTATAGTGAAAGTTCCAAGTTTTCTACGTGGACCAATGCCTTCTGCACGCAGGTGTGGGACTTCCTGCAGCAGACAATGTGTTTCTACAGCTGCCGGTCTTTCACACCTGTCAAATGGCTCCGACTGTGCTGGAGTTTGTCCTTAAAGAATAAATGAACACAATGATCAAATATCACCCCCACATAAATCTTTCTTTCTTCATTCTCAATCTGGTAATAACTGAAATCTTTGGGGGAGTTCATTACCAAGCAGAAAAACTTGGCTGTGAGAATTTTCTTTCTTGTTTAAAAACTGTTATTTATTTTTATTTTTTAGTGCTACCATCTTTTTGGTAAAAGCTGAGAAAATTTGTAGAACCAGTTTGCCAGGTTATTCATACATGTGTTCCAGAAAAGGTATAATATGCAGGTCCCCTAACTCAAAATTATCCTCTTTCCATATGTGTTGAATCATAGGCTATTGACATTTTCTTAGAAGCTATAACAGTTTTTTAATTCAAACTTTTGTTTTAAAGGATGATAAAAGTGGTCCTGGTGAGAATGATTGACGTGGTCAGTTTCACACAGCTTAGATGGAAACTTAGTCCTATATGCCAGCTGCTTCTCTAATGAGTGTAATTTAGGTTAATAATCTCCTTGTTTTAAAATAAAAATAATTATGGGGGTAGTTGAGTCTATCAGCCAGTCATTCTTCAATGTGAATGAATTTAAATTATTTTCTTCTTAAATGATATCCGTTGCAGAAATGAGGGGACTAATAAGCATTTGGGGGAAGGGAAAGAGGGTTATTGGCGTCTTCTGCAGAGAAAACAGTGTTACAAGTCGAAGCAAAGAGAAAAGAGACTGGAGTTTAACAGAAAATAAAAATAAAGGTATGAATAGATCCAAAAAGGAGGGGCAGGCAAAGGGAATCAAACATAAATTCAACCTATCTTGCAATTGTGCCCAAGGTTCTGATGGCAAACTTATTTCTATTGAATCTCATCTTATATGCCAAGGGGCTGTAAGCATATGCTTGTATTATAAAGAGACTCGACAGTGCCATCAAACAAAGATTTTTTTTTTCCTTTTAGAAAAGGATTTTGTAGGGGGTATGGAAAGAGTTAGAACGATTGAGGGGTCCTGGTGGCCAGGGTTGGGGAGGATTCCAATTAGGGTGAAGTAGTACTATGTACACATATCACCAGGCTCTGTGAATTTTTTCAGACATATATCTCAAATATCTATCCAAACTGCTGAACAGACCAGTTTTGAACAGTATTTTTCTTTGCTTGGCTGCATTTATCAATTGATAGTAATCTGTAGACCGTTAATAACTAACATTGAACCTCTATGAAAGTTAGAGAAAATTCATAAAGTGGATTTGTCCTAAACATTTCTAACAGAGGGAAACTTTTTTTTGAGAATCCCGAATGTTTACCAAAGCCCTGATCTAATTGCTTTTTTTTTTAATTTTTAAAATTTTAGACTTCATTGTAGATACAACCACAGATAAGAATATTTAATTTAAAGCCTGATGACTATTTGTATTTATTTTGATATCTAAAGGAATGTCTTCTCACCTATATCAATTAACATGTTTGACTGTAAGTAGTTGAAAATCAGATGATGGTAGCTGATGTAATAAAAACTTTTTACTTATTCAGAACAAACATTTAATTACTTCATAAATAAGACCAAGATAGGCAGTTCAAAGCAGGTTCTTTTATTCTTCTACTCTACTATTCTTGTTATGTCGGCTTTTGGTATTTGTGCGTATCAATCTCCTTAGAGATTCAAGATAGCTGCTGTGGCTCATGACATCAAAATTACATCCAAAGGCAAAAAGTAAGGGGCAAAACTCTTCTCATGGAAATGAAAGGCCCCTAAAAGATTTTTTGTTGAGTCTAGTTTGCCACAACAGATATATATCCAAACCTTAGACTCACAACAGGCAAGGAGGATAGGGCCCTATAAATGGTAGTTTTAGTCCAATTGTGAATCATCCTCTGAAACTGGTAAAGAGTTTTATCTGTTTCAAAACTCTTTTGAAACAGGTATTTGTGGAGAAGAAGATAGAGGTAGATATGAATATTAATGAGAGTATCTGCCACATCACCACTGGAAGGAAAAAATACTTATGGTGGGAAGTTTACTATATCAGCTACAGTCGTCCCCTGTTGTCTGTGGTTTTGCATTCTGTGGTTTCAGTTACCCGTGGTCAACCACAGTCCAAAAATATTAAATATAATGCATAGATCAGGTTGATCTTTATTTCTAAAAGTTTAAATATGTATTTTATATCTTCTAAGCACTTCTGCATAGGAAGTCTAAAATCCCATTGTTGCCCAAATAAACAGAAGTGGATATATTATTGTGAAAAGGAGGGCAACCAAGTAAATCGCATCTGCCTGGTCAGATGAGGCCAATGAAACTTTTCTAGCAGTGTTGATGTATCACGCCCCACTGTGTGAGTGGACTTGGCCATTTGGAGACACAGGAATTTCCTCCCCCCTTTTCTCAGATAGCCTGTTTTCAGAATTTCCGACTCTGAGTGATTCCTGGCTTGTTAAACTTCCTAGAGAAAAAAGAGGAAAACATTCTTTTCAAATAATAAAACACTGGAGAATAAGAAACATCTCTATGAATTTTATTTTTAAAAGTAGAAAATTCTTGAGATACTAAATGTTTCCATTAAGAAACTTTCAGAAATCAGACTTTGATTAGATTTTTGTATAAGACAGAAGCAATATTAAATTATCAAGATCTATAGTTATGATTTGCCGTGTATAATTTTGGGTTAGGAGAAATGAATCCATGTAAACTGAACTCAATGATTTTAACTACTTATTAAGTTTGGATAAACATTCTTTATACCTGGTTTTCTTAGTTAAATCTCTACTAAATGGGGAAAAGTTATAAGTTTACTTGCTTTCTCTTCTTAGCAAAAATCTCTTTTTCCCAGAACACATTTTTCGAGAAATGAAAAATTGAGGAAATTCCCAAAATACCAAACTAACCTGGCGACTTGAAGATTTACTTCAAGCTTGAGAGAAGACAATTTGAAGTAACTTTTATTAAACAATTTATATCAGGATTACTAGGAGGAAAAATTTGTTAAGGATCCAATATGTTTTTTCCCTCCCTGATTTCAATATACATAGTTGTATAGCCTTTGCCCTTCCAGTGACATCTTCATGTCAGAAGTAGGCACCTTATGAGTAATAAATTATCTCCAAAGACAGCTGTAAAAAATTACACCCATTCCTCCACACATGCGCCTGTCTTCTCACTAAATGGTAAAGACTCTTTCCGTTCCCCTGGAGTCTCGGTTGGTCCTGTGACTTATTTTGACCAATGGAACATGGTGAAAGTGATGCTGTGCCAGTTCTGAATCCAGGCTTTAAGAGGTTTCTGCTTTCATTCTGTTGGAACTCAGTTACCATGCCGTGAGGAAGCAGGTCTAGACTCCTGGAGGGAGAAAAGCCACATGGAGGCCAACCATGTGCCCAGCTGACAGCCAACATCAACTGCCAAACAGGAGAATGAGGCCTTCTTGGGCATCCAGCCCCAGCTGTGGTACCACCTGCTCATATGAAGGCAATCACATGAATAACTCTAGCCAATAACACATGGAGAGAAGAATCAGGTAGCTGGGCCCAGTCAAACACAAAATCATGAAGAAAAAAACATGATTTTAAGCCACTAAGTTTTGAAGTGATTAGTTATGAAAGTAATAACTAAAGTACATAGTGACACAAATCTCTAGCCTCATAAATGAAACCTCTACCAAAAAATAGAAAGTTTCAGAAAGCAAAGCCTTAAAGATTCTTAGGTTGTATAGACAAAACATCTATTTCATTTTCTTTGCCTCTCTTTATTCATATCAAATTCAATTTTCTTTTTGTCATGATTAACAATGTATATCATGGCTAGTAGATTAGTAAAATTGATTTTCTGTGAAGTGCTTAAATTATTCAAAGACAGAATAAGTTAAAATATTGAAGTAAATTTTCCCTAAAACTGCATTTGGAGCATACTGTCTATTAAAGGAGGCCTCAAAATTTGGGAATAAAGTCTCACTCTGAGACTGAAAGAAAAAAATCAAGCAGTTTATAGTAATAAGAGATGGGGGGAGTTGAAATTAGCAGCCCATACCCTAAGAGATGATTTATAAGTGGATTGATGTTAGAGAACTGGGATATGCCTATACCTGATCAAGGTGACCAGGATGTAGCCTCAAGTAGACATGTCTGAAATGTGATTGATGTAAAAGAAAATTGCAGGCTATTCAATCATGTCGTACCTTGCTTGACTTGACATAATGGTGCTTGTGGGCACTCAAAGAGAAAAAGAACACTACAGAGCATGAATTCTTGGTGTTTATCCAACACTGTGCAGTAAAGCAGTGCTTTGATTCAAGGGGCCCGAGTTCTTTAGATAGAAAAATTCCTGGAGTGGAGAACGACAATCCATCAACTCAAATAGCTTCATCCTACCGTGTGAAAACATCTAACTTTCCCTCTCCAAATTTCAATTTCTCTAAACTGCTCTTATACTTTGGGATTTGAATGGACTTGCATACTAGAAGGGAGTTGCTTATGTGTACAAATGACCTCTATTCTTGGGAAAGGGAATTTCTTGGATATAGAGAACACCAAGCCATTGAATTATTGGATACTATTATAATATATGATCTCCCCATAAAATACATAATAATGGTGAAGAACAGTAGAGCCAATTTTAAGGTGTGAATGGGGTGACCATAGTCAACTAGATCACTTGCTAGATAAGTGGTTTACTCCCATACTCAGATTATAAATAAAATCTGTGACTCAGGAAAATCACAGATGAATATGTCATAGACTCTTGGGTCTCATACAAGTAGTCAAAAACATAAATGTTAAATCTATAAATACCAGAATTTTAGAGTATACATTGATGTAGGTATTACTTTAAAATTGATTAGTGGTTCTTAATAACTCTGGGCCTCATCAAATCCAAGTATGTTTATAAAATCAAATTACTGAATTAGGTATTCACAGGTACAGTTTGTTGTCACCCTTCTCATCTGACCAAGTAAGCATCCAGTTGACATCTCTCTCCTTGCTCTTCCTCCCTCCTCTTTCCCTCTCATATCTTTCAAAATTGGTATGAGCATGAGAAAATGGAAGTTTCCTTTTCCTAACTTCTATTTCCTACTTACCTATGTCTAAGAAGTGAGAGTGAGTGAGCTGAAAACCATTTGTGCATCCATGTGATTGAGTCATAGGAAATGAATCAAAATACATAGAGTTACACCTGGGCCAGTTAGCTAATGTTATCAGCTTTGAGTGAGAGAGTTTAATAAGATTTCATAATTTTTTGGTGGTCGGTTAAGAACAATTGGTTAAGGTGAAGGTGAGTAGATTGAAGTGGTTATAAATTGAGTGATCATAAGCCCTGGGTTGCCTGGGATGGTCCTGGCATATACTTGGTGTCCTAGCATAATTTTTAATGTTTCCTTTTGCTTTCAAAAGTGTTCTATGTTTCAAAGATAGATTTTATGATTATGTTAGTTTTAGAAAAGTTTGAAAGTAGGTAAAGGGTGAATCAGAGTAGGTATTAATCATAAGTTATTGCTTTTGCTTTCATATATGTTAGACAGTTATTCATGTGTATGTTGAGTTGAATAAAAACTAATATCAGACCATCCTCTTGGTGCCTGACTGCTCACCAACCGAAGTCTCCTCCCAATCAATGACTTATCCATCAGCACTTCCCCCTCAGACACTTCCAACCTCTTGAAAAATAGAAGTTGTACAGATCTTGGGTTTAAAGGTATTATAGTATAGTACTGAATGCCAAATAATAAAACAAGAGTTTCTTAGTTTTTCATTGTATTAGGAATGAGGTAGGGAGGTGGCAAGAAACCTAGCAGTCAATTAAAAAATTCAAAAGGACTCCATCCCCCTCCGAAAAAAAGACATGCAAAATCAGAGTTTACGCATTAGAAGATACCTTATTTAAATCTCAAATTGTGGAGAGTTGCAGGAATTCAAATTAAAGACAGTACACATTTGTAATACTAAATGACCTCAATATTCTGTGTTCAAAATTTACCCAACGTTCTACTACTTCTCTTTTGGGCACTTTGAATAATTATTCAAAATTTTGTTCATTTAAGAGTAGTTTTGAAAAATTAAATATTTTTATATATTTGATCTTCCCTCAAATTTTATGAATAATTATATAATATTTCATTGTACTTCTGCTTCGGTTTGTGAGGAGGTGGCATATTAAGGGAACAGCACAGTTTGTTATATAAGAACATGAATTCTGTTTTGGTGCTGCCACTTCTTGGTTCATGACCTTGGACAAGTCATCCATCTCTGTGTGCCTTCATTTCCTTACCCGTGAAATGACGATAATAAGTTTGTTATGAACAATCAGTTAATATTTGTAAGGGGTTTAGAATAGTAGCTACCACACAACGTGCACTAGATAATGTTTGTTAAAAAAATAAAATACCCAGAGGTTCACTTTAGACTAGTAATGTAAGTGCTCCCAAATTAAGTTTTCTAATGCATATTCATGTCTCAATTTTTTGTCCCATTTTTGATAAACTGTTAGTCTTAGTATCAAATATCTAACATAATAAGAGAGGAATGATCCAAAAGTGAGAATTTTTTTTAACAATTTTACTTTTCTCAACTTTCTCATTTTTTTCTGATTGTTTTATCTTTGTTGACAAATGGTAGATGTGTCAGAGTTCTATCAAAGAAGGTGCATTAGGAGTATTTGATTCTATTAATCACATATAAATTGAGTAGAGCTGATTGTGCCCCATTAGAATTGTAAGTGCAAACTGAAATTCATAGGAGGACATAGAGGGACTCTTGAAATCTCTTCTCCTAGTAATCATGAAAGTAATGGAGGTAGAGCATTCTACACTTGCACCTGGCCTGGCATGGTAGGCATGAAATCTATCTAGTTGCATAGGGCTCATTGCTTAGGAAGGGCTCTGGGCTTGGTTTAACTCTCTGCTGTTGCCATCTTGAAACCCTTAATATTTGAACCAGGGACCCCACATTTTCATTTTGCACTGGGCCCTGTAAATTATGTAGCTAGTCCTCCCTTGTGCTTCACCAATTATGATTTGAATATTCCCTTATAGAATTATAAGTGCCCAAGCTATGTAATTTTTTTCCATACTAGCAACAGGGAATATGTGTTTCAAAAAAATAATAATCAGGTACAAATCTTTGACTTAACATGCAAAAAACTTAGTCTGAAATTTTCAGTTTCCTATTCTGAACAATAGTTAAGTGGCATATTGCAATATTCCTCAAATTCAATATGGCTGAAGCTGGACATATTGTGCTCCTTCTCCAGCATGTCTTAGGTGTTAATGGTGCCATATTTCTCCTAGTCATTATGCTCAAATCCTCAGTCATCTTTGACTCTGCTCTCTCCTTTGCCTCTCACAGCCGATCACTTGCCAAGAACTATTGATTTTCCTTCACAATAACTCTCAGTTTGATTCCTTCCTTCCCATTCTCATAGCCACTACCAATTGGAAGCTCTCATTACTTTTCTTCTAATTTTCTTCAATAGCTTCCTTATTGGTTTCCTGATCCATTCTTGCACACTCCACCCAATTAATTTTACCTATTGCTCCAAGCTTTATTTTTCTAAGCTACAGCACTGATCATTTCTCTCCTTGGCTCAAAAACTTTGAAGCCTTTCCATTTCCTTCAGAATTAAATCCATATTCCTTAGTGTGTCACTTGTCTCTCTGTCAATTAATCACAATCTACTAGTCCAATTTTCTCTCTAAATCTCTTCACATAGCATGTATTAAAATCACATTCATGCCTCACAGGTGACCAGATTTGCTGTATATACTTATAATTTTATTAACTGTTAGTTATATTTAGTCACTGAATAGATTTGGAAATAACTAAGAGAAGAACTGAGAGCTGAAAAGAGACTGAAGATGTAATCGGGGTTTAGATTACAATGGGTCTTGGAAGCAATATAAAAGAACGTGACTTTTTCTCTGAGTATGTGAGGATCTGTTGAAGAGTTTAAATAAAAGAGTGAGATGATCAGATTTTATTTAAACAGGTCATTGGTTACCTGGCAGAGAACAGATTGAGGGAGATATGAGATAGTGGGGACCTTAATTAGAAAAGTATATATGGGAATGAAGTAAAATGGAGAAATTCAGGAAATATTCAGAAGGTAGAATCAATAACATTTGCAGATTGACTGGATGTGGAATTTAGGATGACTCCGTATTTCTTACTTTAATAATTCAGTGACTGATGTGTCTACTTCCTAACATAGGGAACACAGGAAGAGAAACAGGTGGTGGTAGTGTAACCATGAGTTCAATTGACCCCATCTTGTCAACAGTAATTAAGAGTTGTCTTTCAGGAACTGAGACCCCTTGTCCAGTTCAGGCCAGTTGAGTTCACCAACTTATCAACTGGGCCTGCACAAGTGCTCAATAAGTGACCTTTTTGACGTCAAAGAGTTAAAAACTCCACCCTCATATCATGGTAATGCTGCCATTTCGTGAACATGTGTCCTGTGAAGAGGCACGGAACTTGACTATGTTTGCGCAGATTATCAGTTACCTCACTTCTCCTTATCTCCAATCGTCAGTCTCCACACTTCAGACCACTCTGCTCTTCATCCCATAAATTGTGCCCCAAGCCCTCAATTGAGGAGACAGATCTGAGGGCACAGGCCCCCCTGTCTCTCTGCAGATAGATCTCACAGAATAAAGCTGATTTCTCTTCCCAAAAGCTGATGCCATAACAATTGGCTTTTTTTAATGTACATTGGGTAGGAGAACCCCATTTGTGTGGTAACAGTAGGGGTGAGGAGTAGGGTTTGGATGTGAGGAAAGACACACTGATCAGTTTTGGATATCATTAGTTATTTAAAGAATACATTGTGGAGGCAGTAAGAAGGGGCACTAAAAAGAGAAGACCCCAAGACAACTGTCATTTATTCAACAGCTCTACATGGGGCCAGTTTTGGTTAGTTGGGTTTAGCAAATTTTGCAAGATCTCAAAAATAAAGGAGGGCTGGCCAAGTAGCATAGTGGTTAAGTTTGCGCACTCCACTTTGGCAGCCCAGGGTTCGTGGGTTTGTATCCTGGGCACAGACCTGCGCACCACTCATCAAGCCATGCTGTGGTGGTGTCCCATGTATAAAATAGAGAAAGATGGGCACAGATGTCAGCTCAGAGCTGATTTTACTCAGCAGAATAGGAAAATTGGCAATGGAGGTTAGCTCATGGCCAATATCCCTCACCAAAAAAATAAATAAATAAATAAATAATAAAGGAAAAGTAGTATATTTTAGGGGACTCAAGAATATATAGGTCAGAAATGAAACTGTTCAAAAGAGGATTTAATAGCAAAATGATAGATTTAATTCTGACTGTAGGTACTTGCATTTTTAATCTTCCAATTTGTTCTTTTTACTTATTCATTTATCTCTAAGAAGATTGCAAAAAAATTTACTGATCAAGATGCTTTGTTTTTGTTTTGGGCTAAGGAGAAGCTTGTGCTAAGTATTCATATCTAACAAACTTTTAAAATCCTGAGAAATAATGACAATGAAGGAAAGTGAGAGGTCTTCACATTTTAACAGAATGATGTCAAAATCCTCTGAAGGCAATTTTCAGACTGAAATGATTACTACATTTTTGTTGATCAAAGATAATTCTGCCTTTAAGTTTCTGCATGGTACTTAGCTCTTGGATAATGGTAAAAGATATTACACATCCTCCCACCTGGTACTACAGCATGCTTAGCAGTAATGAAGACGGATTAGCACTATTTACCTACTGACACTGACAAGAGTAGCTTGTCTTTGTTCCTCTATTTTATCATTAAAGTCTTGTTTTTCAGCATTACATTTCCTGACGACAGCATGCTGCAATCTTGAATACCAAAGGAAAGGTGTTTAAGTAGCATTAATGGCTTGGATCACCTCCTGACTAAAACCAAGGAAATTCAAACTTAATGCTTTACTCTGTCCTTAATTTACACTTTTATGGAAACATAATGAGCTTGAGAATCATTTTTATGATAGGGAGAGGTATAGAAATGGGAAAGGGGAGAGATAATTCTCTATTTTATAAATATAAATATATACAATATTTGGCTTATTTCATAGATTTCAAGATTTCACTCCTTATGTTCACCCTAACATTATATACTCTTATAGATGCCAGAGAGAGAGGACATAAATTTGATGGACAAGTTAATATATTTGACAGACTACAATGAGAGGAATATTGGAAAAATTCAGTTTGAATTAATATTTCTTTTGGGGTCTGCCAATTTTTATTCATCTCTGATTACTCTTGGAGACCAAGAAAACTGATAACCTTTCTTTTTTGTTACTGTTTCCCCCTCCCTTGAGAGTGCCCTCTATACCTCAAACACAAGTCTTTGATGTAGAATATGAAGATCTTTGATAAAGATCGAGTGGATTATGTCATCTGCCTTATTCCTGTCAGCTGTGTCATTTCCTCAAAGCAGTTAATAAGATTTGTTCAGCCTCACCTCCACTTCAAAAACCCAGCCTGACCTGCAGAATTCTATACCAGTTCAAGAATTCTTCTTTTGGCAAAGACAAAGTAGGCATTTGCCCATGGAGTCAGGTTTATAGAAGCAGCATGGTCAGGTCTCTAAACTACAACTTAGGTAAAACTTAGTTGGAACTATTTTCAAATATCATAGCCTGTGGTGGGGAGTTGTGTTGACATTACTAAAGTTCTTTCTGACACCAAGTGTTATACTTTGACACTAGTACCCAATCTGTTTTCCCTCTCGAACCATCATTTTCTCTTTATATCAGTTTAAAGTTGCAGTTTTGTTAGTTTATAGCATATTTGTGTGTGTGTGTGTGTGTGTGTGAGGAAGATTGGCCCTGAGCTAACATCTGTCAATCCTCTCTTTTTGCTGAGGAAGATTGGCTCTGGGCTAACATCTGTGCCCATCTTCCTCTACTTTATATGGGATGCCACCACAGCATGGCTTGACAACTGGTGCGTTGGTGTGCTCCCGGGATCCAAACCGGCGAACTCCAGGCCGCCACAGCAGAGTGCGTGCACTTAACTGCTTGCGCCACCGGGCCGGCCCCTATAGCATATTTTTAGCTTGCTTTCAATCTCTTCGTGAAAACTTTGAGGCAGAAACTGTATTTGCTCATGAACATAAATCTTAGCATGTTAGGATTAGAAACAACTTTGTTCTTTCAACAAAGTTTTTGAGAGAGAGTCTATGTCATACCACAGGATGGATATGTTACATTTACACAAATTGGGGTTGAGAATGGGGAGGAGCAGACGGTGTCAGAATGCCTTCTTAATTTGGGCTAGTGCTGGAAGGATTGATAGTTTATCCCAAGATCATATCATTCCATAACAGAAGGTATTTGGGTTCTGTTGGGGAAGAGGGAGAATCCCCCTCTGCCCTTTCCCTTAAGGTTCTTATGGCTGGCCAAATAAATAAAAGGCAGGTTAGCAGGAGAAAATAATACCAAGTTTAATAGCATGTATACATGGGAGAAACCAAGGAAACTGAGTTTCTCAAAATGGCAAAGGTTTTCACCAAAAATAGCACATTCAGGTAGACAAAGGAGGATGTAGGGAGTAGGGGAGGAGACAGCTATGGGGGATTACCAGAAAGCACAGTAATCAAGGGTATGCAGATTTAAGTCCTCTCCTTCCGTATTGATAAGAATTTCCAGAGATAAGGTCATTCCCCTCTTTCCAGTACAGAGAGGGAGATACCTTTGCAAATGTAAATGTTTGGTAAACAGAACTTTGAAAAGAATAGATTTAGTGAGGACCCTGCCAGACTGTCCATACCCAGAGTTCAATTCCTTTAGGCAGTTAGTGGGGGAGGTCAAATGTCCATCAGAGAAAATAATCAAGGTAAAGAGATACATTTTGGGGTGGCCAAATTTTGGTCTCCCACAGTTCCTTTCTCTGTAGCAGCCACAGAAGATAGGGCAGTATTTAAAATTTCAGGCTCTAGAGACAAACTTTTGGTTTTAAATCCAGTATTTCATTTCCTTATTAACCGTGAGCTAATTACTAACCAATATAAGCCTCAGTTTCATCATCTATAAAATTTAGGAGAAAATACTACTCACTTGACAGAGTTACTTTGTGGATAAAATGAGCTTTACATGTAAAGCACTTAGCACATTGTATAACACTTAATGGTTGTTTATATTTCAGTAATTGTTCAACAAGCATTTGAGTATCACCAAAATTTTTCTTTTAAACAGAAAACTATTGTAGAGATAATATAATCAAACACATAAAAGGCCACTTTACTCACAAAGCTGTAAGCCATGTAGACTTTTTAGACTTTGCTATTGGACAGAAAAATAGTCTCTTTTAATCTGAGTTTCAATCACATGTACAGGACAAAAAAAGCATTGTGTGAGTTATTCTTCTGCCTTCAGCATAACCCATGACCCAGCCCTACACACACGCACATTCTCCAATGCATACATTTTCCCCTAAACACAGATGAAAAGTTATAAAACTTTTCACAGATAAAGTTATAAAGCTGCTTGCTCTGCTTTTTTTTTTTAGAAAAGAATGGCGACAGATGAACTGCATTTCTAGGACGGGTACAGAAGTAAAAGTTATGTCACTTACTAGATTCACATTATTTGAAAGGTCACAGTGCGGAGAAGGGACCATGACTTAGGGTACAAGATGGTACAGTTGAAGTTAAAAAATTGCTTTTGTAAAGTAGACAATGAGAAGCTTCTGGAGCTTGGGTGCTCTAGAATTAGAAAAGAGTTGCCATGGACTATGTACTTGTACTCTCCTAAAGTTTCAAATAAATGTCTATAAAGAATTTCTTTTTTGAACTGAGTCACTTAAATGTGATATCCTTTTTACACTAGACCACGTGGGACACAGTTTTACAAGAATTACACTATAACTGAATATTTGAGAGAAACATCTCTCACACTGCAGAAACGTATGGGATAGGAATTTCTGTCTACAGGGCTTCTCAGAAAGTCATGACAGCAGTAAGAAGAGTAATAACATCTATAGAGAGGGGTCAGGAAATAATTTACAAAGCGTGAGAAAAGACCTTTACACATGGGAAAAGAATTTTACAATTTAACACGATGATGTGAATAGTGTATTTATCAAATCCCTTTCTCAAAGGTGTTCAGCTATTCAGCTTGCTTTGAAAGTTACATCTAATTAATCACTACTTCAGAGTAATGTACATTCCCTTTCCAAGTTATGAGAATCTGCTCTGGAGGAGGTGCAGACTGGGTGGGCAAAAGCTATAAATGTATTTTTCATTTATCCACTCATACCCTTTCTTTCTGGCCTTTTTCTGTGAGATATTTAATTTTTGGTTTGTCAACGTCATAAGATTTATGAGAGGTTATTCTTTAGTTTAGTTGGATTCTAGTTTGCTAAATTTGGGAAACATACAGTAGCCTTTAAGTGTAAATATGACTGACTAGTATAAATGCATATTTTAATAAATTGTTCTCTTCTATCATTCTTTAGGAAAATTTAAATCACAAAGAAATACTTGATTATATTTCACAGCAGGATTGGTTGATTCAATTCCCTAATCCCTTCTTTGCATAAAACATACTTTCTTTCAGAATTCCGAATACTAATAATGGGAACAAATCACAAATCACTGAAGCAAATTAGTGAAACAGACACATTTTGAAACAGTATATTAAGAAAGTCCTTTGAACATACTGAAGCAATACATGTCCTCTTTCTAAATAGTTTCTTTAGCAAGACTATTTGCAACCAATCTCACCACAAGTAATGAGAAGCCGGATATGAGATCCTGCACTTCTAGGTCAGCAGTTCAAATCTGGCCTAGATCAGCGATGATGGAAAATCGTTACCAGTGGAAGACTTCATAATGTTCTCAATAAACAAGTCAGTGGACTTTGTTGCACTCTGTTAGTAGACAGGTGCCCAGGTGACAAATCATGTTGTACCATGCATGACACATCCTCGATCACATTGGCACTATATGACACCTTTGTTAGTTATTTCATTAAATTGGCTCAGTATTTACTGAAGTGAAAACCATGTAGCCATGATGCCTTCACAAATCATATCCATTAATGTATAACCTGATTTTGCTTAAACTAACAGTGTAAATATTTTATATTTGAGTGAGTACACACAGAATATGATACTAAGTGACCTAAATTTCATATTTCATGTGGTATATTCAAGAAAGAGCTTGGAATATTTCAGACATATTTTTTTTGAACACTAAGGTGTTTATTTTAATTTATAGATTTATTCCAATGCGTGGTATGATCCTATAAATTGGAAAACTGCTCTTTTGTTGCTTTTCCCAGCTACCACAAGAAACGAAATGAATTGTTCTAAAATCTTTCACTCATTCTTCCAATGATATTCCAAAAACAAATATTTATACTGTTGAGAACGGTGCTGTTCTTTCATGTAGGTAAATGAGTTTCAGTGAAAACTAGGCTAAGAGTGATTCTTGGAAGTGACAGAGTTCGGGAGACTATCTCAAAATAGGATACTTGGCATATTGAATATTTCAAGCTGAAGGAATTTGAGAAATGGCAGGTGCAGGAAGGAATTTCTGATCTACTCCTGAAGCAAGTGCCCACCCTATACCCAGAGGGAAGGAACATCCTTGCTCTGAAGATGAAGAGACACAGAGAGGAATCTGAAGGAGCAGGCCCTGCTAAATTTCACCATTTACTACACTTACCTCATACTCTTTGTCCTATCATATCTTTCCACAACTTTCTGCTCTTCATCAAACCTAGTATAGAAACACTCAAGTTTAATCATTTGTTGGGTCTTCATTTCCATATGAAGCATCCTGTGTTATGTAAAACTTATGTTAAATAAACTTGTATGCACTTGTCTCTTGTTACTGTGGTCTCAGTCAAGAACTTAGAGAAAGGTAGAGGAAATAGATGTTTCCCTCCCTGTAGAAAGCATTTAAAGTGACACATTATTATACACGGGAAAGAAGGACTGTGATAAGTTGAGAGGGGCTGCCCCACTCTGTTCTCATTGTCTCAGAAGGAAGAGAGTTTGGGCCAGGGTTGAGGAACCGAGAACATGTTATGCCATCCATAAAATACTTCCACAATGGTGTTTCTCCAAAGGGGCTGCCAGAGACTCGCAGCCCTCTTAATCACATCATGTGCCATTCTCACACAGGCCTTTTCCTCTTGTCCTTTGAGATGATTATACTTTGCATGTATATCCCGTTTGACAGTGCATAGAGGGCTTTTATATATATTATCTTATTCAATTAGAAGCCTCAACAAAACGCAGGGACCTAAGAGGCTAAGTAATTTGTGCCAAATTACACAGCCAAACAGGAGCAGATAATTCAGTTCTCTTATCTCTCCCACTGGTTTCCAAGTTGTGGCCTTTGAATCTAAAGGTGTGAGTGAGGAGGGAAGCTAAATCACTATTGCAGGGGTTATAAGACTTCAGGTATGTAGAAAGTGTAACCTAGTGACTGACTACATAATAGATCCTTCCCACATATGTGCAAACTGTCAAAAGTGTATAGGTGCTATTTTCTGATAGAATACAATTTTATTTCAAAATTACTGGATGTAATAGTATTACGTAGTTCTTTATAAATGTACCTTAAATATATAGATATTATGTGGGAATTCATTTTTTTCTTGAATATTGTAAGATTGTCTTCATGTATTAAGTGGCTGGAAACTCCAGCACTGTAGCTTGGTGCTTCTCAGAAGTATCCATCTATTGTCCAATATCTGCAACATCACAAAGACATTCCTTAACGAAGAGCATCTCTCTGGAGATTGTGTTGCTTTTGTATCTCCCTCATCATCCACCCTGCCTTGCAAACCAGGTAGTAGGAAGCAGTGAACAAAGGAGCAGAACATCTTAGATGTCTAAGAAAAATCTTCTGTGGCAGAGATAAGAGATGAGGAACATTCTGGTTTCTGAAAGGAGTAGCAAAGAATAATAGCACCTGAGGAATGGGAACAAGCGATAAAAACAATCTTACTGGTTTTTGAATAGACATTTCGGTTTTTAGGTCTAGAAGAGTGGATTAATAGACTTTCTCTTATGAAGATGAAGTTAAAAAATGGCATTTTAAGAGATGTAGAATTAGACCTAGGATGACTGTGAAATTAGAATGGCAGAATAATCATTCCCGTGTTAGAGGATCCTTCCTTCTTCAAAGGTGTGAAAGTGGTGTTGTTACAGAGGCTAAAACATATGTTCATAACTGCTTAACAACTGCGTGGAAAAAGAATCTGAACTAGGGTTATTGGTGGAAAGTAGATTTGCAAAATGTGAAACTTGGTTGGAAAGAAGAAAAAGATAAAATTACTTATGTGCTTGTGTTGCAAAATGAGCTATTTGTATTCAGAGCACAGAACTGAAATGAACATGATTAAGGTTAAGATGTCTAAGAGTAAAGATTGGAAATTCAACAGGGAAAACACTAAAGGAATATAAAATATGGGTGAGGGGATAGAAATCTGTTATTCTAAACAGTGATATTCCATTAAGTAAATAAATAAGCATTAAATTTTTATGCGATGTATAGTCTAGTTATCAGGAGACTTGAAAGCAGCAGTTAATAAAGAAAGATGTTTAATTTTTGAAATTACAAAATCACTGTAAAAAATTTACATAAAAATGTACTTTTAATTCTAACTAGAAATGTCATTTTTTTTATAGGAGATGAATGGCAGCCACAGTGTTAAACTTAACTCTCACATTTGTTACTTTGTCAGCTTTCACACTGTGTGCCCCAGAGGATGGCCAAGCTCCCAGGGTCAAAAGAGGGTGACAGGAGGGAGAAAAAAATGACATACACAGTTTGTGTGGCCCTGGGGGATAGTCTGCACACAGGAACAGTAATAATTATTTACAACATTGATCTGCTAGGTTTCTTAAAAAAAATAAACTTGGGATGGCAGAAACTCAGGTATAATAATAATGAGGGAAGTTTGTCATTATCATTGCACAGCCACTAAAAATGAATTCTACTGGGCCTCATAAACACTACAGGGCTCAATAGTATATACTTACTATAACTGACAGCACTATTTTGCTACTCAGGTGAATTTTTTCTATTTGCGGTAACAGTCTGTGAGATAAGAGAATTTGGACTTCTGTGATAGACTGAAGTATGTCTCCCCTAATTTCATATGTTGAAGTCCTAACCCCTAATGTGACCGTATTTGCAGATAGGACCTTTAAAGAGAGAATTAAGATTTAAAAGAAGTCATAAGTGTGGGGCCCTAATCCAATATAACAAGTATCCTTAGAAGAAGAGAAAGAGACACCGGGGACTCGCACACACGCAGAAAAGGCTGTGCGAGGACACAGAGAGGAGGCGGCCATCTGCTGGCCAAGGAGAGAGGCCTCGGGAGAAACCAAACCTGCTAACACCTTGGTTTTGGACTTCCATCCTCCAGAAATGTGAGAAAATGTATTTCTGTAGTTTAAGCCACCCAGTCTGTGGCATTTTGTTACAGCAGCCCTAGTAATCTAATACAACTTCATATACACACACACGTATTTGACTTCATTTGCCTTTATCTTCAGACAAATAGGTAAGATATTTTATTTTGCATTATTGAGACTAATGAATATCACATTCCACTTATGTTGAAACGAGGGTGTAACATTTGGAAATAGACAAAAATATCCAGTTTTTAAAATCTCCCTTCTACCTTATAATATGCTAATGGTGATATGTGTTTATGTAATTAATGGTTTGTTTTAGTTTTGGGTTATTCCAACTCTTATAAATAAGTAAATATTTTCATCAGAGAACATTCTGAAGACACTGATATAATCCAATACATAAATAAGCTACTTTTAACTTCTAAATATCTAACTTTTTAAACTTTAATTCATTCACCAGGTACTTTTGAGCGTATGCCATTTGCCCTGAACTGAATCAGGTGAGGAGACACAGCAGGAAGGGAGACATAGGTCTGAAATTGATGGAACTCAGAGAGGAGCATGGAATGCTGGTGTAAGAAAAAATAAATACAGAAGGAATTAATTGATGGCAATTGTGAAAGAAGCAGCTTAAACAGAGAATCTTGGCCTAACAAGAGGGTGCGATAGGGGACCACAAAGAGCTTTTAAACTTAAATTTGAAGTGTAAAGGCATTATGTAGACAGAAATTATGTTGGGAGGTTGGGTTTCCAGAAAGAGATGATGGAAGGCCAGTGTGGTTGGAGTGGAGATAATGAGAGGAGGAGAGCCATGGTAAAGATGTGGACTTCATCCCGTAGTAAAGGGTAGTCACAGAAGAGTGCTAAGCAAGGAAAATACATGATTGGATTTGCACTTGAAAACATCGTGTCTACAGAGAGGGATAAGAAGGGAGCTTGAGCATATGTAGGGAGAAGGGTGAGGAGTTTATTAGATTAATTCACATATGAGGTGTTTGAAGTTTGAGTTGGAATGTTGGGATGAATTTGGGAAGAAGTGGATAAATTCACAGTACTTTTTTGGCAGGAGAACCAACAGAACTTTATGCAAAGAAAATACACACACACACACACACACACACACACACACACGTACACTTGCAGCCAGGGAAATTCCTGAGAACACAATTTTCAGTTAGAAGTGGGTAAAGGAAATATATGAAGAAGAAGTTGAGAAAATGTAACAATACTAGCTAACATTTATTGGTCTCTTAGTATATCAGACATGGAACTAAGAATTTTATAGTGTCATTTAATCAGCACGGCAATCTATACAGGGGATGTTTTGGTAGGGATTCTGGGAAAAGATCATTTCTGGGGCTTCTGAGATCCTCTTTCACCAATTCTGTAAGACCTGCTCCCTTTGTCACTAGACCGTCCCATAAGTTACATGAATTCTCTAGCCTTATGTTAAAAGCAGGCCACTCAACTTGACTATGAAACAGCAGATGACTTTAGGCCACTATGTTTAGAATGTGAAAGCATGGTTAGTTTTTTGAGTATATCATTTAAAAGGATTGCCCTTGGGTAGTCTTAAAAAAAGGAGCTATTTTTTTTTTTCTCTCAGGGATGGTCTCAGCTAATAGGGGATAAACCCAGGCCAACCTGTGTGGTTGCACTTCCTGAGACCTATCTGTGGAATTCCTGACCAGAGCAGTCAGGGCCAGCTCTGCAGGGCTCTGCAGGCTGCCAGAACAACACCCCAAGGTCTGTAGTCACCTTAGAGAGGTGAGAAGGTGTAACTGTATTTTTGTTGGAGCTACAGATCCTACTGTTTTCTGTGTACTGTGCCAAAGCATAATAAAACGGGGCAATAAATTGATGATTGCATAAAACCGTATAAAGATATTTACATTGCAGAGTTGTTTATAGAAGCACTCCCCCCACCCCCAGCAAAAAAAAGAAAAAATGACCTAATGTCCATCACTAGGGAGCTAGTTGAATAAATTTTGATGTGTCAGTGTAATGTACTATTTAGTAGCCATTACAAATATGGAGCAGTGTTTTAATAGATTCATTGGGATGTGTCTGGAAGAAAGTCCACCAAAATGTTCACAATAGATATATCTGAAGGGTGAGCTTTGGAATGATTTTTACATTCTTTTTTTTTTTTTAATTATTTTGTTGAGGTCATATTGGTTTATAACATTGTGTAAATTTCATTCTTTTAATTTGTTTTATTGTTAGTGAACAACAATCACAGAAATATATGATGTTCACTTTTTTGTTGATGATGATCAGCATAATCTCAGTATATTTAATCATAGCAAGTATAAGATGAGTATGTTTCCAAACTAATATTTACTTGTTTGTATCAAGAAATTAGACTAATGAATACTGTCTATATTGTTTATTTGTTCAGTCTTAGGTTCACGCTTACTATATATCCAAAACAAATAATCCCATTAGAATTTAAATTTCATGAAGACATGAAACATTTCTATTTTGTTCATATTGATATCTAGTTTTTTGAAGGAAATGAATACAATCAATGGATATATTTGGTGATTAGGACACAGGTTTTATGAACAAATACATATTTAAAAGCCAGATCAGAGGTTAGTCACTTTATCTCGTCTTACTGTCTTAATCTATCAAAAAAAAAAGATGGTGATAGATTATCCCAAGATATGTAAGATTTAAATAAGATAGTGTATAAAAGTATTTAACACAGTATCTGTTACCTACTAAGCATGGAATAAATTATTATTGATCTTCAACTACCTGAGATTCATTGATAAGCTCTTAACTGCTATGTGTACCAAGGAAGTCCTGTGGGCATCCTACTTTTAGTGCTTGTTTATTCCTTTGGTGTTTGGTTAGCTTTATTACTATGAAATACCTATAGTTATTGAGTCCAGGAAGTGTAATTCAAGTTGTTCAGTAACATTTAGCTAAAATATAGAAGTGTTTGTAAGTATTGCTTATCTTTTAGTGATACCCCTGTAGTCAATTACTTTGTGATGTTATTTCTCTGGGTTTTTTTTTTTAGAAAGGCTGCAATTACAGGCATGTGAAACAGATCATTAACTTTCAAACAAAATCCATCCTCATCTATTAAAGGTCAAAAAAAAAATGACCTGAAAAATATCTGATTTTAGAGTCTATATCTTCTTAAAAGATAATTCTAAATTGAGTGAATGGTGTAGATGTGGGAGAACTAGTTATGGAATGAGAGATTAGGCAAAGAGTAAATATAAAAATATATTTTCATTATTATAGTGACTATTTTAACTATTAATATAAAATAGTTCTCTTCACACATAAGTTGTTATTGATTAACCTAACAAATTTATGAAGAGGGGCATAAATAAATAAATGAAAGTTGGGAAAACATAATCTGAGTATAGATGTAATCATATTGTGAGAGAGAATATCATTCAAGCCAGGTGGCTTGACAACAGTTTTTTTGTTGCTGTTGTTAAATCATAGACATGTAGAAAGAAAAGTAGATCCATCATAAGTGTAAAGCTTCATGAATTTTCACTTATTGAATATACTCTTGTAACCCGCTCCCAGAAGCTGGCCCTCACCCTACCTCCTGCTATATTTGGACACAGGTTTTAGGAGCAAATACATATTTAAAGATCAGGTCAGTTGCTTTATCTTTGTAAGCCTTATTCTCTTAATCCACCCCCAAAAATAGATTCTAAGTATTCTTCAGACTTCTAACAGCATAGATTAGTTTCACCTCTTATTGAACTTTTTATAAATGGAATCATACAGTGTATAATCTTGTGTGTCTATCTTCTTTTGTTCAAAATGTTTGTGAAATACACCTCTATTTTGTGTACTGTGATATTTGATTATCATTGCTGCACCATATTCCATCATGTGAATAAACCACAATATATTTGTTTTCTTCTCTTGAGTAGTTTCCAGGTTTGGGTTAGTGCTGCTGTGAATACTTTAGCACATGTCTTTGGTGAGCCCATGTGTGCATTTCTGATGGGTATATTCCCAGGAGTGGTATTACTCAATCATAGGGTATGCATATCTTCATCTTTAGTAGAAGCTGGCAGATGGTTTTCCAAAGTGGTTGTAGCAATTTATACCCCCTCTCCCAATAGCAGTGTGGGAGAGTCTCAGTTGTTCCCTGACCTTACCAAGAGTTAGTTTTGTCTGACTTTTTTATTTTGCTACTCTGGTGGATAAATATTGGTATTACTTTTTTTGTTGGCAATTCCATGATGTCTAAAGGAATTAAATAATTTTGTATATGTTTATTGGCCATTTTGACCACCATATATTATTCATGAATTGTAATACCCTATAATAAATATAGAATAACAAATAGTGTGCCTTAAGGCAATTCCATGATGTCTAAAGGAATTAAATAATTTTGTATATGTTTATTGGCCATTTTGACCACCATATATTATTCATGAATTGTAATACCCTATAATAAATATAGAATAACAAATAGTGTGCCTTAAGTGACATGGACATTTTGTTTCTTCCTTGCTTTATCTTTTCATCCCTTTAAGATTTCTTTCATTCAGTATTCCTATCTTCAGAAGCTGTCATTTTCCACCCACATCATTCTAATCTCAGATCTATGATCTTCCTATTTATCTGACTAGTTTATATGGACTATCTTTTTGGAACTAAAATATACATTGCAGTGAAGTAAACTGTAAACTATGTAAAGATAAAGAAATACAAAGAAAAATAGAAAGTGACAGTCCTATTTAAAATAGAACTTAAGATTTTCATGAAGCATTTAAGAACTACCTTGGAGAGAAGTGCCATTGAGATAAAGTTCCCTTCTTGTTGCAACATATCAAAGGCACGTACTATCCACATGACTTGTTAACTTGAGTCACCTGGCTGAGGCATTGTTTGTCAAGTTTCTCCACTGTGAAGTTTCTCTTCTTTCCCTCCCTTTCCATGCGGTACTGTTTATAAGGAAGTCTTGCTCTGCAGCCCATACCCCGGGAGTGGGGAGTTATATTCTACCTCCTTGAGGGTAGAGTATCTACATAAATAATTTGAGATTCTCCTGTCTATTCTTCCTCATTTATGAATGTATGTATTTAATTATATCAACATGGAGACATAGATATTTTATGCTTTATATATGCTATTTTATGCTTTATCTTATATATATTTTATGGTTTATTTTGATTATAATCAAATACTGCTTATATAGTGCTGAAATCATTTCAGCTTTGGCTCTTGGGAGCTCTTTTCATCAGTTCTTTTCCTTTGACATACTGTCGTTGTGTGAATGTGTGGTGTGAGTGTGTGTGTGTGTATGTGTGTATCACAGGTTCTTGGCCTCTCGGTGTCAGGTTGAAAAATTATAGGCTTTGTGAGGAAGAGGCTATTTGGTGCGGGTGGTATCCTTTCAACTTTGTTCTGTGACTCTGTGTGTGTGTGTGTGTGTGTGTGTGTGTGTTGAGCACTTCCTTACTTTCTGGCACTATAAAACACCCCAGGCTCTTCCTGTATATTTCCAGGCCCAGTCCTAGAATCAGCCATTTTCTCTTTAATTGGAGAATGGTATTAGAAACAAAGATCTGAGTGTCAATCTTTTTTTTTTTTTTTGCAGGGGGAGAGTCACCCTAAGGTAACATCTGTTGCGAATCTTCCTTTTTTCCTTCCTTTTTTCTACCCCAAAACCCCAGTACATAGATGTAAGTTTTTCTGATTCTTCTCTGAGAGCCGCCACCACGGCATGGCTACTGACAGACAAGTGGTGTGGTTCCGTGCCCAGGAATGAAACATGGGCCGCCAAAGTGGAGCACTCTGAACTTTAACCACTAGGCCATCAGGGCTGGCTCATCAACCTCTTTTGTTGGGTGAAACTGTTCCTTATACTTGAAGAGACTACACAAAAACATTTAAGTTAAATTTGGAAAAGTTAGTATAAATATTTTAAAATCTTGAGTATGTTTTCCACCTAGACTAGCATGTATTTCAAAATATTTCAGAATAAAATGGAGTAAATAGACATAACAGTGTTTCTAAAGGTACTTATTAGATTTATCAGAATTAATGATAAGTATTTAAATTGGGCTAAAAATTATTCTATTGATATGACTGATAGACATTCTAATTAAAAAGTAAATTAGGCTGGAAATAGCAAGTGCTCTGAAGGACATGTATATTCTGCTTGATAACAGTTTTTTCATCTTGATGGAACTGAAGAAATGAAATGATTATGATTGTTGCCTTGAGTGTTAAACACTCATCTTTTAAATTCAAAGCTTGGTGGTTTGAGAGAGAACTATGTTTATAGCCACCAAAGGAAGATATGGAGAGAAATCAATAGAAAAATTATCTTTCTGAATAGATACAGATTTAGAGCTTTATCTTCAGAGAAGATGGCTATAAATTATAACTATTTTGCTGTTCATTATAAAAAGGCCCGTTTTTATCTACAGTTTCTCAGATATGCATAGTAAGGTCCACTTAATAGTAAAAAAAAATTAAGTAGGTCTTCGTAAAAATATTTTTAGGCTATTGGAGGCTTAGAGGTCAGCTGAAGGTGATTCTGAGTAGGACAATGGGTTTTATAAGAGAAAATGAACAATGCTATGTGGAGCTTGCCTAGTAGAATATATCAAATAAGACATAGCGTATCCTGAGTTTCCATTTTAAAAGAAGCTTTAAAGACTATTGCATTTGAAATATTTTTAGGAACATCTCCTTTTCCTCTTTACTTAAAATTTTCCATTTTTAAATGTTTTATATTTTAGACCAGAAAACACTACTAGAGTTCACACCACTACTCCTTACAGCACTCTCAGTGGGCAGAAGTAATACCAACAGGCCACAGCCTTTTCTAGCTCAGGCATCCCACCCCTATTTTAAGTGAGAGCTGTGTACACCTTGGCAAGGGGTGGTGGATCCTGGTTTTTTGGATCCTGAATTTATGCAATTCGAGAGGACCTCTTAAAGGAAAAAAACGCAAAATTGTTAATACAGAGTGAAGTACAGGGCCTTGGAAGAGGTAGGGAACTCTGAAGTTTAAGCTTCATTGGCTTCACGGTAAATCTGCCTCTCAAGACAAACAGGCAATTGTTCTGTTACCTGCCCTACCTGTTTGACTCTACATTGACTGCTCTCAAGGAAGGAAATCAGAACCGATTTGTGGACTATACTTGGTATTATGATCCTCTCTCCCCTTCCTTCCCTCTTGCCTCCCTTCCTTCTCCCTTTCCTCCTCTCCTTCCTTCCTTCCCCCCTCCTTCCTTCCTTCCCCCTCCCCTTTCCTTCTTTCCCTCCTCCTTCCCCCCTCCCCTTCCACCACAAAATGTTTCTGGCACTATGACCATCACCGAGAATCAATGGTATATAAAAATAGACCCAGTCTCTAAGGTTGGGGAGTTTACAATAGTCTATGAGCATGTCTCTTCCACTAGACATTGGAACTTCACAAAAGCTGGATTATATCTCATCCATTTTTGCTTCCTACTTCACCAAAAGGCCTGGAACACATTCATGTTCTTTTTTTTTTTTTTTTTTTTTAACAGCTTTAACGAGATACAATTGATACACAAAAACTGCACATATTTAATATATACAATTTGAGTTTGGACATATGCATACACCTGTGAAACCATCACTGCAAACAAATAATAAACATATCCATCACCTCCAAAAATTTCCTGTGCCCTTTTTGTTTGGTTTTGTGGTAAACACTCTTAACATGAGATCCACCCTCTTAATGAATTTTTAAGTGCGCAATACAGTATTAACTATAGACACTATGTTGTATAGCAGATTTCTAGAACTTACTCATATCGCATAACTGAAATTTATACCCATTGAACAACAACTCCCCATTCCCCCCCCCCCCAACCCCTGGAAAACACCATTCTACTTTGTTTCAATAAGTTTGACTATTTTAGATACCACATATAAGTGGAATCAAGCAATATATTTGTCCTTCTGTGACTGGCTTATTTCACTTAGTGTAACATCTTCCTGATTCATCCATGTTGTCCCATATGGCAGGATTTTCTTAATGTTCTTAATGCTTATTGACTTCAACTAAATTAGTCAAAAGTTGAAATATTAATAATAAAAATAGGTATCTTTGGGTGCCCCTCAGATGCTAGGCACTCTAAGACACTCTGCATAAATATACTGTTGTTTTTTTTTGTTTTTTTTTTTTGTGAGGAGATCAGCCCTGTGCTAACATCCGCCAATCCTCCTCTTTTTTTGCTGAGGAAGACGGCCCTGGGCTAACATCTGTGCCCATCTTCCTCCACTTTATATGGGACGCCGCCACAGCATGGCTTGCCAAGCAGTGTGTCAGTGCGCGCCCGGGATCCGAACCAGCGAACCCTGGGCCGCCGCAGCGGAGCGCGCGCACTTAACCGCTTGCGCCACCGGGCCGGCCCCTGCATAAATATACTGTTTAATCGTATCTCAGCCCTTTGGGTTAACTATTCTAGTTTTACAGATGAGAATTCAGAGGTTTGGGAATCTTTAGGAACTTGCTCAAGGTCACAGACTCTGAAAGTGACAGAGTGTGAATTCGAGCTTGAGTATCTCTGATGGTAATTTAAAAGCTATTGTCCACCTTCTCAGTCCACTATGATTTATACTAAAATCATTGATGCAGTCTCATCCCCCTAGGAGTGTGGACTGTTCTGCCACCTAATACACATGTGGAAAAGAGCGAAGCAATAATTATAATTTATTCAGACTTGCATATACCTTTTTATATACTTCCACACCTAAAAATTCTAAGTATCTGAGCTACAATGAGAATATGAGTGAGGATATATTTTATCAGAAAAATTCTTATCGATAGGAAATAAAACAAATGGAAAATTAGGAGACTGAAGTTGAGATTAAAGTATCCTGGTATTATTGCTTGAGCAAATCTGACATATTTATAAATAATTTGGATAAGACAAATCCTAATGAATTTTCTAATAGACTCAGACGTCTTCCATAACGGTAGTATACTATCTAGTTTTTTTTAGTGATGAGAACAATGCTTGGCACATGATAAGCATTTAATAAAAATTTGTCAAATGGATGAATAAATTAGGAAAAATTGAAAGCAAACAATACTTAACCACTGTTTTCTTACAATAGTATTTTAATTTCCCTCCTATATATCATATACAGTATCTAATCTTGTAAACAGCTGGAAGAAGAAAAACTAATTTGGAAAAAAAGAGCCATTTGAAGAGAGGTTAGCACATATGTGACCCTTCCATCTAGAATGATCTCAACTGAGAAAAGGGAAAATTTAAGTCTGCAGGAAAAAGCTATTGTTAGACTGAACAGGGCTTTAGCACATGTCTAGGTCAGTAAGTACAACATGTAGACACTCCTTCAAGCTTACCTAGGAAAAGTTAAATCTAGATCAAATGAAAGTAAGCAGTTATTGACACAATGGATATATCTGTTGATCTCCAAATGCTATCACCCTTTTTAGGCCTCCTCCACTTTACGCCTGATTTACCTCAACCACCGACTAGTTGATTTTTCTGACTTTAGATTCTGCCTCCCACATTTCATTCAAAGTATAAGGATCAAAGGATCATTCTCAAATCCCAAGTTATACTCTTCTTTTCTTCACAAAAATCTCTACAATATTAAGCCTAAACTCAATTTGGCTTCAACAACATGACCTCACAGAAACTATGTAAGATAACTGTCCACTATGCACAAGCACTCTCTGTTCCTGTCACAAAGGTCTGCTGAGTGGTCCTGGGGCATGCCTATTCTGCCTAGGTACCTGCACTTGTTTTTTTTCCACCTAGAATGCCCTTCTGTCTCATTACTGCTATCATTTACCTTCAATTCAACAAGCTTTGATTATGGACTCCTCAATGCAGATGCTCTTTGAATGTCATTTAATTATTACAGTAAATCTGAAAAGTAGATAATATTCTAATTTTCCAAAAAAAATAAAAACTAGGCCTAGAAAAGTTAATCGATTTGCCTATAGATACATAAATAACAAGTGGCAGAGCTGGGATTCAAACCAAGTCTCTCTGGGTTGGAGTCTCAACTCTTGGCAATAAGTTATGGCTAACTCTTCAATGTTCTCAATGAACTTCCTATACAGTGGGAGATGCAGGCATACAAACACCGAATTTTAAACACAAGTTACTGCTAAATAAGTACTAAAATAGTTGCAACAGATAGGCTGTTGACACATTAAGAAAAGAACAGTTATTTCTGAATAGAAGGAATAAAAGAGAGGCTGTGATGTTTGAGATGGGTCTGGAAGTGTAGAGTGAGCAGAGGCGGAGAAGTGTTCTAGCCTCAGGGACCAAGGTGATGAGAGACGAGGTGAGAAAGCTGTAGCATAAGATGTATGGAGTGATACAGAAAGAAATGAAGTCGAGATAGATATTGAAGATCAGACTATAGGACTTTAGAGCCATGGCAGAGATTTGTTTAGGCAACAGAGAGTTGTTGAATGGCAGACTAGAAGAGATTGAGTTTGGAGGCAAGGAGACCCCAGAGAGAAGTCTTCTAAAATAGAGTAGTCAGTCACTGTGAGGACAGAATAACAAGGACAAAGAGACACTGCTGGATTAGAATTGATAGGATTTGGTGCCTGGGAAATAAAGGAGATGAAGAAATAATAATAAAAAAACATTTTTTTCCATTTTTCACAGTGTTACTGTACATGCATTAACCACTTGAGCTATCTTTGGAGTCAGATGTGTGATTGGAACCTGGAAAGATAGCTATGACTCACGATGAAATACAAAGTAAATGTGGAAGGAAAATGGGATTCTTGAATAGCACTGAGTGTACCACTGAAATTGTAATTTCACTATATAACGCGGCCAACCGTGTGGGTCTATGCTACTTATAAGTGTCACTCACTGGTTAATAAAGAGAGGAACAGTAATATGTAAAGAGTATGGACTTTAACTTCTGGATTTTATTAGTTGTGACTTTTAAGTACATCTCTTTTTTTTAAATGAGATATAATTGACATATAACATTATATTAGTTTCAGATGTACAACATGATTTTATATTTGTATATATTGTGAAATGAACACCACAGTAACTCTAGTTAGCATCCAGGACCACACATAGTTACAAATTTTTTTTCTTGTGATAACAACTTTTAAGATCTAGTCTGTTAACAACTTTCAGATATATAGTAGAGTATTAACAATAGTCTCCATGCTGTACATTACATCCCTAGGACTTATTTATTTTATAACTGGAAGTTTGTACTTTTTGATCATCTTCACCCATTTCACCCAGCCCCCACACTTTGCTTCTGGCAGCCATCAATCTGTTCTCTGTATCTATGAGTTCAATTTTTTTAGATTCCACATATAAGTGAGGCCACATAATATTTGTCTTTTTCTGCCTGACTTATTTTACTTATCACAATGCCCTCAAGGTCCATCTATGTTGTCATGAATGGCAAGATTTCCTTCTTTTTAATGGCTGAATAATATTCTATTCTGTATATATACATACACCAAATTTTTCTTTATCTATTCATCCATCGATGGACATTTACGTTGCTTCCATGTCTTGGCTATTGTAAATAATCAGTTGGAATGTTTCCTCTTTCATTTCTGATTTTATTGAGTCCTCTCTCTTTTTATCTTGGTAAGTCTAGCTAAAGGTGTGTCAATTTTGTTTTCTTTTTAAAAAAACAGCTCAGTTTCATCTTTCTATTTTGTTTTTAATCTCTCTTTATTTCTACTCTGATCTTTGTTTCCTTTCTTCTACTAACTTTGGGATTATTTTATTATTCTTTTTCTGTTTCCTTGAGGTGTAAAATTAGGTTGAAATTTTTCTTGTTTCTTGATGTGGGCATCTATTGCTACAAACTTCTCTCTTAGAACTGCTTTTGCTGTATTCTATAAATTTTAGTATATTGTATTTCTGTTTTCATTTTGTCTCAAGATACTTGTTGATTTCTTCTTTGACCTGTTAGTTGTTCAGTAAAATGTTGTTTAATCTCCACACTTGTGAATTTTCCAGTTTTCTTCTTGTAATTGATTTCAGTTTCATACCATTGTGGTCAGAAAAGATGCTTGATATGATTTCAGTTTTCTTAAATTTATTAAGACTTGTTTTGTCCTAACATATAATCTATCCTGGAGAATGTTCCATGTGCACTTGAGAAGAACGTGTGTCTTGTTGCTTTTGGATGGATGTTAAGTACATTTCTTGATTTAAAGCCTTGATTTACTTAAAATTAATGTGAAAAGTGAAAAATTCAATCTACCTAATAGGGTTTTTTTTTTTTTTTTGTATTGAAAAGAGAAGATACAAAACACCAATTATATCGATACTATACCTTCTGGATGAAAATGGATCTGAAGCAGCGTGACAAACCTTTGAAGTTCTTTGAATGGAGTAAACAACACACCAGTGTCAATGAGTTCTCGAATGACCTACACTCCAGGCCAATTCAAAATCAGATGCATGTTCTTGGGACTTGCCTTGTATCGATGACAGTTTTGATGTGGGGTTGAGAAAAAGATGAAACAATATTCACCTCAAAGTTTTTCTTTGCTTAGGTCTCTTAATATTGCTTTGGCACTACCACATGGCAGGGAATCAGCCATATCTCCTCAGACCAAAATTTGTCAGGAAAATATCAGGCTTTCCATACACATGAAGTTTCTTTAGCTGTAAAGAAGCTAAAGCAAGATGAACTTTAAGCCCTCACAGATTTTGTCATATTGTAACTTTCCAAAAGAATAATTTGCAGTTGTCCAACTAGGGAGGTATAAGAAGGTGACTTGTTTTTCTCCCCCACTGATCTGCATGCCATAGGAGCTTTAAATAATCACCATCTTCCTAGACATACATCTCGAAATAATGTGATAGCCTTCGGGCCCCAGAGGATGAGGGCAGTAAAGAGATTTTGGATGAGTTTCCAGGAATGTTCCTGTATTTATTCAACCTAAGCATTTGCATTTAAGGTATGAAAATTTTGGTTTTATGGCTGCAAACAAAAAACCGGCTGAGCCATCATGAGAAGAAAGCCTTTTGGAAGGGCATAAAAGAAGTGGGTGTAGTCTAGCAAGGACAGAAAAGTAGCAACTAAAAGTTCAATGTTTCTCTTCGTGCCCCTGCAGGTTAGCCAGTGTTCTCAGTACTCTTAGGGAGCGATTATAATCAGAAAGCAGAATTGCTTTTACATATCTCTTTAGAGTTTACAAAGTATAGTCACATAAATTACTTTATTATTTTTGACATTTTAGAGATTTCTGTGTTTTTCTTTTGCAGTCTCACTTGACCATTACATCAATGCCATGAGGCAGGAGGCTAGAGATTGTTATTTCCATTTGACAAAGAAGGAAACTGAGGCTCAATTATTAGTGACTTATTTAAGATCACTATGTGTTGGCAACAAAACAGAACAAGAGCAAGTTTCTAGGTTTCTGGGCTTGTAATCATTTATACAGAAAATATTTCTTGAAGAAGCAGAAAGGCAGTGCCTGACCTCAAATCTACGGTCACACAAAAACTGCTCTGAAAAACATTTCCTTCTGGCAGCCAAGCATGAGCTGAGCTCCAGGAGGAAATGGAGCACGAAGACAAACAGGCTCCTTTCTTTCCCTCTGAGAATATGCTTCATGTGCTCCCAAATGCCACCTGGAATGATTTTTGTTCATGAGAAAAAATTAAGAGGTCTTAAATACAAATTTTGTAAAAAACCTAAAGCAAAAATATTGTTGTACTATTCTGATTGCTCAGATGAAACCGATACATCTTTCAACTTTCAAGAGAAAACGAAACATCCACTTGGAAAAACTGAGGCTGCTTGGAAAAGTACAGGATAAGCCAAAAAGAATGAACAGTAGCTATTACTGAATCCAGAAGTTATAACTTTGGGGAAGGCAGGGAGAGATAGGAATGGAACGTAATTGGAAGTTCCCATAGGAAATCAAATCCTCGTTCCCTTAGCCAGCATTGGATTTTTACCCTTGCTATATTTTACCTCCCTTGAGGGCTACAGTGACCTAATGCCCATGACCTTCCAACCAAGAAAACAGTGGTAAAACAATTTCTGTTCCTATTGAGAAGGAAGCAATAATCACTAGACTCCTGGCTGAGGGTGTTCACCGCCAGAAGGAAGTTCCACTCCATTTCTGTGCACACGAAGAGCGCTGAGGGAGTGGTCCACACTGTGACGTGCTTATCCCTCACTCCTGAGAGCACTAGCCCCTAGGCCAGTCTCCCCTATTCACTGAAAATGACAGCATCCATCTCAGTGAGAAGTGGGGCTATCAAAAGCCAAATTCCAACTTCTCTTGCCCACACTTTAAAAAGTTGTTTCTTATTTCTATCAGAGAAAATGTCTAGTTCTTTGGAGCCAACACTATACAGGATTTCAGGAACATTCAGCAACCAGGAAGGGCAGTGAGTTTCATAGGCAAACCGTTGCCACAATGACTTTGATATTTATTCTGTAGGAGAGAGAGAGTAACACCTTCAGGCTTACCCTCAGGAAAATTATGAAGATAAAGTTGCTGGCATAAAGGGTGGGAGGATATAGAACTTCTTGAATCAAATCTTTGCAGTTTGTAGCTATTTACTCTAGAGATAAAATATTCGACATGCCTTACTGGTTCCCGAGGGCATTATAACCCAATACAACAATGTTAGTAAATTTTGCCGTGAATCATCAAGAAAAAATAAATTATATGGTATATCATTTAAGGAGGCGAGAATATGCATAACGTAACTTATCTAAAGGTCACTCAAGTTTTCAGTCAAATCATTGACACATGTTGTTGAAGACACTGTAGACTAACAGAAACAAAGTGGCATTTCTCTCTTGCCTCCATGTGCTGTTACTCTAGGAAGAGAGACAGCTATACATGAATAAATCTGGTAGAAGACTGTAAAATGTGCTATGATTACCATTTAAGCAATCTTATGGCAGTATAGAAGAGAAGATGAATTCTGAATAGTGACATCTGTGACTGGTTCGTAGGGAGGTGAGATTTAGTCTGAATCGTGAGTTTATTAGACTATTTCAGATGGAAGAGAAAACTCAAGCCAAGACCAATAGGAAGAACATACTGGGCAAACATCAGGAACGACAAATAGCCGCCCATGAGGGTGGAGGTAGAGGGAGAAGGTAGAAATATAGGTTAGGGGTCATACAACCGAGAGCTTTAAATGCTAGGCTAAGTAATTGGTTATTCATTCCAAGCAATAGGACATGAATGTTTTACGACAGGGGAACAGCCATAATTCTAGCAGTAGTGTGTAATATTGATTGAAGAGGGAGATCAGTTCAGGTGGCCATTGCAATATGTAGACAAGAAGTTAAGAGGGAATAGAGAGAACAAGGTCCAGGCAAAAGACACTTTGGAGGTGATTCAAATTTTGTAAGTACTCAGAATCCCTCATAGACCAAACAAATCCAGGTGTGTTCATTATAATACTTTACGGGGATTTGATTCACAGAACAAATTGTATTAGGAATGAAACTTCATTCAAAGGAAGAGAAATAGTATGAGAACTTACCATTAAAATAAGCAATTAAAAAAACTACCAAATTGCCTGTGTGTGTAGGTAGGGATAAGAGGATGTGTGCAAAGTGGAAAAAAGTATTAAATTCGTTATTATACATTGTGATGCTTTTGATGAGTTTTTCAAGCTCTCTGAGTCTCAGCATTCACAAATATAAGGGTATTGGGCAAAATAATTTCAAATGTTGTAATTCAATGTATCCTTAGCATATACGAAATGATTTTTTTATTAAACAGAATGTTCTAGATTAAAATATTTACCTAAAAAGTGCAGAATTAAAATATGTTCAATAGGATAATTGCCCCTAATGCTGATGTTTGACAACACGTACATTTAATATTTAAATTGTCCCCTGTGTCTATACCTCAGATGCACAAAAGTTTACACATGTTCCTAAAGAGATGATGAAACCGATCTAGCAAGTTTTATATTTCAAATTTACTGCCCAATTTTATGGTTAGATATATTTTATAAAAGCATTGCGCTTTGGATCAATACTGTGTTTACAACACTAATCTAATAAATAATGAAAATAACCATTAAACAAGGCAACCGTATTAAGCAATTTATAAATAACCGTTTTAAAGCTGTAACGGAGTAATTGATTATAACATAAACCATTTTTGCCTTTAAAAAATACTCAGTACCCTAAAAAAGATGGCAGTTCTCGTAAAACAAAAGAATATGTGTTTGTCAAAATACTTACCAAGTGAGAAGTTTGCAGAAATTTAGGATGTGAACAATTAGATCATCAAGGCATTATTGACTTTCTCTGATATATGACCTATTTGAGGCTTGTGTATCATCAGGCCTTTTAGAAAAATCCAATTTAATAAAAATGAAACAAATGATTAGAAAATTTGTTTTTGGACATTTTCTGCTTCTTTCATCTAAAATAAACACAAGAATTTTAAGCTCAAAAAATAGTTCTGATTCATAGGAAAATCCCCAGCATCGTATTTGTTTCTTTATAAGATTACTATATTAAATATCACAGCCAAATTTAAAAATGCATCAGGTAGAGTGAATAGTAGAAGAGAAAAATAAATTAATATATATTTTTAAATTTCTCACAAATTATTTTTCCCTACCCTTCTGGTTCCTTCAACGATACTGTTTATTTCTCCACTGGTTTCAAAATTAAAAATAATCTGCTCTATATAATTGGTATACACAGTCCCCCAAACAGTCTCCAGAATAGAAACAGATTCAGGCATTTTTATTGTATACACAATACTAAATATCTAGAAACATCTGGGTGACTGACCAAATATTTCCCTTTTCATCCCAGGTGCATGGGATATAGTAATCTCAGTTTAACATTATGTTTAAAATTCGCTAGTATCTGTATTACAGAGTATGAGCATTGAGTTTCTAGAACCAAGTGGAGGTAGAAATACAATTTGATTCTAGGTATTTATTTCTTATCTCATACACTTTTACCCTGTGACTTTTCCCCTCTTAGATTTGGCTCTTAGAGCTACCATTGCCCTGGGTCTAGTAGGTGGAGTTGTCAAAATAGACAAGAGAACAAAGGTGGCAAATTTCTACTCTTTAAGCTCAAATGACCTGCGTCAGCAAGGACCAGCATGTCTGTCTCCCTTCCCATATGATATAGAACACTTTCTGTTTGGGGAAGGAGAGAAGAAGATGATTCTATACAGAGTTTGGGACGGACATCTTACCTTCTCTCCTCAACAGCCACATTCACCTGCAGGTTAAATCTGAAGGGGAGGATGAAATTACCTAATATCCATAAATCTGGAGATCTGAAACTTAAGAGAATCTGTGTCCCATTTCCTAGTTGGAGACTAAGTTGTTGACAAGCTTCAGAGGAAAGTCCCATATGTTGTCATGGTCTATTAGCCACAGAATAGAATGGGTGTTGCCATGGTCTGAATGTTTGTGTTCCCCCAAAATTTATATGTTGGAATCTAACCCCCAAGATGATGGTATTAGGAGGTGAAGCCTTTGGGAGATGATTAGGTCAGAATGGGATTAGTGCCTTTATAAAAGTGGCCTGAGAAATCTCCTCAGCCCCTTCCACCATGTGAGGACACAGTGACTGCCAGCCGTCTACAACCAGAAGAGGGCCTTCACCAGAACACGACCAAATAGGCACCCTGATCTTGGACTTCCAGCCTCCATAACTATGAGAAATAAATTTCTGTTGTTTATAAGCCATCCAGGTACTTTGTTATAGCAGCCTGAATGGACTAAAAGAGGTATCACGGCATATCTAGGCCTAAGAGAGTCAAAGACAATCCCCCTGAGTTTCCCTGTTGTCCAGAGTGACATGGAAAGTCACTCCAAAGTTCCTAGGTGCACAGTCCCACCAGGGGCTGGCTCACTCTCAGCCAGTTGCCAACAAGGATTGGGAAATGACTAAATACCAAATGGGACAAGTTACATCCAAAGCAAGGGCCAAAATTAGACCCATTAACCAGATATTTCATGACTTAGAGGTAGATATTCCTCCCCTAACCATGACTCAGTACTATTTGCATAAACTTTCTTACTCCCCTACTCAGAGCTGAGCAGTTTAACATCAACTCTGGGGAAAGTCTTGAGAAAGTTTAAGTTTTATAGCCAAGATAACTTACACATCTTTGAAATTCTCTGAATTTCCCTACTAGTAGCTGGATAGAGCATCATACAGAATGAGGCTTAAGTTAGATGTTAAATACCTTTATAGAATAAATGAAAACATTTATAAATTCATATATATGTTATTCTTACCATGAATTTCATATATTCCATAAAAGGAAAAAAATATTAAACAGTGGACATGTTCAATATCACATAAAATTTTCTTTGCAAAATTAGATGCACAAATTTATCTGTGTCTGAAAAAAACAATCTAGGTGTTATTAAATTTTGGGTACAAAGGTTGGTTATTTTATATAGTATTTGTGAATCTGGATCATTGATAAATTCACTGTCTAATTGTTTGGATTTTTGAAGAAGAACTTGTGCAAATCACAGGTCCAAAATTCATTGTTTTTTTTGTAGGGATTTGACCCGGAGCAGGTTACCAAATTTCTCTGAACCTATAGGAAAAGGGAATATCAATATTTACCTTATATGGTTGCTATAAAATTAATATGTATATATAAGTACTTAACAACTGCTCATTTTTAATTCTTCCTTGTAACCAAAACTTGGAGGCATAGAACACCTAGTATGGTACTTTGCAGATAGTTGGTATTTAAGTATTGTTGAGTTACAACGCAACTCTTCCTAGTATAGTGTAGCTGGAGTGCCTTCTTCCATCCAGTCTTGCCAATTCTTTCATCTTCACCTCCTTCAATAATCAACTCCTAGACTTTTGCTTATCTGGTCATGCCGGGAGACTTTCCCCTTCAAGGCTTTGTTAAATATGCTGATCAATTCCTACCCCACCTAAGACTTCCTGAAACAAAATTAAAATATTAAAGTGGTGCATCAATCTACCCAACCCATCTTATGCTATCCTCTTTGATAATCCCTGGCTCTTCTCCATCTTCTACTTTCATATGTTCTGTTTCTGAAGAGTCCATTTATTTGTTGTGTGTGCAGAAATAATAGAGCATAGCACAAAGAAAAATAAAGTAGCTTATGTCATGCAAAACATTTTAGCTATATGCCAAGATTTTTTATCTCATCTAAAATTGACAAAAAGCCAAAAGTACATCATGTTTAACTCTGGATAACAAATGAGATTACTTCATTGCTAATGAGGCTAATAAGTAAAGTCTACTTATATAAATAATGTTCCAGAAATCTAGTTAGAAAGCAGTTATGACCTAATGAGGGTGTGGTGCTATTTTCTGTCTCAAAATCATTCCAAAGCTAAAGTTCTGTGCAAAACCAAAAGCAAGACTCAACAAATAATTAACAAAATCTCTATTGATTTATGACAACAAATATGATTGTTCATGCGATTCTACTGTAACTTTGCAGTCTCATAGCATAATGCGATGGCACCTACTTAAATTATGACCTAAGTCCTTGCAAGTCTCCTGCAGCCCTTTGTCCCTGTCAGAAGTTTCAACATGTAGTACCTAACCACTTACGTGAGAACAGAGAGCAAACACTTTTTCACACACTTATCCTTTTTTCATGTGGATTAAGAACAAGTCACAGCACTTCTCCAGAACATGAAGTACTTGTAAAAATAACCAGCTGCTCAAGTATAGCTTCTGTTTTCTGAAAATAGATAGATTTGTAAGGTGCGTAGTTATAATGCCAATATGGAAAGGGAAGGCAAAATAGAAATTATAATAAACTTCATTATTTATAATGTCCAAGAAAATCTTGATTGTGTAGCTTAAATTTTGCCTTTTCCTGGGAATAAAACAAAAATTTTTGGACAATCTATGAATATCATAGAGGTTTTGTTTTTTGAATCCTTATTATCCTTCAAATATGAAAACTCCCCCTTTGAGATCTTTTGAATATGTTTTTCTCTAATAAACCACAAGAACCCTTTGTTTATTATCTCTAGACTTCAAAAAGTACCTCAGGAGAGTCTTTTGGAGGAAATTGGGTATACAATCATAAAAACAATCCTATCAGAACACAAATATTTTAAAAAAACATTCTCATGTAGGTCTCTCTGCAAGTGCTTCCCCCTTGGCGTATTTGAGGGATATTAGGGATGATTGCCTTTGCTATTTGCTGTCTATGGGTTTGGACTTTAAACCACCTTGCAATCCAACCAAAATTCTATGTAGTGCTATGTGTGTATTGTTGGGCTTTGGGGGAACGGAGGTTGGGTTGTAAGAGAGAGATGCCCTAGTGAGTATGTGTTATGGGTATTGTGTCTTTTTTATGATTCACTCTCATAGGAGTTCTGTCTGAACAGATCAGGGAGCTGTCAATTCCACCCCTCTTGGACAACCCTGCAAGCCCCCCACTTAGCTGCTTGGGGTATAGCCTTTTAAAACTTCACAAGGACCTCAGGAACATTTTAACAGGAAAATTAAAGCCAAACGGGATGATCCTGTTCTAATTCAATGGCAGTTCTTAGGATAAAGTAGGCTCTGTTGGCATCATCTAATTTTGGGTAGTAAGATCTCCATGTTCTTTTTTGATGATAATTAATTGAAGACAGGCCGACCTTCTCCTTGCTGACCACATCTACCACCCACCATGGTAAGAAATTAATTTCTGTTCTGTACTCAATATTAAAAGCATACTCTAACTTTTGGGTCTAATAAGTAAGTGTGAGCCTGCTGACCACCCACACCCTTGAAAGTCACAGAGTAAGCTTGACCTTTTATCCAGGATGAAAGGGTCTTACAGGAATTCATTAATGATTTTCTTAGACTTTTAGAAAAGAAAAATCAGAATGGAGACAAGGAGAAATTATCCGGCGCAGGGAGAGAATAGCAGATAAGGAAGCTTAAAGACATGTGAAGCTGCATATGGTTATTGTTCTAAACTTGGCAGAACAGTTTGGTAGTGTTAAGGGGAGCACTAGAACTCATTACGTCTGACACAGACAGGAGTGATTTAGTCTGCCTTTGAAATTTTCTGTGTGTCTGTGTATGTTTAATTTTGTGAAAAATTTAGTTCCCTTAATAGGAAAAGGTGACACATTTCAATTTGTTGATCATCTGCTACTCATGGGGGAAGTAGTTTGTGTTACTAAAGTCCACAGTGCCTACCATGATGTTTTATGGATGGGTGATGACTTATTAAATATTTGTTGACATTTAAACATAAATAGCGACAAATGTCCATTTTTTAAAGACTTAAAATGGTAAATTCTAATTTTTAAAATTGTATCTGACATTTATATTTTCTTGAATTCACAATGGCATTTGAGATGCCTGTTTTTCTTATGATTTCCAAATTCAATGTCCTATGAACTAAAGTGAGTAAATTTCCTGTAGGTGTTCCTTGTTAATATATAAATATTTAACTATATATTTTTTACTCCAGTGCTCTTAACCATGACAGAGAGCAATTCTACTGACATTCAAAGTATGGTGCTGGGGACATATTTATTCTAGAAGCTAGAAGCTGAGCCTAGGAATAAAACAGCATAGAGGCATTTTCTATCTTTGGTATGCATATATTTGGACACCTCATCAACTTTACTGGCCTTATCTATTGCACATATCCAAGCAAACTCCAGCTTGAGGACATTGCTTTTGAGTGTGTTTACAGTATCTACGGAAAATATTATCAAACTCTGGGGTTCGAATTCCTATGACTCACTGATAGTGTCTATAGTTTGGCTCTCAGTGGAAACCTTTTCTAGCTTCCAGGTACACTGGTTGTTGGTTGAGAGCCTGTTTCTCTACCAGGGGGTTTGGATATGGGCCGAAAAGCTAGAAGTCTTATCTTTGCAAGTTCTCTTCTTTTACAAATGTTTCTTTTATATAACAGTTATTTGCTGAGATGGGAGATGTTAGACACCAATGGACATAGAAGAAAAGAGTAAGGGCAAACAGTTTGCTGTAAATGAAGATATCCCGACTAAAATAAAAATGGAATTGAAGACAGCTTGGAAATTGCACATTAGAACACATAAGTATCTCAAGGAATACTGGTTTAATCTCCGGCCTCTCCCCAAGTGTCAGACTAGGGGAGAATGTCTAAGTTCTACTCGACATGTTCATTTGGCTTCCCCAAAGGACCTTCGAAATCAGCATGGCCAATACTGCATACAGCACCTTTCCCCCTAATATTTTTCTCCTCCTGCATTTTCATTTCAGTTGATGATATATTATCTATTGCTAGATAATAAATTATCCCCATAATCAGTGGCTGAAAGCAACAACAAACATTTGCTTCTCTCAGTTTCTTGGAGCCAGGAATATGAGAGCAGCTTGGCTGAGGGATTCTGGTTCAGGGTCTCTCATTAGAGTGTAGTCAAGATGTTGGCCAGAGCTATAGTCACCTGAAGGCTTCAGTGATGCTGTTGGATATGGTTCCAAGGTGGCTCACTCATATTGCTGGCAAATTGGTCGTGGCTGTTTAGGAGAGGCCTCAGTTCCTATTCACACAAAACTGTCCTCAGGCTGCCTGAGTATTCTTATGACATAGTGGCTGGCTTCATCTAGAGCAAAGAGAGAGAGTCAAGTGGAAGCTATATTCTTTATGACCTTGCCTGGGAAGCCACATACCATTACTTCTGTCACATTCTATTCATTAGAAAGGAGTCCCTAAGCCTGGCATACATTCAAGGAAAGGGTAATTAGGCTCCATGTTTTGAAGGGAGTAACATCAAAAATTTGTAGACATGTTTCAAAACGAGGACAGATGAGTTTCAGCCAATCTTGCTAATTTTACTTACTAAAGAGCTTCTATAGTTCCTCTCCTATTCATCCCTTTTCTTTGTTCTGTCAGGTCCTCAAGATATCTCACTTCTTAACAGATCCCTCATCTGCTATCTTGCATTTCTTAAGTATAGCCACAATGCAGCCAGAGCAATCTTGCTAAAATCTGACCATGTCACTCTGTTCCTTAAAACTCATAATTTGTTCTCCATGACAGAAAGAATGAAATACAAGCACCTTATAACATAGACAATTTTTCTTGTCTCCTACTTTTGATTCTAGACTCAAAATTCTTCCTTTCTCTGCTTTAAATTTTATATTTTGTTATATTGAACTTTTATAATTCCTTGAATATATAGTGGTACTTCAGATACTATTTTCCTGTCTATGCCAGAGGTCAGAAAACTTACTGTGAGGGCCCAGTTAGTGAATATCTTTGGCTTTGTGAGCCATACAGTATGTCGTGAGTACTAAATTCTGTTGTAACTATGGGGCATGACTATGTTCAAATGAAACTTCCTTTACAACAATAGGTAGTAGCCCAGATATGGCCCATGGGCTATAGTTTGCTGAACCCTGCACTATTCTATCCTCTTGAATAACATGCCCACCTTTCTTTGTCTGGATAACATTTGTGATTGATCCTTTAAGAGTCATTTCAGGTATTGTCTCCTGTCTGAATTCTTCCAAGTGTTTCTAAACTGGAATAAGGACTTTTTTTTTGTGATCCCACGGCAGCCTATAGGTACTATTACGAGTTTATCACATGAACCTGAAATTGCCAACTTTCTGAAAACTTTCCTCATTAAACTGGAAGGTCTTTTGCATTTTTGAAATCCCACTGCCAAGCATTGTTCCTGGCTAGTGTGTTGAACTGAATTGAGCTAGTTAAGGTCTAATACACAGAAGACTCTTAGGAACATGTATTATAGAAAGGAATTATGTGACAGAGCAACTCTCCTCTTTTTATTTTTTATCTAATCTGCTGTTTTTATTTTTTGTCAAATATGGTCTGCTGATATTCCATTTTGTTTTATATAAACAAAAACATTGGGGTATAAGGATAGATCCAGGGTTGAATGCATGAAATATTTCTTACCCGTGACTTTCTCTTATAAAGGGACATCTCTCCAGGGAACACAATCCATAACAGTAAGTCCTCCATGGTGTCTGCTTATTAGAATTACACGTAGAACTGGTATATGTGTACACACACACACACCCAAATGGAGATTTGCATTCGATAGGCCTGCAGTGGTGCAGAGGATTCCGTGACTCCAGAGGAACCACAGGTGATTGTATCGTATGGTCAGCGTGGAGAATTAATGAGCTATGGTTTACATCTAGCAGTATATATCTGATACGGAAAAACTTAAAAAATCGTATTTCAGATATGAGGGAATAAAAAAAGCTGTGCATAGGAAGAACTAGAATACCCAAGAGAGACTTTTGGGTATGTCATGCTAAATGATTGTGAATGATGCTCACCTCAAGCAACTTGCTTGAGTGAGCTCGCCTTGGACTTTCTCATCTTTAAAATGAGATGGTTGGATGATATAACTCTTCCTATCTTTACTGTATTAGTTCTTAACCGGTGTACTTCTATAGGTATGTTGCTATATTTTTTATCAATATGTATCTTCCAGTTATCTAGTGTTGCATAACTAACCACCCCAAAAGTTAGTGGCTTAAAGCAATGGCAAAATAGGGGCCGGCCCCGTGGCTTAGCGGTTAAGTGTGCGTGCTCGGCTACTGGCGGCCCGGGTTCGGATCCCGGGCGGGCACCGACACGCCGCTTCTCCGGCCACGCTGAGGCCGCATCCCACATACAGCAACTAGCAGGATGTGCAACTATGACATACAACTATCTACTGGGGCTTTGGGGAGAAAAAGAAGGGAGGAGGATTGGCAATAGACGTTAGCTCAGAGCTGGTCCTCCTCAGCAAAAAGAGGAGGATTGGCATGGGTGTTAGCTCAGGGCCGATCTTCCTCACGAAAAAAAAACAGTGACAAGATATACTTTGCTGACTAATGTGCACTTTGGTCAGGGCTCACAGGGGATAGCTTTGCTCTGCTCCACTGTGTATCCACTGGGATAGCTCAAAGACTGGAGTCAGTAATCATCAGAAGGCTCCCTCACTGCTCTGAGAGTTCACGTTCTCAGCTAGCTCGGACCACTCAAGCAGCTGAGGCTGTGGCCAGACCCTTCTGCGCGGTCTTTGCATGGGGCTGCTTGACATCCTCGCAGCACGGCTGCTGAGCCCCAAGGTCAGGCATTCCAAAAGAGAGGGAGTCAGGGGGATGCTCTTTTGCCATTTGAGACCCGGTTTCAGAAGAGATGCGGCATCGTTCCCACTGTGTTCTATTCATCAAAACAGCCAAAAAGAACTTCCGAATTTCAAGGGGAGGAGAAAGAGAATCTTCCTTTTGATAAAGGAGTGACAAGTTTCTGGAAGACTACTCAGGACGTTTTTAAATACAACCTACCACAGTATAAAGTCATTCTTACTGTAGCTGAACATAGTATTACAGTAAGATTTGAGAGAGAGTATGTGGAGCTTAGTGGATTTTTACAAAGCAGTTAGGACAAATTGGCTCAAATTCAGAAATAAGCATAGTATAACTCTAGTAAGTCACAAAGAAAAATCTTGTGTTTAATATAATAGGTAAGAATTTTGCCCTTTGACTATATAAGGGAACATGGCCAGGGCAATAGCAGTTGTACTCCAAGAGTGACATCAGTGACATATTGCAGAAAGGGTAGGAGTTCTTGGCAGAGACTCCTAGCCACCCGCTCCAATATCCATTTTCCCTTCTTCTGTTAGAGAATCCCAGGTTTTTGGTGGCACTCATGACCAAACAAAATAAAGACTCTATTTATAAGCCTCCATTATAGCTAGGTGTGGCGATGTGATAATGTGCTGGCTAAAAGTGCCACGTGCAACATCCAGGAAGGGTTTTTAAAGGGAGAAGCACCTCTTTTGTACCCTCTACATCCTTCTGATGATTGGAATGTTACAGCTGCCTCCTGAATAGTCATGTTGGAACATGAAGCAAAACACTATGGGTGGATCTCTGATGATCGTCAAGTCACTGTTCCAACAACTGTGCCCTCTTCCCCAGACTTTGTTTACGTGAGAAAAATATAAGATTGTGTCTTAGTAAGTCACTATTTTAGATTTGGTCCCATTCAGTTGAACCTAATCTTATATGTAATGATGACTGCATTATGATTATTGCTGATTTTTTGGTATTACCTTACATGCCATCGATATTGCTAGTATTTATTAAGTCACTCAGAGGCCTAAAATCTATGCTGTACAATTACCAGGTCTCCTACTACTGCATTTCAGGTCTTTGATCTACACACACTCCAAAATTCAACACACTTTATGGTTTTTTGTGAGCTTGTTTGAGCTGTTCACGTAAAATTTCAGTTTTCTCATATGTAAAACAGAAATAGTCTATTTTTAAATATTTCGGGGAGAATCACGTGATATAATGTGAAAAACACCTTGCACAATTGCCCTGAAATAAGAAATAACAATTATTTTGTGTGTGTGGTGGTGGTGGTAGTTGTGGTGATTCATAGCTATCATTCAGTAATAATTTGTTTCTGAATTGATCACATGGATGTTGTGAACATTGGAGAACCATATAGTTTCATAAAAGGAGAAATGATGTCTGTGGTCATGAGCATATGTCTGTTCTCTTTATCACTTCTCGCCTTTCTGCAGGTAAGATTATGCTCTGGTTATGGGAACAGGCACCTGTCTCAGGGTGACTCATGCTGTGGCTCAGAGGACCTCATGCTCATGGCTGCAGTGACTGGTCTGGATACAGGCACATGGATGTTAACCAGGTGGTCCAATCAAAACACTAACCAGGGATTTTAGGGGGAGGGGAGGAATGGGGAAAATCATTGTAATGATGTGCAAATAATCAGACTCCAGAACCACTCTCTACCCCATGTAGGAAAAGCCTATCAACAATAAGAGAGAACACAGCTATGTGTAGAGAAAATCAAAGGTGTGAGAAAGAGAGACACTCCTGATATTTATCAAGTCAATGGTCCCAGATATTTTTATACTAGCTTCACTCCTGACTTTCCCAATTACATGAGCCAAAAACATTTTCTTACTTTGCTCAAACTGTTTGCATTGAGTTTCCGACTCTTGAAATGAGTCCTGGTTATGTCAATGAGGAATTAGATCAGATGAACAGATCTATTGGGAAATGTTGGGTGAATCTCATATTTGAAGAGCAAAGTGGGTTGAAATATTGTGATTATATTGTGTATGCATATGTGTGTGTGTGGGAGGGTAGATAATACAAATTTTTTTTACCAGATGTGTTTATGCTATATTCTCTTTTCCAATTTTAATCTTTAGATATTACCATATTTTCTAATATCTGTTTATTTGCCAGGCTGAAATCTCAACTTGTAAGCTATGCATTTTAATTCCAACCAATCAATGTATCCAAAAGCTTGATTTACGTTATAAACAGCAGTCCACAAGGCTATTAAGGGCTGGTCATGTGACATGTGGATTGAAGAAGGTGCACATATTTTTCTACAAGCCTCATGCAACAAGCATGTAGCTTGACTTTGAAGATCAAAGTCAGTCTTATCTTTTGATTTTAATCCTTTATTTTTTCCATGAAACATAATTTTAAAAATTAAGAAACTATTTTAATTATGAAACTGTAAAATACTTTTAAAATTGTTTCATACAAATCAAAGTCAGCCTTTTTCTTACTGAATTGGATATTAATGAAGTAGGACAGACATAGCTTTCGTAAAAACAGTGTGTTTTAGATAAGAAGAGAGCATATTAACTTCAAAGACATCCTATAAAAATTGCATGAATAAAAATCCAAGTGTCAGAATATTTGTCAATATTTTTTAGTGTAGTTTACCATTCCTTGAAGGGGAAAGAATCTTTCATGCACATGGTACTGTTCTTTCAAAACCCCTCGTGTGTGTGTACGTATATATGTACATACATATACTGTATATGTGTGTATATGCCTATGTATTTACGTATATGTGAAACATACTTATTTCTCTTAACACACTTCATTCTAGTTATGTAAAAACTTATTTCTCTTAACACACTTCATTCTAGTTATGTAAAACAAGTGAAAATATTTCCTATTATTCCTAAATTAAATAAGTCATCACCTTAACCTAAACCTAGATGGACCACTGATGTATGATACTCCTAAAATGATCAGTCTAGTCTAGAGAGTTAACCAGTCTGGCTACAGTGTAGTCAGATTAGCCATGTAAAATCCAAAATGTCCATAGATTGTTATCAGGTAACCATTTTTCCTGGTTGTCCCATGGTGAGGCTCGACTATGAAATCTCATGATTCTCTCTTGTTCATTTTTTCTTCTTCCCTTTCTCCTCTTTTCTCATTTTCTTCTTCCTTTCCTATCTCTCTTTCTATTCTCTTAAATTCTGTATGTTTTCCTTGCCTTGCCCACCACTTTTTTCCTTTTCTGTAGAGACTGAATGTACTAACTTCTAATCAATTGAGTGAGCTTTGGAAACCTTCTGTGATGGCTACAGCAGATTATGGTGCAGAATTTTCTGCAGGAAAGCTTTGCTACTGCTCCCAGGGTCGGTGTCTCATTCCTTTCTCTGCACATTCCCATTTCTGGGGGCTTCACTTTCAACTCTGTTCCACAACAGACGCTTATTTCCACCCCCTCAAGAGCTTGGAGTAGAAACAATAGCTCCTCCTCACAAAAACACAAGGTAAACTGTAATAAAGTATAGGAGGCTGTTTAGCAAAATCCCAAATTGTTTTTGTGCTTTAATTGCTACGTGAAAAGCAAATGGTTTCTGTCTTGATGAAGGCTATAAATGTAAGGAAGTGTATATAAGCCAGAGTTCCTGGTTTAAAATGCAAAACACGTGTCATTGCAACACGTGTTTGATATAAATATAAGTACCAAAAAGTACATTTAGGAAGTTCTTAATTGATTTTCCCTCACCGTGCGTGATCATTAAGAGTTTAATTTTTAGTAAGAAATGTGGATAAGCAGGTGGAATTTTAATATAGCTGATTTGAAAGGGAATCCGATTGCTATGCTAAATTCAAACATCATTAAAATGGAAACGTGTCACTATGCAGTACAAAGCCAACCACCTCCTCACAGTTAAAAGAAATCAGCGTTTGGCATATACTGTATTTATGAGCATTCCAAACTTCTGGCAGCTATGAAAATAGAGCATTTTGAAGTTCTGTAACAGGGTATGTGTCATCTCTGCTGGAAAAAAATTGAAATTGGTAGTATTGATTTAGAAGGTTAATGGATTTTCTATTATATCTTTTTTATCAGAGAAAATATAAATATTATTACTTAGATTTTTAAAGATTGGTATAAGCATTTTGAGGAAATACTTTCCAGAACAGAAATGAAAGAATTTGTGGGAGACAGTGAAATTCTCATCTCAAATGGCAACTCTCTGAGTGATTTCGGAGTCTCTCAAAGTTTCAGAGGGGATCAGGGGTTAAATCAGTAAAAAAAAAAAAAAAAGTGCAGATTTGACGTGGAATCTGGGTGAAATAGGTAGAAGGTGAAGAGATGGGTAAAGAGGTAAAACCAGAATGAAGCAAACCGAGAAGCAAAATACGAAGATGAAACTCCAAGTAATTTGAGATAGAAGCAAAAACTAGGTAATATTGCAAATTCTTTTCATATGATTACTAGTATCCTGAAATATTCTTTAAAAATTATTTTAGCAGCCAGCCCAGTGATGTAGTGGTTAGGTTCGTGCACTCTGCTTTGGTGGCCCAGGGTTCGCGGATTCGGATCCTGGGTGTGGACCTACGCACTGCTCATCAAGCCACACTGTGGCGGCGTCCCATATACAAAATAGAGGGTGGGCACAGATGTTAGCTCAGGGCCAATCTTCCTCAGCAAAAAGAGGATGATTGGCGACGGATGTTAGCTCAGGGCCAATCTTCCTCACCAAAATATGTATATATATATATATATATATATATATATTTTTTTTTTATGGTCAAACATATTGGGAAACACTGTAGTTTTGTCTCTTTATTGAAGATTCACAATGTAAAAGAGCATATTACAGATTTGGAGAATTTTAGGAAAGTTTAACTCAGTGTCCCTAGTGATCTTTGAATATTATCGAGAAATCCACTCAAATTCATTTAAAAAAAGAAAAGAAAGAGGCATTTGGAACAAGACTACCAGTATTGTAATAGAAAGACGGGAAGTATGCTCAGGCATCACAGAGATTAATATGTGGGTATTTTAGTATCCTACTTGCAGCTTTTAGGAGTGACAACCTGATGATCCCAGTTTGGAAGAGGTATCCATTTCTTTAGTTAGCTACAGCTGAATTCACACTCTCTGATGCTGTATCTTCATTAAAAAAAATCTCAAAGATATCAAGGGTAATTCCCTCCTTTTCATTATATTCCTACTACTATGCTTTAATATCTCTCATTTTTTAAAAAAAAATTCCTTTACTCCATATCACCTATGATTACTGCTACATTTTTTTTTGCAACTCTCACAATTAAACTCCTTAAATGAGATTTTTATCCTTATTGCCCCACTTTATAACCAATAATTTATTTTTCACGTCCTTCAAAACTGGCTCCCCTTCCTAAAACTCCACTGAAGCATGTAGGTAAGCAATGAACTTCATGCTTACCTTCATCATACTCAATCTCTCAGCAGTGTTTGATACCACTGATCATTCCCTCCTGGGAAAAAAAATAGCTCCGTTATTTGCTTTTATGCCATCATGGTCTCCTCTTTCTGCCTACCTCACTTCATGCCTACTTTTTCAATGGCTCTTTATTTTATATTCTATCTTTAAATGCTGAAAGGCCAATGTTACTTCTCTTTAAACTATTCCTCTGTGATCTCATTCATTCACATTACTTTAAATCTTTCTATTTGTTGATGACTCTCAAACCTCTCTGTCACTTACCTCTCCTTAGAGCTATAGATGTCATGTCACTTAACATCTCCAATAAATATCTACTTGACATTTTCCATGTAGGACGATCACAATGGAGCTCTTGGTTTTACTGCCTTATCCCTGTATCAGCAAATGGTAGTAGCATCCACACAGTAGCTCAAGCCAAACAACTAGGCATCATCCTAGATTCCCCATCTCCCACACTGAGAGTTCATTAAAATCTATTTCCAAAGAAGTGTCAAAACTATCAACTTCTCTCTACCCTACTCAGGAGAATGTATGATTAATTTATTGATCTCACCCTCTTTACTCTGAGAATAATCATGCTGCTTATCTTTGGTTCTATTTGAAGAGGACTAAAGAGCAGTTGGTGTCTTTGCTGCTCTGACTTATTCAAGTCTGCAAATAATAACCAACACATTTACTGTTATATTGAGCTACCAAATCCTGCAGCATTCACTCTGTTCGTCTATTAGACTGTTGATGATAGGTGAACTACGTTTTTACTATTTTGCTAGTTTACATAAACAACCAGCTTCCCCTTCTGGGGAAAGTGCTTATTTCTGGAGTTCCAACAAATACCTGAGATTCAAATATATTTAAAATGCAACAACACTCTCTCCAGGTGTCTCTGAAGTGAGTCATCCTTTCCATTTCCCACCCATACTCCACCTAATCTTGATGTTCTTCTCTGATCTGTGGCTTATTCTTTCTACTCCTCTTTTTTTTTGTACTTCAGGAAACTTTTGATCTTTAATTTTGCTCCTTTTTGCTTACCTAAAATTATAAGGTAAACTATAAGCCCCAGGGCCAATACATTTCTACTCAGAGTTCTTGACCATAGAGATAGATTCCATAAAATTAGTATTTGCAACATTATGAGTAAAAGGACAACTCATAACAGTCTGTTAAGAAAGTTATCTCAGTTTAGAGCTGTTAGCACTTAAGTAAGAAGTATCTGTGTGTGCCCATAGGCTTGAGAACATGTACCTTGTTCCGCTCTGAAGTGCAGCAGGCAGGAGGGAGGGGCAAAGAGAAAGGGAAAGGAAGAGAGTCTGGGGCAGCAGATCTATGTGAGTCCGGGAGAGTCTCTCAAACAGAGGGGGCGTAGGAGTCCCAACCTTATGAGAATTATCAGCCCTTGAATTCTCTGTGGCCTTTTACAAGAAGGTTTTTTATAAGCAGAGTAGATTTAAATGGGTGCATATGATATTATCCAGAGAAACATGATTTTTAAAAATCGTCCAAATATACCAAATAAAAACTGTGACTCAGAAATTGTATTTACTTTCGAAAATAATAATTGAAAAGACAAGTCAAGCAAGACAGAAGAAATGTTTTCTATCTACTGCAGCCCATAGGTCATGTGGCTGGACTCTATGGAGCTGAAAGGGATCATGTGCTCAGAGGAAATTCGTAGCTTACACCTCATTGCTTCAAAAAACCTGTAAAATCCCAGGAGAAAATACTTGAGCCTGGAATAGGTAGTGACAACTTTTCAACTAAAACCTTGAGATGTCTTTAGATTCATGTGAACTTGTAAGATCTTTCAGAAAAGGAATGATCATTGATTAGAATGCTGAAAAACTTGACAGGATTGATAGGATATCTCAATGTTCTTCAGAAGAGTTTTCCACTAAATCTTGCAGATGATCTTAATAGTATGTATCACTAATCTCGGAATCAATGGCTGTTTCATAAATATGATTAACTAATGAAGTATCAACATGGTTTTAGGCAGGTTTTTACCTACCTGTCAAATAGGTCTTGAAATTGCTCCTGAAAAATATTACAGTTACTCAGAAATAATCACATTTGTGCCTGGTCTGACATTCAACAGTCTTCAAAACCAGTACAGCTGTATATTGACTTTATTTTTAGGTGGCCTGTTAGAAAAGCTGCTAAGTTCTCAATGGAATGAACATCATATTTATTTCCTAAAAAAGCAAGAGGGGTAAAAAACAAAAACTTAGATTTTAGGTTGGCATCTTTACTTAAGAAAACTGTTATAATTTCCAGGCTTATACAATTGAAGCTAATATAAAAAATTCATGAGTAATAGAATTGAGATTTTTTCTCATGGTTACAAAAGTTTTTTGAAGGCTATATCAGCATATAAAAGTGAAAAGGATAAATGAGGCAGTTATACATATTATTTTTAAAACAAATTTCTTGCTTCAATTTTTGAGATTTTTTTCAATGTAAACTTGTTCAAAATGTTTCCAGGCCTGTCTATTTCTATTCATCATTGACTAAACAGAAACAATTACAGCACCACGCAGACTTTTCTGGTGGGAATTAGGCTATTGTGTGGGGTTGAGGAGGACAGTTTCTTAACCTGGAAACTGATTCCATTTTTCATTTCACCTTCATTTCTACACAGGCTTGTTAAAGCACTTGATCTTGCCCTGTTGGTCCCCAAGGGATATGGGTACTTCATTTGGGGGTTTGAAAACCTCTTTTAAGCAATATATCATTATTTTCATATTTAATCAAGTGTAGGGAGAACCACACAATGTCTTTACCCTTTGGGGGAAGACTCGACAGCTCTAAGACAAGTCAACTTCATTCATCTATCTCTGTGATCTTTACTTACATGGTAAGTTTAAGTAAATTTTACCTCAATTTGTGATCCCTGAAAAGAGGAAGCAGAGAGCATGAGGATGACCTCGGTTAAAACAAGTCATGTTTGGATACTTTAACGTTTTTACAAAATTACTAGATTTTTTAATCAATATTATATTGTGGGAATGACCTTGTGGATATGTGGTCTATAAAAAGAATGATAAGATGCACTAATCCATAAAGCTATACATTATAGAAAAAAATGAGACTTTTGTTTAAATTCAAACTTTATCACTCATTTGTTATCACTAGAAGGGATTTTGGTATAATTAAAGTACAATTGCTATAAAAAATACAGTAAAAAATTTTAAAAGGTTACTTAGTATTTTGACATTGTAGAGTCATAAGAAATGTAATTGCTCTTTTGTACGTTAGAGATTCAGACATGGAGAAGTTCCAAGTCCCATTCCTGACTCCATTTTTACAAAAATATGGTGTTTGGAGAGGGCCAAACATTTTTCGTGTGGCTAAGCCTCCTCTATTATGATGGAAAATTGGTATGCAACTACATTCCCAGTGAGGCAAGTACATAGCTCAGGGTTGTTTTATTTGATGTGGTCTTCTACCTCACAAGGCTCTCTATTAAGAGGATTTATGAGCTACTGAAAATAACAATAAGGAGTAGAATCCCTGATCATAAGAGAAAGGAATGGCTTGTTGCCAAATCATGAGCAACTATTAATGAATACTTATTAAGCCAGTTCTCTCAGGGCTTTCCGCCCACAAAAAAAATTTTTGTGTCGTATCTTGTCTTTTAACTAAGGGAGGAAAATTTACAATGTCATTATCAAAAGTGGTTCTGCTCCATGAAATCTTATTCATGGCAGATCCTCTCAATGTTATACTAGACTCTTAATTTTACCAAAATCTTGGTTAAATGATTCTTAGTCTTTGTGATCTTTACACCTTCAAATACCTGTAGACAATCACTATCCCGCCCCTTTTTTGGTGCTTAGCTCTACTTTACATATTTAGTACCTTTAATCTTCCCTTATGAATTAATTAGTCTTAATTTTATTTCAATGAGAAAGATGCTTGAATATGAACTACCAGTTCAAGAACTTATGGAAACTAAATGTTATCCAAATGTGAACCAAGAGAAATAGGTTAGACTGTGCAGAGAGAGAGGTCTTTCAACTGACTTCAGACGTGATTAAAGAATACATTGTATATATGTGTGTGTGTGTATATATATATATGTGTATGTATATATATATATATATACACACACGCACCTTGCTCATTTTTAGTTTCAACAACCAATATTAATGGGGTTTAGGACAGGCTACCCCAAAATATGGCACCCTGGCATACTGAATATTCTAAGCTGATGGAGTTTGAGAAAATGGCAGAAGCAGAAGTCACTCTGACCTCCTCCCTCCCCTCCTGCCCTTTTTCCCTGAAACAGGTCAGAAAACCTTCATGTAAGAAGTGCTCTTCCTATGCCCTCAAGAAAGGAGCATCCTTATCTCAGAAGACAAAGGGAGGCCAAGAAGAATCCTAATAAATAGGCCTTGCTAAGTTGCTACCACTTTATTACAATTACCTCACACTCCTTAATCTATCATATTCCTTCAGGACTGTCCACTCTTCATCATATCCAACATAAATGTACATAAGTCTGACTGTTTCTTTGGGTCTTCATTTCCTTATGAAGTTTTCTGTGTCACGTAAAACTTATATTAAATAAGTTTATATGCTTTTTTCCTGTTATCTGTTTTTGTCAGTTTACTTTTCAGACCCAGCTAAGGACCCTAGGAGGGTCGAGGAAAACTTTTTCCTCCTCTACAATATATTCATTTCTCAGAAAGACTTAGGAATGAAGAATACCTAGTATTGGACAATTGATTTAGGTGGTTTTGAGTCAATTCAATTCAGTCATTTTCACATGTTGTAATTTTTTTTTGTTTTCTCTTTTCTTGGGATGGAGAGAAAAATTCTTGCCCAAGAATTGAATTCATTCAAGCAACACATTTAGTGAATCTGAGAGGAGAGAATTTAGGCAAATAGCTTTTCAAGGCATTTCTCAAATCCCACAACACAGTCCTCTTGTGCCTAAATTGTCACTGTTCCTTCATTGAACAGTGGAAATTGCCATTTCTGCTATATTTGCAAGCCTGTTCTGGAGTTCCAGGTTTTGCAAGTGGAAAGGGAAGAGAGAAGACAGCAAGAAAAGGGAATCTTGTGGTCGTCATGAAAATCTGTAGGCCCATTCAGCTTTGGAAGCCTGGGAATAATTTGACATATTTAACTGCTTACACCACTGACCTAGCCTTATCCTGTTCAGGAACTTTTAGGAAATTTTTGCAGTTGGTTTTCCAAATGGTATTATTTTATCTAAATTTTCCTATTTTCTCTTAAAGATTTAATCTAAAAATGGTTGACCTGAGCAACACATTCTAGATTATTTCTGTTCTAAGAAGTCAAATGCCACAAAAGCTCTGTGCATCTTACTGCCTTTCCCAGGTTGTAGAACTAAACCTAGTAGTAGAGAGCTTCCTTGCATGTCTTAGGAAAATTCTTCAATACTTTCCTATTGTGCTCAGAATAAAATCAAAACGCAGTTTCATCACCTGTAAAGCTTTACATGGTCTAACCAATGCCTACTTCTGTTGAGTGAATAAAAGCAAACAAACATAAGGTCTTTTGACTATGAAGTCTGTGTACTAAAAGATCATTTCCAATGCTGGTAATTGATTATATGGAGTCAAGCCATAGCCACAAAGCCCAGAATTTGCTGAGAAAGGAAAAGGGAATTGGTTTTTATTAAGCACGACCTTTCTCAATAAATATCAGACAGCTTTGTGTATACATCAACCCTGTGAGGTAGGCATTATCGTTCTCATTTTTCAGTTGGAGCAATTGGGAGTCAGAGTAACTGTGAGTGGTTTTCCAAGCTACAAAACTGGTAAGTAGAGGAGCATGAATTGAAACCTAGAGGTCTGAAGAGCCAAAATCCATGATGTTGAAATGTATCACCCTAGAGGTACAGTTGACTTTTACGGTACAAAGTGTTCATGCGTCCATTCTTTCAACAAACATTTATCGAGTGTCAATTGTCTGCTAGGTCTTCTGCAGGATGGTAGAGGTAGAGTAGGTAAGCAAAACCAAGAAATGATCCTTGTTGTCTTGGAGCTTATAATACAGTGGGATGTCAGACTTCCAGCAGATAGTCATAATATTGACTATATGGAATATGTAATTACTGAACATGAAAAATATTCTGAAGGAATGGAACACAATTCTATAAAGTGTAAGAAAAAATGAACTGAGATTAAGGAGTCACAGAAGGTTTTACTGGCGTAGTGATGATTGATATGTGAAGGATGAGTAAGAGTTAGATGAAAAACAGGAAATCAAAGTGGAGGTTATTTTTCAGGAAGAAGGAACAGCATTTGCAAGAGCCATTTGATATATTTGTAGATTAAAAAAAAAAGAAAAGCCAGTGGATGTAGCACACAGAGTAAAAGGAAAATGTTAAAAGATGCAGAGGGAGGGAGAGTAAATATGGAGCTAACCTTGCAGCTCCTCATAGGCTATGCAAAAACTTAGGTATTTTCATGTAAGGGGAATCAGATCTTCTAATAATGAAGTATTTGTTGACTACTAAAATGACTAGACCAAGCTGAAGACAGTTGTGTCTTCAATGGACCTACTACCAAGTACTGAGGCATTGGTACAATGTCACTGAACATACAGTGCAGGGAATAAGCACTTCTTCATTTATTCTTTTATTTTTTTGATAAATTACATATAAAAGTGAATCACTCATTGATCCTCTTTTAAAAAGCTTATGATTTAGTGGGGAAAATAATTCTTATGTAAGTCTCTGTGGTCTAAGTTACAAAGTTGTAAATGCCGTAAGTGGAGATAGGGAAGAGTTGCTAAATCCTAAGGAAGCTCAGTGGTGGTGGTGGTGGGAGGGGCAGTGGGAGGATATGGAAGACTCTCTGGAAGAAGTGCTGGTTGAGTTAGGTCTTAAAGGATGGGTAGTACTCGGACATTCAGAGGTGACAGAGAATGGCTTTCCAGCTGACATATAGTGGGTGTAGTGGGACAGGAAGTCTATTAAAGGAACATTATAAATGTGTAAAAACAAACTGGTGCCAGATTAGAGAGTTCCTTGGAAAATGGCAGTAAATCAGGATGACTTCTGAAAGAGCAGGATCATCACTAGAGAAGGCACAGGAAAACATGTATACATGGCAGAGTTGCAGAAACGAGAACGTTCCTGGGAGAACACACCTGAGTCCAGTTGAATGAGGGTCCCATCTGGAAATAGGAGGCAGCCTTGCTACAACCAAGAAAGTCAAAGGCTTACTTGTTCAACTGTGGGTGTTTTCATCCCATTGTCCAACTGCTGGGGCAGGGAAGTGACTCACTACTTCTTTTGGTCAGGCTTTGGTCACTCTAAGAAGCGAAGAGTGCAAACAAGAGGGGACAGAGCTGGCATGTTTCACAGTTCTCTTCTGTTATGCATCCACCACCCTACCGACTTATTCACCTTGGGAAAGAAGCACCTGAGATTTCCCAACAAACTATCAGGGCAACTGCCCTTTGTTGCCTCTATAGCTCTCAAGACAACATCACGCAGTTACTGTGGCAAAGACTGGCGGGAGAAGAGGATTCTAGAATCTAAATGCTTTTTTTGTGTGTTCCACGTGCTAACCACCACCTCCAGTTTTTGCCCCCTGCTTTGCTGATAGATTTGCTCCTTGTAATTTGGGGAAATACCTTTTTATTTTTGCATCAATGTTATTGTGGTAAAGGTTGAGCATTTAGATTTACTGATCACGTTCTTCCTTGTGACAATGGCCAGTATTTGGTTGTCTCCATTATTCTGGTTTTGCTGTGCATGTACTGAGAGATACAGATGAATGTCATAACTAAGATTCCTTCTTTCCTTTCAGTGGTTTTGAATTTGAAGATCTATTGCTAGTTTCTTGCTTTATTTCTATACCATCTCATATTTTTGCCCTTTCATTTTCTCAATAGTTTTTGAAATAATATGTCTGGAACCTGTTTTTTAATAATACTTATTTCATAGACATTTAAAAAGTGTTGCAATGCTATGATAACAAAAATGTGTAAAAAACCTTCTATGTAGGCATTACCAATTTGTTCTAAATAGTCCTTCAACATTTTAATTTACCGACCACCCACTCTCACCTTTTGTTATTCCCACTTCACTGTAGCTTTTCTATGACACAGCTTTTTGCCTATTTATAGTGCATTAAAGATTCCAGGAGAAATAAATAAGATATGTGTCCAAATAAAACAAGAGTCTTGCTCTCTTGGGAATGCAAAGACAGAAAGAATGAGATGGGTCCCTTTTGTTGGAAGTCAGTTGCTCTCGGGGTCACTTACTGCTTCCATCTGCAATTATGTCTTTTTGTTAAATGCTTCAGTATTTGATCAGAAACAGCCTGCTTTTGATACAACTGGAAAATGTGAATGCTTGTGCTTAACTTTTAGTTTGGTGGTTTTTTTCTTATAGTCTTATATCAGATTTTATTCATCCATTCATTTAACATTTAAGGAACACCCAAGGAGGGGCCTGGCACTGCTCTACATCCTGGAAGAAATGGGGAGGTGAGGGTCCTGTCAAACACAGAAGACACAGCCCCTATATTCAGTTGTTTGGGAGGGACCTATTCTTTTTGGCATCCTGGATAAGAAAGATCATTGAAGAGGGAAGCTCCCTTTTACTTCAAAGGGTGTTTTGTGCATATATGAGACTCCCTGAGGGGTCAGTTAAGAAGAAATAGGGCTTAGATTCAAGTGAGAGAGAATGTAACAGAGAAAAAGTTTGATGTTAAAACTATCCCAACAGAAATAAACAAACAGCATCAGCTGTGTCTCATTATATAGTCAGTGAAGACTGTAGCGGGCAGGATGGGGAAGAAAAGGGAGGATCCAGAAGTGAAGTAAACACTGATTAATATTTGGAATGCACAAGGATTCACAATCTAAATAGAAACAAAAGCAAGATCTCTGTGCTGCTGATTTTAGGACCAGCCAGAAATTGGAGAATGAGCTGTAACATCCCATTGCATTGATGACTCTCAGGGTGTAAGCAAAACTGTCCCCAAAGTGGCCAATATAGCTCTTACCGACCAACAAAGTATCACATAGCAAATTAATTTCTTATTGCTTTATGAAGTAGCTTACAATTGTACCCAATTATTACAAAGAGGCATTGCATTAATAGAAAATAAGATTTTAGAAATCTATTGTGTTAGTTTTATAAAAATAAAATCCTATTGTAATGAAATAAATGAAGCATAAATGGACAGATACTAGAATCATAAAGTAATTTGCTTAGGAGGTAAAAATCACTATATGCTAATAGATAGTGGTAGAGATATATGCCTTGAGAGTTTAAAATCAGCGCTCAGTTATCTAAGCAAGCATGCAGATACGTAAGGAGTTTTAATTTTCTCATATAGCCTATTTTCAACAGTTGTCTAAATTATACTTTGGTGTTTTAGCTTTCACAAGACTGTAGTCTGTCATTTTAATGTGAAAATCTCATTTGCTTTCATATCTGAAAGAGACATGTTCTATACTTGTAGCATGAGTTCTAAAGAACTAAAAGATTTCTGTAGAGTTATAGTCTTTCCTTATATTTTGCAAAGGATTGGGCTTCTATTTTATGTAGTAATGCCAATATATGTAAGTAAGGGCTATTAGATTTTTGGGTATTTTGAAGAAAAGTAAATTAGGAACTGATGCAGAAGCAAAATAAGTAGAGAACATTATTAACCTGTAAAAAGAGAAGAAAAGAATGAAGAGATGGCAGCAAACCCAATTTAAAAAAACACGTAATTTTGGTAAGCCTCGATGCTACTACAACTAGTGAAATTTAACCATATACAATTTTACCCCCACAAACCACAGCAATTATTATGAATATACTTTAAACCATCCAAATTTGAGAGGCAGTCAACTACATGCAAACAGAGTACAATTTTGATATTTTGAAAACTCCACCCTAAAGTTTATAAATCAACTCATTTCAAGGAGGTAAAATAATACTGTAAGTACTGTAACTTCTCAAAAGGTAGGAAACGCATGTTGATAAAAATCACAACTAATTTCATTTCTATATTAATGAGCATTTTCAAATATAGGAATACATTTTGCCCAAAGCATACATTCTAGAAGATATAAATCCTAGACAATCTGATGTGTATTAGTTTCCTATGACAAGTTAACACAAACTTAGTGGCATTTTTCTTTCACAGTTCTGGAGGCCGAAGCATCACTGGGCTGAAATCAAGGTGTCAGAAGGGTCCTGCTCCTGCTGGAGGCTCTAGGGGAGAATCCACTCTTCATCTCTTCTAGCTTCTGGTGGATGCTGGCATTTTATGTCTTGTGGCCACAACACTCCAATCTTCAAGGCTAGAATCTTCAAATCGCTCTCTGTTCCCCTTTCACAGAGTTTTCTTCTCTGTGAGTGTCAAATCTCCCTGTGCCTCCCTACCAAACATAAATGTGATTGCATTTAGGGTCCAGCCAAATAATCCAGGATAATCTTCCCAACGCAAGATCTTTAACTTAATCACTTCTGCAAACACCCCTTATTTCCCCCATATAAGGTGACATTTACTAGTTCCAGGAGTTAGAACACGGATACCTTTTAGGTAGCTGTTTTTCAGCCTACCACAGATGTCAACAAAAAGACCTGATATTAACAGAGAAAGATTTGTGTAATAAATAAATATTTACTTGACAACTACTATGTGATAGTACTATGCTAGGCAGAAAGGATGTAACTGCAAACAAGACAGTTATCGCCCCTGTCCTCACAGAGCCACCTTAGAGGGGCTGATAGCTTCCCTTTCTCTGTGAAGTAGGTGGAGATAACATCTTTAGAGCCTGGGGGTGGTTAGTAGGAAGTTTGAAGAATATAGAGATGATTGGAAAAGGCTGTTGTGGGAAAGTGAAAGAGGAAAGATTGGGACAAGTAGGATTTCTGGGACCATTAGAGGGTCCAGATGTAGCAGCCATTAGTGTTCATCATATATTTTCAACTCTTCATCCTCTGAGTCCATGGCTGACTTCTATCTTCTGTCCCTTATGTAACTATTTCCAGCCAATGATTAATTAACAGAGGAGCCGAGTGTCACTACTTGAAGGAAGGTTTAATTGCCAGTGGAAAACCCTCCAGAATTCTCCTTTCCTCTGTCACACAATTAACAAATATTCCAAACAGTGGCTACTTTGTCATGCTGGGTCTTAAGTTTGACATGGAGGAGAATCCCCAGCCTATCAATGATGAACATGTAGTGTGAAGAATCAGTATACCTTTACTTTAAACCATTGACATTTTCAAGGATGTCTATCATTGCAGCCTAACGTAGCCTATCTTATGTGACATACCAGAAACCACGTCACCCATCATCTGAGTTCTTCAATTTTCTTCTTCTATTCACAGAAGAAGACACAGCTCCTGATGGCTGAATTTATTCAGGGTTGGTATGTGCCAGGGGAGGATTGGGAAGGACAGAAGACAAAGTGTAAATAGTTATAAAGCTTTCAGTTCTAGCATTTTATCATTGTTGTTGTTGAATCTAGCTGCTTTAATAACAATAACATCAACTAATACTTGAGAGTTTAAAAACCATGAAAAAATACATTATCTCCTTTGATCCTTATATTAACTCTTTGAATTGGATGATACTTATTCCCTTTTTACAGATGAAAAAACTGTGGTATGATGATGGCAAGTAAATTTTCAGAGTTTAATCATTTAGTTAGTAAGCAGTATTTGTAAGCACCTACTCACTGTTATTTCCTGTACTAGGTGCTGGGGATGGTATCATGGTGCTGAGAAGAGGCAGCAGTGAATGAGACAGGCCAGTACCAGATCTCATGGTGCACATGGCCAAATTGGAACAAAGTTTTTCTGACTCATGGAGAAAACATAGTTCTTCTGATTTCAGATTCCATTTTTTAAATCATTATGTCATGTGTCCTCTTAAATGCTACAAGCCCCAATTCAACTAGCAGGTAGGGAAGATGTGGCCAGGAGCATGGAGATGGAGAAAATCTGTTCCACTCTTGCCCCTCAATCTCTCCTTATCATCACAGCTTTAGAGGGCTTTATGATGCAAATCCATCATGATACTATTGTATCTATTCTGTGCTATGTAGAATTGGCATGACACAATAACAGGTATTTTTTTCTTGTCAATATAAAGATGAAAATAACATGTCTATAGGAAGATTAAACAGCAAGTATAGGAGCTAGAAAAGTTTGTGATTCCAGCTTTGTGCTGAATTCTAATACCTAAAGCTTCTTCCAAGTCACTAAATTCACTGATAGTAGAGAGAAATAGCTATTATATACCTGTAAAGTCATTAAGTTCGTCAGGGTTAAGTTCCTAGGTTGTTGAATTTCTATGGTCTTTCTCCTGTGAGTATTTCTTATTTCTTATAGAAACCAAATATGATTTTGTTATTAGCATTATAAAAGTATGTTTCCTGGACCCTGTTTAAATTGCTGACATATTTCATTATGGGGGGAGAATAATATATTTTACCTACAATCTATGCAAACTAACAGCCTTATCACCTTCTGGTGATAGCTTGATGAATTGCGAGCACAAGTATCAGAAACATCACAGTTGGATGTACAAATCTTAATGAAGCTTAAGATCTAAATTTGGGAGTTATGGACATTTGGATGTTAATAAAGATCAAATGATAGTTGAGATCGAGAGAAAGTGTGGTGCTTAAAAAGATATGAAAAGCTAGGACCCATCTCTGAGAAACTCCAACATTTAAGAGCTAGTGGAAAGGGAGATTTAAAAAGATATTTAGAAGAATCTATTTCAGAAAGCAGGAGGAAAATACTGCTCCTCAAAATAATGAAAATTGAGATTAAATTTTTATTATGTCCCCACACTGTGGTGTTAGGAAAAAAATACATAGGTATAGGAAACTTATTCCTACACAGTTGCCTTGAAAATCCTCTCTTAAAAGAAAGCAACTCACCCCCACCCCACCTTTTCTTGGTTAGGCGTAAAACAGCAAGAACTTGAATACATAATTTGAGCTAGCCAGCCATGGTTTTCTGGGAAGCCGATGGTGCCAGGTCCAATGGATTATCACATTTTGTAAGCCTAGTGTCTGTGTAATTGAACCAAGGACAGTTACAATGAGTTGTTTGTAACTACCTACCATGACCCTTAGTGTTATTTCCTTTGTCTTTCTATATTAACGACCATCTCTGTTTACATCACTATCTAGAATACATTTTACTGCCACAAAAAGTCTTCCTTAGAAGGGGAAAATGTTAACATCAATCAATGCTGGGGTGTTGTTTCCTTAATGTTATTTTTTAGAATGTAGGGGAGGAAAAATATTTTTCCCGCTACCCATCTGAGTTCTTAGCTGAGACTCTTGTAATAAAAGACAAATTAATAGAGAATATATACCTCATATATACACGGGAGATACCCAGGGAAAAATGAGTAACTCCTCAAGGTGGCCTAAGTCACCAGCTTAAATACCATCTTCAGCTAAAGACGAAAGAAAGAAAGATGTGGGTGGAGCAGGAGGGTAGGGGCAGTCATGTTAGGTTACCTGGAAAAGCAAGGGTAAAATCTGTCATGCAGACTTATGTCCCTGCCTTAGGGTCATCCTTCTCTACCTGGTACACAGAGGGAGATACCTTTACAAACAGAGGTTTTCTTTACAAAAAGTAACTTCTACTTTGTTTTCAGAGCTTCTCCTGTGTCTTCTGTTTCTCAAAACAAGCAGCTAAAAATAATCTTTATGCCAAAGAGGTATATTTTGGGTGGCATATTCTGCTACCTTTCAAGATTCTACCAATTTATCACGTCAGTGAATTTCGTTTTCCAACACATAGCACTAACAGATTGTTTAGTGTTACCTATAATAAGATGTAGATTGTATGAAAGAGCACATCTCAAAGTGTTCCTAAATATTTGTCTATCATTTTAAATTAAATTAAACTTAAAAAGAGATGAAGTATATGAAGGTTAGTAAATGTGAACTGCTAATATTTTAGAATTTCAACATCTGTTCATGTTCTGTTTTGTATCTATTTTTACCTGGTCTTTGGAAACAGATGATGTGTATTTCTGATATGAAAGTATTTACAGAGTACTTTAACAAACATAGGAATTAGCCAAGCCCATATATCTACTTCTTTTCTTTATTATTCCTTAAATATTTCTGTACTTATCTCTAGGAAGGTACAAAACAGGAAAAAAAAATTACTCTCAATACTACCCTTCCCCTAATTAAAAAAAATAATCTGAATAAGGAGATAATGCCTAAAGCAAAACTTGGATTGCAAAAAGTCCATGGTTTTAATTATCTAGATTTTGAGTTTTCTATACCCCATCTATTGACTTCATGACCTCAACCTGCCACCCTTTCTTCTATATTTATTCTATTTTTACATTTTTAGCCTCTTTATAAGCCAGGTGAAACCAGATGCTCCACATTTTCTCTCACTAAATCCTTCTAACATCTCAGTAATATAGGAAGGGGTTAAATAATATTTCATTAACAATATTTATTAATCTATTTCTTTATACCCCTGCATTTTGCTCTGTCCTTACCCTTATTCAAGCAAATGATTTACTGTAAGTTTCTTGCCTCCGAGGAGGAATCTGGAAGGATGATATATACAAAACTTTTCCCCATTCCAATACCTCAGCCTCAGGATATAAAAATATTCCTGAGCATAGACACAGTGGCACTGTGGGCAAGAGCACGGAGAGCAAGAGAATCATCCCCACTCTTCGCCCACCACTCTCTCCTTGCTGTCGGGAGGGAAGAGCAAAGAGAAGAAGGTGTGTCCTATTGTCTGGCACTATGCCAAGAGAAGAAGCAAAACCCAAGAGAAGAATAGAGCTAGGCCAGAATTTCTATCTGTCTGTGTGCCATTGACATTTTGGAATGGATAAATCTTTGTTGTGCGTATATTGCGTGTGTATTGCATGTGTGTTTATTGTGAGTTGTTTAATAGCAATCTTGTCCACTACCCAATATATGACAGTATCACCCTCCTCCCCAATTGTGATAATCAATACCGTATCCAGAATTACCAAATGTCCCTGTAGGGGCAAAGGGGGAGCAAAAGTATCCTCAGTTGAGAACCACATATGACCAGGCAGATTGGACCTCAGATAGCCCCAATACAAGCCCCAATACAGCCCCTTCCCAAATTACTTCCCAGTTTCCCCAGAGGCAGCTACTTGTTATGAGCTACTCGTGTTTTTTCCCAGAGATGTTTTATGCATAAGCAAACATATGCCTGTAAAATCTCTACATACATGGTATTGCACTGCATATAAAATTCTAACCAATGGAAGAGCTGTAGAATTTTTTCCTATGTCCTTGCTGATGGAATTTTGAGTCTGCTTCAGTGTCTCAAGAATTCTTAAAGGCTAATTTCTAACTTCCCAGGTGAACAAGCTTCTCAGGTAGGCCAGCCTTATGTATCCAAGATACACCTATTATTTATCCTGCCCAGAAAGTCTCTCAGTTTCTCTTAAGACAGAACAGCAATGCCATTCAAAGCAATGTTTCTCTAGTGGCTGAAGTTGGGTTACAGAGGAGTATACTTCTTTTTTTAAAGAGCATTGATGTGCATTGCCATAGTGTACTCCACAAAGTTTAATACATATGATTTTACCTAAGTTTTTGAAAATATTATCTCGGGGTATTGGTTGTCCTAGCCATTATTTTACTTGGTTTCAATAATTCCAATTTTAAGTGGTCCCTGTTGCCAAAACATGTTTGAGGTTGTTAATAATAAAAAACAACTACGTAAAATAGCTGCATGAACATAATGATAAAAAAAGCTAAGAATGGGTGGAAAGGAAATGGGAAATAACTGCCAGGAACTCTAATTTAGCATTGCCCAGTTGAGTTTCCTTGCAGGGAGGGAAAAATGAAAGAAAAAGAAGGCATTAAGAAATTATCATCTCATAATCAAATCAAATCATTTTTTAATGGTGATTCCTGAAGGCTCCTGGGAAAAATGAATTTTGACCTGGAAGACTTTTGGAATCTTTATGATCACATTGTTGTCTATTCTACAACAATAGGTATACTCATGTACCATCGTCTATACGACTATCTAAAAAACTAGGAAAGGGCTGCTCTAACTCATTTATTGACAATATGTATAGAGTCTTTTTGTCTACTGAAAAATGATTTTTAAAAATACTAAGATTTATTTTGTTCTATTTATAATTAGATTTTATGGCGTTATATGAATAGAAACTATGTGCATGGTAAAAATGGTCAAAAGTCAGATTCATGTAAAAAGTTAAAAATAAGTCAACTTCTCCTTCCCAAACCACTTCCCAGTTTCCCCCGAGGCAGCTATTTGTTATCAGCTACTTGTGTTTTTTTCCCAGAGATATTTTGTGCAGAAACAGACATAAGCATATAAAATCTCCTTATGCACATGCTATTACACTGCATATAAAATTCTAACCAATGGAAGATCCGTAGAATTTTAAGTAAAAATTAGCTTTGTTTTATAAGCCAGATTTCAGCTATGACTCACATTTGACCATTTAGCCCACACTCCTGGGACACATTAATCTTGGGCGTACAAATTGGGACACACTAAGATTCCGGTACCTTATTTGGTAGAGTTTTATTTCAGCCTGAATTTCAGTGCTTTTAGTTCCCGTTACATCTCTTCCAGGGTATCTTTTGGAACCTCTACATGGTATCTCAGCTGTGTTCACATACAAGTCTTCTCAGGTCCCCGTATCAACTTAAGCCTGCAGCCTTCGGTCTGCTCCCAGAGAAGCTGGGAGCATTTGAGCATTTCCTCTTGCTCACAGCTAGGTCACTCCTCTACTCTACCTCCCTGGTAAGGACCTTGGTTGCTGCCAGACACAGCTCTGGGCATTGCTGCTCTCCTGGAGCAGGGCTCCTTCTCTGGAGCCTTTAGTATGGCAAAAGTCTGCTCACTGTTCTACACAGAACTGAGAAGACACCAACTCTCCTTTTGGTTTCTCATAGGCTCTCTTTGCCAACCACCCACACTCCCTGCAGATTTAGTCAGTCACTAAGTCACAGCATTTGGGGTTTCTTTTTGTAATTAACCGTAAGAGTCTTACATGTCTTGAGCATGGTGGTTGGGCATCACCTATGTGCTTGATTCTCTTTCCGCTTAGGAGGAGGGTTGGACCCTCCCACAAACCAGCTCTACATACGAAGAAGCTCTAACTCACCAGGCCAATAGACATGTCTAGACTTCTTCGACACTTGAAATAAACACAATTTACGTTCAGAACTAAATTTCCCAATTTGTAAATTTCACGTACAAAGGAACTCCTTCCACTAACCTATGCCTCAGCCTCTTCCTTTTCCCTCCTATTTGCTCGCTTAGTACTATTTTAAAAAAGGGAAGAAGAGAAGAATCCACAATAATTTTGGACATGCCTCTCTACTTCACCTCCCACCCTCAGTTAAATCTCATGACATTGCTAGATGTTTCTTCTGTTGCTGTTTAGACCACTTAGTCTAACTCTGATTTCTGTTTTTGTAGTAACTAGACATGTTTTACTGTTATTGTTGTACACACAGCCCCAGGATGTCTTTGCTTCCACGACAATCTAACGTGGCATTTCCCAAAGTTACTTATCTAGGCAGCAACTTTGAAAATCATATCATTTTGGTTGAATGCTAGCTAATATTGTGAATTATAATGATTGCATCTAGCAATACTACACTGAGCATACAAACTTACATTTTAAAAAGTTCTCTTGTAGTAGCAGGAAAATATTTTGGTGATATTAGTCTAATTCCTGTTTCATTTGGGTGGTATTAAGCCAGTTTTTCTTCTCTTTCATGTACCTTTCTAGCCTTACACCTTCAAAGTTTAGCTGTAAGATTGATAGCCCCAGGAACTGAGAATCTCTCCTACAACAAAGAGGTCATTTTCCAGCTTTGTTTCACCACTGACTTTTTGGAGTCATAGAAAAACACCAGTATCCATAACCTATATCCATATCACAAATCAATTATATCAGACAAGCACACAGAGCTTTACTGAATAACTCATGACATCATGTAGAGATAATGGAAAGCCCAGTCTTCTTGCCTTGAGAGAATGTACGAAAAAGAATGGAAGTCACGTGTCCTAGCCTCCCTTTTCTGAACTAAAGTACTAGAACGAGAAACTAACTTAGCTTGGTTGATGAGAAAACCTAAAACAAAGGAGGAATTTTTGCCTAGCAGACTTTTGAGGACTCTTGGAAAAACCCATCCTGCAGAAAACCTGCCTCCTCCCATTTCCTATACTAGCCTGGGGAAGCAGCATCACAGTAAAACATTAATTATTCCTGGTTAGGCAAAGAGAAAGGGAGACAGAGACAGAGAGGAAATCTTTGTCTGTTTTCCTTATTGCCCCTCTGCTGCCGAAGGTACTCAGAAATTGCCACTTGCTCTCCAGCAGGATGTGCTTCTGTCAAAATATACACGGGCTGGGGATTGGCTGGGTGAACAGGCCTTGTTGAAATGATCTTGGCCAAGTGCAGCAGGGTAAGGTACTCTACTGGGAATCTAAAGATGTTACAGTTAGACATCAGGAGGCTAAGTCTATCATGGCCATGATAGGGCTGAGTCAGCAGGAGTGACTCTAGGGGAGGTAAGAGAGAACAGATTAAACAGGCCCAGGGCACAAGTGTGAATGAAGACCCACATACCATGTTCTTCATGTTTAAAAGCTATAGAGAATGCTAACAAATCATTGGATGAAATGTGTTCTATTGTCCTACTTTCATCACAACCAAGAAGGTCACATTTAGATTTACAGTCATAGGACTCCTTGGAATTCTGTATCAGATGGTAGCAATGTGGAAAAAGCCAGCCCCAGCCTCCCTCTCTCCCCACTCTCTTCTGTACACTATCCTGGCTCCTTCCCATTCTACAAGGGGCCTCAAACAGTGCTTGAGGACACCCCAGCCCACATATCTAAAGTTATTCAGATCTCTCCTCTACCCTTCTCTTGGCCCCCCCTTAGACCTAGGGGTGCTGTATTAGATTTCTACGCAGCACAAACTTAGTGGCTTAAAACAGCCACATTTATCTCACAGTCTCTTTGGGTAAGGAGTCAAGGCACAGTTTAGCTGAGTCTTCTGAGTAGGGTCTTACAAGGTTGCAATTAAGGCGTCAGCCTAGCGGCATTCTCATCTGGAGACTTGAGTGGGGAAGGGTCTGCTTCCACGTTCCTTCAGCATATCACCACAATTTGTTTTGCTAAGGGTGTAGGATTCATGGCTGCCTTCTTCAAAAGCAACAGCAGAGTAAGACTCCGTCATGAGCTGGCTAGGAAGACCAAGTCTTATATAACATAATCACGGGAATGACGTACCACTGCCTTTGCCATATACCATACGTAATCCCTGCAGTGGCATCCCATTATCTTTGCCATATTCTATTGTTTAGAAGCAATGACAGGTTCCACTTATGCTCAAGGAGAGAGGACTGTGGATTATACAAAGTGACAGCACGAAGAGTCATTGATTATGGGGGCCACTTTAAAGTCTGTTTGCCCCAGGTGCGTACACAAGTGGTATGGACTGTCCTCAGAAGGATAGACCAGAAAAAGCTCATGCTCAGCTTGGAAGTGAGCTCAGGGCCCCTTTGGGCAAAGAATACTGGCATCCTCTGTATTTGACCTATGTCTTAGAAGATGAGCACAAGAGCTAGAGGTTGACATGTTCCCTTGGCTCAGAGGACTCCTCACCCCAGGAATAGGCACAGTTAGAATAAGGCCAGACTAGAACTCTTCAAGGTATAGGTCTCAAGGCAGGGGCTTTTCCTTCCTGAGTCTAAGATTGGTATTGGCCACAACTTGACCACCACATCACTGCCCTCGGACGAGACGTAACCAGGAAGACAAGGGCCACTATCAATGAGGAGAACAGCCAAGACTCAGACAGCAGCAGATGGATTCACACGTGAATGCAAGGCCCTCTGTTCCACCTCCATGAAGGTGTACAGCAAGCTCTTTCATATAGCAAGATGGCATCTTGAAGGGCCTGATGGAAGGAAGCAACAGAGTGAAAGTCAGCATGTGTCTGAAAGGGACTGTTTAAAACTGAAAAGAATCTGCATAAACCAGAAGGGACAGTGAGAAAATAAATTGGCAAGTTAAAGTTTCTCCATTTCCCAATAGCTTGGGAAACACACGAGAAAAATCACATCAGTTATAAGAAATTAAAAACTTTATTTTATTTGCTTTTTTGATATGGCATGAATAAATATTTCAACCCACTATAGCAACGTTTAACTCAGTGCTTCTGGCTTGTCATGTTGTTGGTAATTTCACCCTTGGCCATTCTTGAATCTTTCCCAGAACCTGGGCTGTACCAGGGGTCTTATGCAAATCCAAGTTTCGTGCAAGGCCAAGACATTTGAACACTCCCTGCTGGGGCCAGCCCTGCGGCCTAGTCGTTAAATTTGGTGTGCTCTACTTTGGTGGTCTGGGTTTGGTTCCTGGGTGCAGACCTACACCGTTCATTGGTGACCATGTCGTGGCAATGACCCACGTACAAAATAGAGGAAGATTGGCACAGATGTTATCTCAGGGCGAATCTTTCTCAGCAAAAAGAAAAAAAAAAAAAAGAAAAACCTCCCTACTGCTACTGGATATTTGAATACACTTTTATTTGGCTCACTTTTCTCAACTGTTTTTCTATGTCCAAGCTTGTGTTTTCAACTGTGTCCATTGTAATTCATACTGTTTGTAAGATTTTTATTTCCATGTTTGTTTTTTTCCTTTTCTGTTTCTCAGCTTACTTTTTATCTCTTTTTGCCTCATTAATTTTTAACTTATTTTTGTCTTTGATGTTTTGTCTTAGCTTAAGTTTTTAAAAATTTCTTTGATACTATCTATGATTTTTAAAAATTCTCACTAATTCTTATTTTAATAGATACTCTTCATTTACTTTCCATTTTTTTGTGTTACTTTGCTCCTTTTATGTTATAGTTATCTTTATCTAGTTTGGGTGAATATTCTTTCTGATTTTGACTCAATTTTGGGGGGGATCTATTCTGTCAGGATCAGTTCTTTGCTCAAAAATAAAATGGGAAGGAAATATTTAGCAGAGTACTTTCTTACCCCACCTACTCTGAGCACTTGTCTACACAATCATCCACTCAGTGCTCTGAGCATTTTGAACAAAAAGGAAGTAAGGTTGGACCAGAGTGAGTCACTTTCTCATAAGCATTTGTTTTTGATAGTCTTGTATTCTTGCAACTTGCTCCAGTGGACCATGACTGGCTGTTGTGACACAGATTGTCCCCTTTACTCCCTCCCACTTGTGGCCTAGTTCATATGAATATTCTCCATTTGGCCTCACTCTCTGCCACTCTGCAGTGTGGAATAAGGCCCACATATTTTTCCATAACCCATTCAGATCCTTAAACTTATCTCAAATAAGCAGTCAATCATCAGTTGCTCAGGTCACAGGCATTTTAGATCTGCGCTACGTGGTTTTGTGTATTAACATCTATAGATGCAAGTGCAGACATAGATATAGTCATAGATGGTCCAGACATCGTGCCCCAATTTCGTCTCTATTATTGTTCTTGGCAGCTTATTTATAGATTGGGGTTTGAAGTTAAGTTGGCTTTTCATGCTTTCATTGAAGATAGAAAATCCTTATTTGAGCTTCTCGCATTTTGTAGTTTTGATAGAGGGGAGAGTTCACTCAGAGGGGAGAGTAAGATAGAAATGCCTTGACTCTGGCAGCTCTAACCCATGAGTCTCCTGTATGTAAATAAAAAACAAATAACTAAGGAAAAATGTTTTATCTAAAATGTCTTTATTTTCATGGCCCTCTTATTGACATCATAAAGGACACTATTGTTTAGGAAATATTATTAAGAAGACTAAATGAGCAATCTGGAAGGCCCTGGTTAGCATGAACTCTCTGCAGTAAATGATGGGTTTAATATTGCCAATGAGACTATGGTGCTGGACACTTACTGACTCTTGATTCATTCATACTGAAGTCATTTTTACTTAGCTACTATTCTTAAGCAGATTTGATCTTTGACTATATATACCTGTTCTTGGTGATCTAAAAAGAAGAATACAAGAATCTCAGAGGTCTCCCTGTTCCTTCAAGAAAAATTGTGTTGTGAATATGCTTACCTGGTCTTTTTATCTCTAGTGAAAGTGTGATAAAATGCAGAGAAAACTTCCCTCTAGGGAATATGGCAAGAGCCATCCCAGGGCTAAGGGTTTAGTGAGCTCCCTAAGAAAACTGCAAATATTTCTATTTCAAGTAAGTTCTTTTGAGATTGAATTGAAAGGCATGAATACATGGAATACAAGCTACTATTTTAATTCAACATAACATATTTGGACCATTTACCATTGACTCAATTTGTAGGGGACATTAACTCGTATTCTTTGATGTTACTAGTTTTATTAGAATGAGGTAAATTTCTATGATGTGTTTTAATATATTAGCAAAAGATAAATTTTATAATGATCATTCTATTACTAACTCTAATATAGACTGACTGTAATAATCCCTCTTCTTTCCTCAGATTAAGGGTATATAAGTTCAAGAGAGAGCAAATATTCACATACCCATTCCTGCTCCATTGTAGTGGGACATACTACATAATATGGCACTAATACTTTCATACTTTTAAATTAAGATTTAAGTTTAAATCCCATTTTTATTATCTTGCATGATCATAAAAAAATTAAACTATATATGCTGCAGTTTGACCCCCATTTTAGAGAAAAGGAAATTAAAGTTTGGCAGTATCAAATAACTCCTCTGAAATTATGTTGCTAACAAGTGGCAACAGCAGGTTTCTAAATAATCTAACTATGGTCTGTAGCAGGAAGAAGGCTTCTAAATTTTGAGAATTGTAGCTAGAAAGGCTAATGTGGGAGAATGAAGCTCAACTGAACAAATGTCTTATGAAAGACTTTGAAAAACAGGCATAAGAAGTAACTAGTAAGCTATCCCATTTTCTACTACTAATGGGTGTTAGCTAGTTGTGTTGAGAATAGCATGCTATTTTAAACTTATACAAGAACTTACTGTTTGAGGGAATTGTATATAAAGCAAGAATATTTCACTGAGTTGTAGAAACCCAATCTTTAGGAGAAATCCATCTTTATAATCCTGCCATTGGGTATAACTAGGGATGGGCCTGGTTCCTCATAGGATATGTTATTAATATGTTTACCTAATACTTACATTAAATTTCCCTTATGACATATTCCTTGGCTAACTTTAAGATATAATGTAGAAAAAGTATTTTACCTGCCATAAAGTTGTAGCCTCTTAGAATGACACTCTTCTCGTTCAATAAAATTTAAGCATATGATCAGTTAAATTTTAGCAATTGATGGGTGGAAATGGGAAAAAAGTAAAAGGAATATTAAACAAAAAGACTTCTTCCATCCTTAAATTCTTGAGGGGATATAACCTACTTCTCTGAGTTTAATGAGTCTTGAGATCATGAAACATATTAACAGTGCAGAATCATAATGAATTTATACTTCCTGCCACACTTTTAATACATAGCTATAGGTATTAGGTAAAATGAGAAGCTGTAGCTTACACTCCAGCTGTTAAATATGTTCTCATTCTGGACGAATCATTGTCTCAACTTGATGTACTTGGGTTTATTATTCTCAAAAGCCTATTTTTGCTGCTGCAAACTTTAAAGTTGACCATTATGCCTTAAAATGGCATAAAAAAACCAGGACATTAAAGTAATAGGTGATCTACTTAAGTGTTTATTCACTGTTGTTTGATTGTTCTCTTAAATATACCCATGGCCTAAAAGAGCTGCGTTTTAGTTGTCTATAATTGCATAACAGCAGCTTAAAACAATATATGTTCATTATATCAGAGTTATCTTACAGATTCCTGGTTCAGGAATCCAGGTACTTCTTAGCTGGGTCCTCTGGTTCTAGAAATATCATAAGGCTGCAGTCATCTCAAGGTTCTTCTGTGGAGGGTCTTCGTCAGTGGTCATTAGAGGATTCAGTCTTTCATGGACTGTTGGTCTGAGACCTCAGTTCCTCATGAGCTGTTGGTTAGACAGCTGTTACCTCAGTTCTTCTCATATGGGCTTTCCCACAGAGCTTCATATGCCAATACCAGCAAGTTATCGAGAGGGCAAGAAAGAGTACTATCAAGAGAGAACGCTAGCAAGATGGCCGTTGTAGTCTTGTGTAACCTAATCACAGAAGTGATGTCCCATCACTTCTGTCATATTCCATTCACTACAAGCAAGTCACTAGGTCCAGCTCACACTCAAAATGAGGGAATTACACAAGAGTGTGTGTACTGCCAACAGATGAGTGTCGCTGGGAGCCATTTTAGAAGGTTGCCTACCAGAGGCTATATATTTATAACTTCCAGGAAAACAGAATTTGATTTCATTGTTTGCAATTTACCTCTTCTTTTTTCTTAATTTTAGACTATAGATAAAGCTTGTCATGTCAGTCAACATGTCAACGAAAAGCAATAGTAAATGTTTCCCTACTTTGAGCAAATAGACATGTTTTAGTACACTGAAAACAAGTGGAAAAGAGGGTAAAGGTAGGGTTTGTTTTTGAGCCTTATGATTCCCCTAGAAGGACAAGAATCTGAGATTTTATATGTAAGAACCATTTATGCAATTTTATAAGCATTAAGTTGCTTTCTCTCTTTCTTTTTATGTTACTTGAGAATTTGGGGTTGGTTGGGTTTAGCCAATCACATAATTATAACAGCAGGATTACATTTAGCATGTTGTAAATAATGCAGAAGACAAGAGGAGAGACAAACTATTCGTTCTTAGCTTGATGGAAGATTGCTTTACTGATATAATGAAAACTGCATCTGAACTCCTGGCTCTGTAAGTTTTTGGAGTTGTTGCTACTCCACGTATTGAGTTTTTTGGACTTAACCTGGGATAAGATTAAAGGAGTAAGACCTGCATGGATTTTATTCTCTTTCTCAAAAGCCTACCAACATAATTTGTATTAATATCTGTTCTACCTTCCAAATATTTTCAGAATTTCGACAACTCCTCACCAGCTCTATTGCTACTACCCTGTTTTAAGACACCTCTACGGCTCATATAGATTGTTGCAATCTCATTCTAATTTTTCTTGCTGATTCCACTCTCACGCTGGCCCCCTCCAATCCAAGCTCAATAGAGTAGCCAGAGTAATCCTCTTAAAATGTAAGTCACGTTATATCACTTCTCTGTCAGACCCTTCCGGGCTGTCTCACCTCACTCAGAGCGAAAGCCAAGGTCCTTTCAAAGGCCTACGAAGCCCTGTGACTGGGGCCACCGCTGTCTCTCTGGCATCTGCTTGTTATTTTACCCCTTGATCATCATGTTCGACACACAGTTGCTTTCTTGCAGCTCCCTGAACACACCAGGAAGGTTCCAGCCTTTGCACTGGCTCCTCCTTCTGCTTGGAATGCTGTTCTCCCAGACATTTGCTTGACTTGCTCCATCATCTCTTTCAAATAGTACCCAAATATTTCTTCCCACTACAGTTGTATGACCCCATTTAAAAACTGAATATGCTGTCTAGCTGGCTTTCTCGGTCCACATTCCCTGCTTCTTTTTCTCCTCTTTTGACATCCGTTAACTATTAATTTTTTTTTGTTTCTCCTCCGTAAGGAATTACTGTCTATTCTGTTTGGCTAGGGACAAGAATAGTGCCTGGCACGTTCTGTGGTAGGTGCTCAAAAATTGTTTTTGAATAAAAATTTCTATTTCTTGGGGCCGGCCCCGTGGCGTAGCGGTTAAGTGCACATGCTCCGCTGATGGCGGCCCGGGTTTGGATCCCGGGCGCGCACTGACGCACCACTTGTCAGGCCATGCTATGGCAGCGTCTCATATAAAGTGGAGGAAGATGGGCATGGATGTTAGCCCAGGGCCAGTCTTCCTCAGCAAAAAAAAAAAAAAAAAAGAGGAGGATTATCATGGGTGTTAGCTCAGGGCTGATCTTCCTCACATACACAAAAAATAAAATTATAAAAAAAAAATTCTGTTTCTTTTCTCTCAGTAAAATAATTGGACTCATGCCTACTTTGTCGTACCTCTCACACAAATAGAAAATTTGCATTCTTTCATTTACAACAACATTGTCATGCTAGTTTTGCTTTCTTGTTATTGATTAAGCGTATAGAGAGACCTAAGTTCACATATCAGCTCCATTATCTAAATGCTGTATGAATTATGTAACCTGTCTTCCCTGAGATATCTTATATTCAACACAGAAATAACTAATTCTGTGACTAAATGTTTTGATTTTTATATTTAATCATTGTGCTGCTGACTAAACTGTTTCTGACGAGGGCCAGGATTTAATTTTTTATTAGGTTTATACAATAATTAACGTAGTTAAATTGTAGGGTCTCATACTATATTTACCTGTTTTCTCTATAAGTAAAAGAACATATTTTCTAAAGGCTGGGAAGGAATTTTCATCCTCTTTTCATTTATTTCACTCCTTTCTCAGATTTTCCATTGGCGGGTGAAAAATAGGTTTCCTCACAAGTTGCTTATTTTTAAAGGCCTCTCAGTTTGCACCACAACTGGATTTGGTTAAGGTGTCACTGTGCCTTGATCAGCTGCTCTTGGTGGGGGGCTCTGGGAAGGATTAGGTTAAACTAACAAGGTGAACAGTAATCAAAATAGATGTAATGTTCTAGTTCGGGTACAAAATACTACTTGGATTCTATATAATAGAAGTTATGTAATCTGACTTTAGTGATTTTGATTGGCAAGAAATTACAACATGATATGGCTTCTAAGCTGAGGTTACACTAATGGCAGTATAATACATAGAATGCAAGAAATGATACGATTATGTTCTACCCTACATTGAACTGTATAATTTGTTAGATTTGTATGTTAGGAAGGCTGATAACCTAGAGCAAATTAAGAAGAGAAGGTTTTACCACGGGGAGGGCTGCTTGGTAATCTTGTGGTGGTAGTGAGGGAGTTTTTGGAACAGGTAGAAGAAAGACATATGGAAACTGTCTTTAAGGGGTATCCTGGGGAAGAGAATTTAGAAGTTCTCTGTTGCTCGAAAGGTACAAAAAACAGTGGATGAAAATAACAGCTTAATTTTAATAATAAGATAGACCTTTTAATAATAAGAGCCTTTGGGAAATGGAGTGTGTTGCTTAGTGAGGAAATGAGTTCTGCATAACAGGACATGTTTGAGCAGAACTCCAGATGTTCAGGCATTAAATGGGGCCTGAGGCTGATGATTTTTAGGTCCCTTCCAATCCTGAAATTCCATGTTTCTTAACGAGAAGGATAGAAGAAACCTGATGGATGAAAAACTGGAGTTGTGTTTAATATAAAGATGGTATTTATTTAGCATGATGAATGCACTGAAATTTACATTCCACTTAATATTATAGGAGAGGCAATGTCAAAAAGCAAATAAAACTTAAAAACGTGGTGAAAACACACAGTGAAATATATAGGCACCAGTAGTATTTTTAATTTAGAGGAAGGCAAAAAATAAATCAAGCAGCTGAAGAAGTCAAGACTCAAATCTCCAAATAATAACGGCAAGCTGAGAGCAGCCCTGGCTTCTGCAGCAGTGCATGAGGACATGAAGGAAGTTGTTGTTCCCTGCGACCTTCTTACAATCTGGACAAAGAAAAGGCCAGAGCAGCCCGTATCCTGGTATAAATCAACACGCAGCATGTTGTGCTGTCTAGAAAGGCGGAACTAACGGACGTAGAGTATTAGAGGAAAAAGTCATTAGACTCATACGGGAAACGTTCCAGCTGTGTGTCCGTTAAGATGGTATCAATGGGCTGACTGTGAAATGTTTCAAACAAGCAGGATTTAAAATGGTGATATTTTAGGAACACATACTCATTCACCTTGAAAGTTTTTAGGAGAAAAGCACGAGCAACTAAATAGCAAATATCTTGGCATGACCGGGCATTTCTGGAAACTTTTTTTCTGAGTCACCAGTGCTTTGGCTTTTAAGGACACACTGTCACAGAAGCATCTGACATCATTTCTCACTGGTTTCATTTACTTGATAAATAAAGAAGGAAGAATGAAATATGAACAAGATTGCTGTTTCTTCTATGGTATTTGGTAATTGATTCTTGCTTCTTTTGGATTACAGCTCAGTAGGGAGAGCAAAGAAATTTATCCCATGATAAAAGCCATAAATCGTGTTAGTATCTGTTTAAAGAAATTACAGTAGTGCCCCCTTCTCTGTGAGGGATACATTCCAAGACCCCCAGTGGATGCCCGAAACCAAGGACAGTGCTGAACCCTATGTATACTATGTTTTTTTCTATCGCACATACCTATGATAAAGTTTAATTTATAGCTCAGGCACAGTAAGAGATTAACAACAATAACTTCTCTTTGGCATATCTGAATCGCCAGAATCACTAATCTTGTGCTTTGGGGCCATTATTAAGTACAATAAGGGTTACTTAAACACAAGCACAGAGATACCACAACAATCAGTCTGATTACTGAGTTGGCTACTAAGCAACTGACGGGCGGTAGTGTATACCACGTGGATATGCTAGGCAAAGGGATGATTCACGTCCCAGGCAGGAGGAAGCAGAATGGGAGATTTCATCACGCTACTCAGAAAAGCATGTAATTTAAAATTTATGAATTGTTTACTTCTGGAATTTTCCATTTAATATCTTTGGGCCACTGTTGACAGCAGGTAACTGAAATCACTGAAAGTGAAATCATGGATAAGAGGGGACTACTGTACATTATTGAGGAGGCTTAAAACAGACACACTTATAATTGAGGTAAGTGAAATTGATTATTCAGCATAAGGTGTGTGGCCCTTAGTGAAATCTATCCTGAGCAAATCCCCCTCATCTCTGCTATACTATCCTCTACCTTTTTACATTTTCATTATGAAATGACAGGGACAACTAATGATGCTAATCTGTTTTCCCTTTAATTATAGGAATGTTTTCATTCATCATTTCCTTTTTACATGTAGGGTTTGTATTATTTTGACAACCAAATCATGTACTGACTCTGGATTATAAAAGAAAGGAATGAATGAAAGTGATATCCTGGTTTTCAAGATATAGGAAGATATAAGAAGAACCAAATCCATCTGAGATTTCTCCACATAGGGGAAGTTGTCTGTAGCCCACAATAGAGTGTAATTATCGGACGTGATTACAGAGGAGAAACATCCCAGAATTAGGACTAAAGTGTGCCTTTGCAAGCTTGATTCTCTTTGACTCTTTCCTTAAAATGCTTTACCAGTTGCCATTCAATATCAATTGTTGAGCTAATGAGATAAGAAAATGGGAAAATATTGCTATGGCAAAGGTATTTTTAACACAATGTATATTTTTGCACTGAATGTGAGCTATCACATTGTATTTGTATGGATAAAAGATGAGAGTCTGAGCTTTAACAATGGCAGTCAAGTTCGAAGATTGAGAAAATTCAGTAATTGGAATATTTATTTTTTTAGTATTGACTTTCGGAATTACTCCTATTCTCCCATTTATTCATGTATAAGTTCTAAGGTATGAGGCTATGGAATTGAAGCTAATATTTCACAATCAGAATGAAAATATTTTTACTATTTTTTGAAACCCCTTAACTATAAAACTTGTAATGCCCTTTTTAATGTGTTGTGGGTAATCTTTATTTCTAACTCCAATATTCACTAAAATAAAAGAAATTGCTAAAGTATATTAACAACCCTAGTTAATGGTTTCCATATGGGATTTAGAAAGAAGGAAAATTTGGTGAGTTAAGAATAGCAAAGAAGAATGGTAAAGGTGAGGAAAGTTGAGCGTATGTTCATGTAATTGGCTAGAATTATCACATTTATCTTTCTGGGTCTTGAACTGAAGAAAGAAACTCATTAAGAGAAGATTACAAACTTTGTTCCCCTTAACCTTTCCTAAGAACTTTCAATTATTTAAATATGTTATTTACCTTTTTTCTCCTCTTGCATGAATAGACACACTTTTATTTATTTTGATTATAATAATCTCTAAGTGAAAAGAAAGCCCTTGATACAAAACGTTAATCATAGAACCATTAATGAATCTTTCACTATGGTTCTGTCTTACAACAACCATTTCATATACTCTTCTTTTTTTCTACTTGCAGCCAATTTATTATCATCTCATAAATCTGAACAGCCCCCACCTCCAGAATCTCATTAAAATAGCAATTTTAATCTCTTCTCCCTGGGTTTCTTATCATCAAGGAAACATATTCAATAGCAGAGATCATAGTGGAGCTGTCTTGGATTACTAAAATTTCATTACTTCCATAAAATTTGTCACTGTACATTTATAGATAGGTAATGAATTGTTGAATACTATACCTGTCAAAATAGATGATTTGGGATCCTTTGAAGATTGGACTAGGTAACCTCATTATGCCTTCAAATCCAACTTTCCTGAGATTCTTCAATGAGGCAGACATGAAGCTTAGAGAACTTCATTTCTGAGGAAGAACACAGCAGGAACTAAAAGAAAGCAGCAGATAGACCACCCCAAAGCCAGTTGAATTTAAACCAGGAGGAACTGCAAAGACAGCTGGATTTAGCAGACATAGAGTGATTGTCTCATCCAGTGCCTTCACTTTTCCTAGATGCCTACTAAGGCTGACACCAGGCAAAATTGTGAATTATGGAAAAGTACATTTTTTTCATAATTTTTTTGTGTGTTTTCAAACAACATGTATTAAGAGCCTCTATAGTAGGCACTCTGCTAAGGATGTGGGATCTTGGGGCTCTCAACTGAAAGAGGACAATTCGCTGCCCTTGAGAGTTCATAGTTTAGTCAACTGTTTTGTTTTAGTGCAGTATGTAAATGCTGAGAAATGGGTATTCGAAGGTGAAGAGGAACAGAAAAGAGATCTTGAATTCAAATATAGAGGTCTAAGGGACATTCCCAGAAGATGGGACTTTGGAGTTGCTAATTGAAAGAAAAGTAGAACTTGGTAGGGAAGATGGGATATCTAGACTGAGGGGACAGCAAGTGTGAAAGAATGGAGACTTAGATGGTACGAAATACATTAGGAATGCAAGTAATGCGACATAGCTAGGGGCAATGGTGGTTGTGTGGTACCTGAGCAGAAGAAAGGTCTCTAAAAATGAAGGACTTTAAAAGGTAAGCCAAGGCATTTGGACTTCATCCTAGAGACTCCTGGAAGCCCTAGTAGTATATTAAGGGGAAAAAAATGAATATTAACATTTTCCTTAGCAAGGTCAGTGTCAGGTGTGAGAGTAGAATTTGGAGGGGTGCTGTGGTTCTAATTCTATGTTGGAGTCTGGAAAGAAAGATGAAAGACTGAACTATGGCAGTAGTAAAGGGAATGAAGGCGGCCCCAGGAAAAATTGTGACAGAAACAAGGGATAGTTGGGAAGTAAGATACGTAGGATTTGATAACTAGTTGGATATTTAGATGCAGAATAATTCACCATGTAATAAGTTTCATTGTCTGAAACTGAGAAAATAGGAGGAGGAGCAGTGAGGACAAGTTTGTTGTTCGCTGTGTTGTTTTTGATTTGTCCATAGGACATCCCAGAAAAGATGCTGCGGTGTTTCCGGAGACAGCAAAGCCCGACACAGCGAGGAAAACATGTCTGAAGAGAGTTTAACTATTGTTCTAACAATCACACCCTTGAACCTTAGAGAAGTTATTGGCCCCTCTGAACCTCAATTTCTTTATCTGTAGAAGGAAATGATGCATATCTGAGAGCCATGTTTCATTCCCAAGCAGGGCTCTCTAGCTCAGTTTGCTTCCTTTTGGAAGATGGGAAAAATATTTTCTTCACTTAAGGCATTGACCATATGCCAAACCATTCCAGTCATCCTCTAGGATAGAGGCCAGGATGAGCTGTGTGCAGCTCATAGAGTAGTTACCTCTATTTGATGAACTATGTCTAATTGACAAACTAAACTTTAAAAATTGCAGAACATAAATGGATTTTTAGATACGTTAGTTCTCTCCTTCTCCTTTTCCTACAGTTATTCCAGGATTTTCTTGGTAACTAGTTAGGTGTTCAGAAAATATCACCTACCTCATAGCAATAAATCACATAGCAATAAATAAGCATTTTAATGGCAGTGTTAAAAAAGGGTGCCACATGAGAATTTCATTAGCCTTTGTGAGCTAACTCTTTTCTTTGTGGCAGGCACTGTTTGGTACCAGTTACAGGAAAATAGGTTTTCACAATGGACAAGTAAATAAATAATAGTTTCAAGTAGAAATAAATATAAAATTCAAAACAAAATAATTTTAGGTAGTCATAAGTATGAAGCAAATAAAAATGGGAAAAAGGGTAGATATGATTTTTAAAAACAGTGAAAGCCAGCAGGTCTACTATGGATATAGTGGTCAGGGACCGGGTCCCCGTGGAGATGACAGTTCAGTGGAGACCCAAATGCTGAGAAGAAGTCTGATACAGAGAACTCGGGGTCAAGTTCCAAGCAGAAGGGAAAGCAAGTTCAAGGCAGAAGCCAGTCTATTTTCAATTAAGAGAAAGAAGACCAGTGTGTTCAGAGCTTCAGAAACTGGGCGAAGGCTGGTAGGAGATGAGATTGGAAGGGAGTAGGGACAAAATCTTTAAGACTTGGTAGGCCCTGGTAAAGAGTTGGATTTTATGTTAAATAAAATGAAAACAAACAACCCTGGAAAATTTAAAGCAGAAGAATGAGATGATGTGGTGTGTTTCTTAAGGAAGTCATCCTGGATTCTCCGTGGAGACTGGGAGTGATAGGGAAATGGTGAGGGTGACATCATCCACCAACTCACAAGGCCAGCCTTCTGCCAAGAAGACCCCTTGAGCGAGGCTGGCAGATGATTGACGAAAACTGGTTAGAAAACCATGGCTTAATATCAATCAAAGAAACATGTAATAAAAGGAATTTTTTCCTACTGGAAACTATCGTTAAATCATTATTTAGCATCATCAGAGAAAATCCATAAAGAATGTCATCTTTTTTAACTTAAAATACTTACTTTCCCAGATTCAGCTGAGAAAATCACACTTTAAAAATAGTAGCAAAAATCTCCTTTTCATCTTTCCCTCTACTCTATGAACGATATACTGCGTTGTGACTTGTTCAAAGCATTCAACTCTTAAAAGTAAATTACATTTCAAATATTTTTATTTAAGAGCTAAAAGGCTAAATAAAACCATATTTTACATTGAAAAAGAAAATGTACAAGGAATTTATTTAAATAAGATCAGCACTATAGATCCAATCAATTTATAAGTTGCAAGAAACAGTTTAATTGCAAAGTAGCTGGTTAAAGTTTATTAACTACAATTTCTGTAGAAAGGCAGAGGAGAGTGGGGAGAATGAATATTTTGATATAAAACAATCATAGAACAAAAGATAATTAATAAAAGGACAATCTTTATAGTAGCATTTCACCTCAAACTAATAATTTATTTAAATGTAAAGAACATCTAACACATCCTACCAAAATAGCAAAATTTGGAAAAAAAATTACAAATATTCAACAGAAGGGGAATGTATAAATAAGTTGTGGTACAGAAGGTTCCTAATTATGCTAAGAAATTTAGAAGTGGAATTTGAACAATTAAGATGAATCTTTATAAATAGGTACTAAAATGTGAAAAGACGTTACTTTAAAAAGTATTGATTGGAATTATCTCAAAGAAAAAAAAATTTTTAATTAATTTTGTATTGTTTTATGACATTTAGATTATCAATGCAAAGATGTGCAAATTATAAAAGTGAATAGGAAATGATTCGAGTGTGGTGTTTTTGGTTTTGGGCTTTTTTATTTTACCCCTGAGTAAGCTATTTAAAAGGATGATACTGTACCTTTCACTTTACAATGGACATTAGCAATATGATCATAAAATGGATCATTGACTTTTCTAAGAGCATCTCTCAATCTTTTAAGAATTCTAAAGCACCACAGCATTATCATTTTTTCTGTCATTGATTTACCCTGAACCTTCTCCTGAAACTTTAGACACTTTTTTCCTTGCCAACTTGACTTTTCCACTTAGACGACCAATAAGCATTTCAAAATTTAAATGTCCAAACCATAACTCCTTATTCCCAGCACCCCTTCTCCCATCAAACTGGTATGCTTAACTCTGAGCCTTTGCCACTCAGAAAATAGGACCATTGCCTGTTCATATGAGTAGAGATTTACCAAGGCCCCATCACCCTTCACCCGCTCTGTTTCATCCTCCATCATCTCTCACATTCACCAAGTGAATTCATCTACTTCTTTCCATATCTACTATTAGCGTCATAGGATAAGCTATACTCATTTCTTGAATGGATTCCTACAAGCTCCCTAATTGAGTCTTTTTTTTTTTTTAACCTCTCTATAATCCATTATCCACTTAGGAGCCAGAGTGATTTTTTAATAGCAATATTGAGCTTAAAAATGTGAATTCCTTTTCATTGCAATTAGAATAATTCAAAAACTCTTTGTCCTGGACCACAGAGCCGTACATGACCTGGTTCCCATTCACCTATTTAATGTGAACTCTCTCGCTGAGCAGCCACAGTGTTCTTTCTCTGTCGCTCTAAAACTTGTTGATGGTCCTTGCACTAACTTGTCTGCCTGGGTTTCTCTTCACTCTATTTTTTTTTTTTTCTTGCTCTCCTTCTTGTCATGTATGTTTCACTTTAAATACCATCTCCCCATAGAGGGGTTTGCTGAACTCCTTATCTAGAGTAGATCCAGGCGTGCTCTATTATCACATCACCCTGTTTAATTCTCTGGATAGTATTTACTATCCAGATCCCATGAGTATCTCACGTATTCTCATAGGATACAGATATGCTATGGGAACAAGAATTTTGTTTCTCCTGTTAGTCCTGCATACTCAGTCTTAGGTTAGTGTCTGGCATGTAGCAGAGACTATATATGTATTTGCATGTGTATACACATACATGTGTTTATGTATATATGTATGTATATATATATGATTGAATAAATGAATGATGAATGGGCATTTGGATCGAATTGTATACAATGACATTGAAATACCAGCTTTGAAGTACCTCATTGTACTTCATTTTATGGTTAAATGATTAAATCATCCAGAATATGCTTGTGTTATTTATTGTTTTAAATATATTTCTTAAAATCTTATACAGAACTTGTAGAACCATGTGGAGAGATAGCTAGGGATTCAGTGTTTGAAAAACACTGAGCAGGGAAAGACATTTTTCCTTCCTCCAGTGCTAGAAGACTCACATGGTATTTATATCAATGTATCTTTTCCCCAAAAGGGCCCAGATGCACAGCCTGTGGGGCAGCTGCATTTGCCCTCTATTTCTGATCCTTAATTATTTGGCTTTTTTTCTGCATATGTCAAACTTTTCAGACCATTTGGAACCCTCCTCCCTACTTATATCCCATCACTGAGCGATTTTTACTTTGGACTTTCCAACAGCTTGATGCAAGTAAGCATCCGTTAATATTGACCACCATCTGCAAAGCTTTAAATACAGCTCAACAGTGGTTGGAGTCTGCATTTCACTAAAGGAAAGGCAGCTAATAATATCTAAACCCATGGTAGGCGTTCTGAAATATTTTGAAGGCTTTTTGGTCTGTCCTCTCTCTTACTTGCATTTTCCTTTCCTGTTTAATGGTGTTCTTATTCAAGAGGAATAAGACATCCCTCTTTCAAGACCCCATTTGGGTTCCAATTCATTTTGATCAGTAATCTGACAACATTTAAGATGGGAGACTTGAAAGTATATGAGGAATCAACCATCCAGATTACTTGTAAATCCCAAAAATATCTCTATAAAACTCTCAAAACATTCAGAGAATATCATTGACTGTTGTGAAAGAAACAATAAGCAAAACTGGAGTTTGTTTAATTGGAATATATGTGAGCTGAGGGTCTACAGGACATTAAATGCTTCTTGGTATAGTAGTTTATGTTATTACCTACCGCTCTCTGTAGCTGTCACTCCAGCAGCAATGGTTTGTACATTTAGAGTGAGGGAAAGAACATGAGGACCATGCTTACCTTCATTTTATCTGTCCTATCTGTATGATTTACGTCCTATCTGTATGATTTACCTCTTTATTTTCCTCAGACTTGCACTAAATTTCATTTTAAAAAGTTAACATCGATGAAAAACGATGTCTTGGATTAAAAAGTAGGGCAACGAGGTGAAAAGGGAGTGGATGAAGACACATGAAGTTAAACAGACAAGGGAATTATAAATGTATACTGTTTTCAACTAGCCAAATTCATTTGACAGCAGGGGAAACTGTTTTGAGTGAGGAAGATTATTTTCACTGCATATATGTGAAGTGTGCATAATAAGTCATTTAAATCAAGGTTATACATTGTCTTTAGGCAATTATTCTCTCTGTATTTGTCAAATATAAAAAGCCAATTGTAAGCAGCTTTGAACTGTTATTTTGTTGCAATTATGCACTCCTTTGACAAAGGATGATGATTTATCTTACAAAGAAAATGCTGCAAGGTTACTTTGTGGAATTTACAGCGTAACAGGGAGAAACAATTAACCAAACAGGTACACAGGAGAAGGGGGGATGCTAGTGTGCAGTCAGAAATAAATCAGCTCATCTAAAGATTGACACATGCACATGAAGTTCTTCATAATCACATTAGACCTGCTTTCTATCACCTGGGCACAATATTTACCCAAGATGAAAATTTAATGTTGACCTCTTCCCTACTCAATGAGACTAAGTCTGGAAACAGAGAAAGGTGGTATTTTTTTTTTTTTTTGAGGTCATATTGGCTTATAACATGGTGTAAATTTTAGGTGTACATTGTTATATTTTAGTTTCTGTATAGACTGCATTGTGTTCACCCCCAATAGTCTAGGTTTTATCCATCACCGCACATATGTGCCCCTTTACCCCTTTCACCTTCCCCCCACGCCCTCCCACTCTGGTAACCACTAATCTGTTCTCCTTATTTATGTGTTTATCTTTCACGTGTGAGTGAAATCATACAGTGTTTGTCTTTCTCTATCTGACTTATTTTGCTTGGCGTAATACCCTCAAGGTCCATCCATGTGGTTGCAAATGGCACAATTTTGTCTTTTTTTATGGCTGAGTAATAGTCCGTTGTATATTTATATGCTGCATCTTTATCCATTCATCCATTGATGGGCACTTGGGTTGCTTCCACGTCTTAGCTATTGTGAATAATGCTGTGATGAACACAGGGGTGCATAAATCTCTTTGAATTGTTGATTTCATGTTCTTTGGATAAATACCCATAAGTGGAATCGCTGGATCATATGGTATTTCTATTTTTAATTTTTTGAAGAATCTCTATACTGTTTTCCAAAGTGGCTGCACCAGTTTGCACTTCCACCAGCAGTGTATGAGGGTTCCCTTTTCTCCACAGCCTCTCCAGCACTTGTTATTGTTAATTATAGCCTTTTTGACAGGTGTGTGGTGATATGTCATTGTAGTTTTGATTTGCATTTCTCTAATAATTAGTGATGTTGAACATCTTTTCATGTGCCTGTTGGCCATCTGTTTATCTTCTTTGGAGGAATGTCTGTTCATATTCTCTGCCCATTTTTTGATCAGGTTTTTCGTTTTTTTGTTGTTGAGAGGCTTTTTTTTTTTTTTTTAAGTGCCATCTAGAAGGTGGCAATAAAGATGTGGAAGCTAGAAAGGATAAGGGAAGAGTTGACATAAAAAATTATAAGCTATAAGGATGGGCAAGAGTCTTGGTCAATGTTAGCACGTCACATTGTGGATTTGCTGGGGCATTACCGTGGACAGGCATGTTTCAAAGGACTGTCAGGCAGGGAGTTTATGCATGAAGTAGTTCTCAGAAATCACAGCACAATAGAGAATCCTCCTGCTGATTTTACTTAGATTTATGGCTCAGATCAGTTAATAGTTTTTTGTTTGTTTTTTAATAGTTGAAAAATACTTTAAAAATTAATAACAATAATGACATTATAATGTTTGTACTTTGAATGTTTGTTTTATGTTGTGTAGCACATGCTTTTGCATTAGCCAAGAGAGCAGTGTGGAAGGTATGATCACAAGAACAACAATAACAGACATAATCTTTGTCTCTAAGTTTTGCCAAGCAGAATGATTGGCATTCCAAGTTTTTCCCATAATTCCTCGCACTTCCTGCCAGGAAGTTGGGTGACTGGTTGATTCTCCTTAGAAGCCCTTGATATTGGCCTCTGCAACCTGTGGGCATCAGTTTTTCCTGCTATGTCACTGCCAACCTCTACTGCAGGTTCCTGTTATGTGGCCCAATCTTGGGACATTTTGTTCTCACAGTGGCATGACCTCTCATAATTACTGGTAGTGATCTGCAATTTTTGTTATTAATTGTTTTTCTCTCATTGAAACAAAAAAAGTCCCATTTCTACCTGTGTTAGAACCATACTTGGGCTCCCTATAATGGAAATAGAATTCTTGATTTTTTTAAACAATATTCCAAATGTTACAACATTTATATTTATCCATTTTTTTTTTCAGTTTCCTATAGTTCTTGTTTTTGTTTTTTTGTGTGCTTTCTTTTTTTTGGTGAGGAAGATTGTCCCTGAGCTAACATCTGTGCCAATCCTCCTCCATTTTGTATATGGGAAGCTGTCACAGCTTAGCTTGATGAGCGGTGTGTAGGTGTGAGCTTGGGATCCTAACCTGCAAACCCTGGGCCACCGAAGCAGAACGTGCGAACTTAACCTCTGTGCCACCACACCGGCCTCCATATAGCTCGTTTTTAAGAAACTTGTGTCCCATTGCTTCAGACTTAGATAGAAAGATAAACCAAGTTTGAACGTAAAATTATTCTTCTTATCCAAAAATCAACTCATGCTGGCTGAGTCTTTTCTGCTCCAGTGAATTCACTTATCACCAGAGACCATAAAGGAGCTTCTCCCTCCTCTTTCAGGATAGTCTAAACGTCCTGGGATCTGAGAATGAAGTCTAAATCTTTCCTATTTTTGCCTCCAGAGACCCACCAGACTTCTTTGCGAATAACACTGTTGCATCTGCTCTGTTCTCTAGCTGTCACAGTGTATATGTGGGTTCTCTTCCCTGCCTGCTCTCCCATCCCGGACCTTTATTAATAATATTCGCATTTTGATCTAGATACTATATAAATTACTGTTTAACTTATGAAAATATTCACAATGTAGAAGTAAACACATTTTTATAATTTAAAAATTGTTAGGAAAAGAGTTTTAATCTTCCAAAATTATGTATGTAGTAAAAATTAGTATTCAAACTGAACAAAATTGATAGCTTATTCTTTATGTTTTTAATTTTGCAGCAACTATAACAAATTTTGGTGGATTTAAAAAAAATAACAAGGTGGTTCTTATCCAAGAGCTCACACATTAGTGAGGGAGAGAATACTTATGAAAAAATAAAAAAGAATGCAGGTAAATAATGAAAAATGGCGTAGTAGGGAATAGATCTAATGGTTGAGAATCACACAAGAAGAAAAATCACTTTATGTTGAGAAGAATTAGAAAAGGCGTAGTGAATGTTATCTCCTTTAACAAGATATGAAGAATTTGTAAAATTCAAAAGGCTGATGCAAGTTATGGACCTCCGGGTATGTGGGACAGACTGAGCAAGCAGGGAGCACAGAAATCTGCCAGAGAATCAGGGAATAGTTTTATGACTTTTACGTCAGAGAACACGCAGTAACTGTAGAGTGCAGTAGTTGAGATTGTGGATTTGGAGTTTGACATATCTGAGCTCCACTCTTGGCTTTCCTACTTGTTAGCTGTGTGGCGTCAACCAAGTTACTTAACATCTCTGTATTGGAGTTTTCTCACAGGTGGAATGGAGCTACTGAAGGAACTGGTTTATAGTTAGGAGGATGTAGCTAGTTAGGTAGATCAATAAATATTATAAAAGTTAATGATATTGTATTCATCCACTCAGTAAAAAGTGACTTTTTTGATAGGCTGGTTCAGGTGATTGTCTTAATTTGCTCCATAATCTTCTACTTATTGATACGTTATTAGGATTTAAGAGGGTTGGACAGGAACTGTGTGTGAATTCTAACAGGGACAGGTTATCAGTTGAATATATCTGGATGATTTAGCCTGTGTTACATGCCTGCTCAGTAAAATATGTGCACATGATTACATTTTCAAAGGTGTATTACCAGTGAAAATAGCATGAAATTGCAAATTCATAGAATTATTAGAAATACTCAAACATGTTATTTTAGGACAATAACTTTTTTCTGTGTTTTTTTTTTCTCAGCTATAATGCTGACTTTTAAAAGATACACTGAGATACCTTGGTGTTCCTTTTCTCTGTATGTTGTACCACACGAAGTATTCACAACAGAAAATAATCACACAATGTTTATACAAATCTCACCTTATTATTTCTGAAATTCATTTCAAAGTAAACTAACTTTGAAAATAATAATATAGTTCCTTGACAATTTACACAACTCATTTTCTTATTTTTATAATTAATGTGAATTCTAAATGAGTAACCAAATTCTAACAAATAGAATACATATGACTCATCCTCCTGTCGTCCAGCTCTCTGATGCTTATTTCCCCCCATAACACATTGCACAGTGTCCTCTGGTTCATGGATCCCCTCTCTTTCTTGCTGTCAGCTGACTTAGGTCATATCCGTGGTAACAACGACTCTCTTCTGAGTGGCTGTACAGTCATACCTTGGAGATATTACTGGTTCGGTTCCAGACCACCACAACAAAGAGAATATCGCAATAAAGTGAGTCACACAAATTTTTTGGTTTCCCAGTCCATATAAAAGTTATTTTTATACTATACTATAGTCTATTAAATGTGCAATAGCATTATGTCTAGAAAACAATGTATATACCTTAATTAAAAAATACTTTATTGCTAAAAAATGCTAACCATCATTTGAGCGTTTAGTGAGTTGTAATCCTTTTGTGGTGGAGAGTCCTGTAAAAAATGCAGTATATGGGGCGACCTGGTGCCATAGTGGTTAAGTTTGAGTTCTCTGCTTTGGCACCCTGGGGTTCTCAGTTTCCAATCCTGGGGGCAGACCAATGCACTGTTCATCAAGCCATGCTGTGGCGGCATCCCATACACAAAATAGAGGAAGGTAGGCACAGATGTTAGCTCAGAGCCAAACTTCCTCAGCAAAAGGAGGAGGATTGGCAACAGATGTTATCTAAGAGCCAGTCTTTTCCACCAAAAAAAAAAAAGCAATATCTGCAAACCACAATAAAGCGAAGTGGGATAAAACAAGGTATGCCTGATTGTCATAATTTATAAATATTTCAGGCATGTATTTAATGAATGTTTGTTTATGAGTTCTTGGGTTGAGTGTTCTGTATATGTCTCTTAACTCAAACCTTGTGTATATGTACGTTCATATATCTTTGTGTGTACATATATTTTTATACTGTATATTTAATTATATAATATATAAATTATGTATAAATATATAATACTATACATATTTATACTATATATAAATAACTATATGTGCTGAGGCAATAATTTTAGATAATGTACATGTTAAGATGTATAAATTGTCCTAGTCAATTGTTACTTTAATTAATTAGAAATTATGCTCTATTATTAATAATGCATTTTGCCCCAAAGTGTTTTGTTTGACATTAATATTTTTATACCATCTTTACTTGGTTAATGATGACTTATTATATTTGGACTAAATTTTTACTTAAACTTTTCTATCATTATAAACCTTAGGTAACATATACCCGGGTTTTGGTTTTATCTATTTGTAGAAGCTGTGTGTTTTAATAGATATGTCTAATTCGTTTACATTAATTTTGATAACTGATATTTTTGGCATTTTATCTACATTTAAAAATTTACAATACTTTATATTTAATATCATTTTTCTCATTTTTTGCACACTATTACATTGATTTTTTATTATATTTTTACTTTGCTATTATTTTAGAAAATATATTCATCATATTTATATTGTTAACCATTAAATTTATAACTTGCATGATTTACTTAATCTATTGTTGCAAAAATTTATCTCAAATTTCCTTACCTCCCATCTTTCATTATTTATTTATTTATTTATTTATTTGCGAGGAAGATCAGCCCTGAGCTAACATCCATGCCAATCCTCCTCTTTTTGCTGAGGAAGACTGGCCCTGGGCTCACATCTGTGCACATCTTCCTCCACTTTATATGGGATGCCGCCACAGCATGGCCTGACAAGCGGTGCCTCGGTGCGCACCCGGGATTGGAACCCGGGCCACCAGCAGCGGAGCGCGTGCACTTAACCGCTACACCACGGGGCCAGTCCCACATCTTTCATTATTGTCTATTAATTCCACATTATTTGTAAACCCAAAGAAAATTACTATTATTATCTTTATTATTTACAGTTAATCATTCTTATTTATAACTGATGTCTTCTAAAATCTAACACCACACTAATTTCCTTGCACATCATTGCTTCTTGCAGCAACTTTTTACCTCTGGGTTCAGTTTTCTTCTTTCTTACTAGTCTATCTTAACTTACTGTTATAGAACTTTCAGCAAGAGTTATGGATGGTAATTTTTTTTTTTTTTTGGTGAGGAAGATTGGCCCTGAGCTAACACCTATTGCCAATCTTCCTCTTTTTGCTTGAGGAATACTGGCCCTGAGCTAACATCTGTGCCCATCTTTCCTCTATTTTGTATGTGGGTCGCCACCACAGCACAGCTTGATGAGAGGTATAGGTCTATATCTGGATTCCAAACCCACGGACCTGGGCCGCCAAAGTGGAGTGCACCGAACTTAACCACTATGCCACCAGGCCAGCCCCTGGATGGCAAATTCTTAAAACTTGTCTGAATACGTCTTTATATGACTCTTAAATTAAACAATAGTTTTAACTGGGGTGTATGCTTCTTGGTTGACATTTATTTTCTCTCAATTTGATATTATTCTGCTGTTTTCTGATGTTAATCTTGCCAATGTAAAGTTTTCTGTAAATTTAATAATTGTTCCTTTGTCTGCAATTTGCTTTTTTTCTCGCTGCTTTCAGTATTTCCTCTTTGTCTTTGAGCTTCTTTAATTTCACCATAATGTAGATTTATTATTCATCAGTTGTGAGTCTTAGTATGCTTACTCTATCTGAAGAACAGTAGCTTTCTTCAATTCCGAAACAGGCTCAACCATTATCACTTCAAATTTTGCTTGTTTTCTATTTTTCTAATTTCTTATTCCAAAACATCTGTAGATTTATTTTTGAGACTTCTTGTTCTGTTCTCGATATCTTTTATCTGTTCTTCTTTATCTCATTACCTCTCTCCTTTGAGCTAACTTCCATTTTTCTATTGTTCTTGCCCAAATAATCTGCTGAAGATGTTTAAGATTTTTTTATTTCCGTGGTTATTGTTTTTCCTCTAGAAAATATATTGGGTCCTTTTTCTTCTTTATTTACTATTTGCTTATTCTTTTTTCATACTGTCATTCTTTCTGTATGATTGCTATTATTTTTTTCTGTAATTTTTTTAGTGATATGTATTTACTGTCCATTTTCATATTTTTATTTTGTTGGTGATGATTGATACATTTGCTGAAAATCATGTTGGTTGTTTTCTTGTATATGTGTGTTGTTGGTTTTTTTGTTTTATTTTACTGAGTGGTTGGTTTCCGTGGGGAACATCTTGGCCCAGATTCCTTTTGAAAGCTAGACCTGTGGCAAAAGCTTAATGCTGACATTATATTGGAGGGCAAAAAATCCAGAAAAGGAGGAGTGAAAGAAAAAAGAAAGTGAGCCAGGGAAGGACTAGGAGCAACTGTAAGATATGGCATTACTGATCTTCCACAGCTTTGCAACTAAACACAGCTGCTTTAGTTGACCGCTAAGCTGGTACTTGGTCACACATGTATCTCCAGAAGAACCTCCATGGAATAGCGCATTTTGGAAGAGGACAACGATGGAGGGATAAAGAGAAAAAGCAATTTTTCTGATGTCTTCTTCCTGCCTGCTCCCTTGGATCAAAGTCTTCTCCCGGGGGAAGATGGCGCCTTTCACTTAGGCAGCTACTGGAAAAGGCAGAGCTTCCAAGGTTCATTCTGGCCGATATGCTGGTGTGGTAGTCTCTCTTTGTTAGCTGGTGTTGTATGTATGTCGTTTTTGGTTTATGTAGGCATGTATAGCATCTGTAGCAGGAGGCAGGGATTTTTAACTATTAGAACAGTATGAGCCATCATTAGGGTTGTTCATCCAGGAAATGAGACAATCAACTGAGACCCAAATAGCAGAGAGGCCAGACTGAATCTGGGATATACATAAACTGAATCTGTAAAGAAGGGATGTTTGCTTCATGGGAGTCCTATGTCCTAGATTCTGCAAGGTCTGCAAATATCCCCAAAGGAGGTTTTTGTATGGACTTCTCCTGCTGTGGCCCAAGAGGTCCTAAACCAGTTTTCATATTAATTTGTTGGCTTGGGATTGCAGCACTCTGTTAGAAATAAAAATTCAGTTTCAATACTTATGCATAGAAGACGTTAGGGTTTTTACTTTCCATAGTTAACTTTTTTTCTACCTCAGGTCCTAGGAAGAAATAAAAGTTTTCATGTGAACTTTCCAACCTTTTGTGGTTCCCTTTTCAGAATTGGAATAAGCTTTTTGCTGGTTTAGTCTTTATGTACAAAAATAATTTTTAGCTTTGTTCACCTCCTGGCATCCATTTATGGGTATGAAAATCAAGTTACCAGCCCCTAGATCCAACTTGAGGTAAAAAAAAAAAAATCACAGTAGCTGCAACAGTATGAGTTGCTTCTTATTGCTCTGACTTGAATGTTTTCTTCTTTAGTGTTGATACCTAGGGATTTGCCTTTCCTTCTTTTGAGATTGTTTATGCATTTAAACATTTTTTTGTTATGTTTCATCCATCCTTTCTGTGTGTTTGTAAAGGAAAAGAGGGTTTGTATCAGCTCAGTCCCCTATATTTCTACCCATATTTCAGTACATTTCTGCTATTTTTTTTGAAGTATCAATCATTACCTATAATACCAGTTGGTAAAAAGAAAGAAAGATGAATGATCTGAGACTGTTTAAGAGAGAAGAACTAATCTAATCTAGTGGGTAAGAACGCCAGAGGAAGGTGAATGCGGTTGGCGTGTTGAGGGCAGATTATAAATGATGGTGTCAGAAGCTGAAGGATTAGGTGTGGTCCAGCAGGTGGAAGGGCGTATGAAGAATCTAGTCTTTACTCTAAAATCAGTGGGATGGCAGTAAATAATTTTAAGTAAAGGAGTAAAGCAATTATATTATTTTTTAAATAAACCTCTGTCTTCAGTGTTAATTGAGGAGTGGCTAGAGTGGGTGAATGTGGGAAACCAGTTAGAAGACCATCAAATAGCTGATCATTGACCAAGCAGGGAAATAATCCAGGTTTTACACACTGAAAGAAGAAAGTACAATGATTATTTCTTACTGTTGGCCACATTCTCAACCAATTCTAGCTACTGTAATAGTGACTGAGCAGCAATCGTCATCTATGTTACTACATTTCCTACATTACTGCTACAATGACTACCTTACTGCTGCCTTCAGACCAGTCATTCTGACTCTACCCTTGCCTGCTTGAGATGATCTATGCTGCTTCAGCCAGAGTGACTGCTGTAAAATGACAATTGATCACAGCACTCCCTGACTGTAAACCTTTCCATGGCTTCCTGCTGACCTCAAAGTTCAAACTCTTGAGGCTTACAAAAGGTGTGTACAAGCCTATTTGCATCTAGCCTTTATTTTTCTCTTTAAATTTTATCCACTCATATCAAACTCAGATCCAGCCAGAGTGAAGAATTTCAGTCCCACAAACAAGCCACATCCTCTCGCACCTCTGGGACTTGAGATGTGACCTTCACTCTGCCTCCAGTGCCTGTGATGGTGTATCCTTTCCTCCCACTCTAACCTCCATCATCCATGAAAACACATTTTACCTGCTGATGGTCACTAACTTTCAGATCACAGGTTTTACATCACTCAACTCTTGTAGAAAGATTTACAAGGTCCGAGATTTGTGGTCTCCTACCAATGAAATTATCATTATTTAAGTTTAATTGCTTACTTACTCTTGGAAACTGCCTCTAGATTCTCTGTGAGGAGGAATATTACTTTCCTGTTCTCAATTGTATTCCCAGAGCCAAGCAGAGTAGGTGCTTAGAAAACTCTTGTTGAGTTAATGAGGAAATGAATGACTGAATGTTTGAATAAATGGACTTAGGTATTTTATGTATCTCCCCCACAACAGTGTTCGATCAAAGCTTTGCCAGTTAGAAACTATAAATCACAATAAATGATTTATTCAATTTCTAAGACCAGCACCTCGTGATTGGTGGCTGAAATAGGTGTGAGTTCTCACGTGCTTTAATTTTTTTCCTATGAAACTGTAGAGAAAAACAAAGATATTTTTCATCATGGGTCAACATATAATCCCCAAAAGTATGGAGAAAAAATAAGTGGGAGAGAATCCCTGGCCCCTGGTTTATGTTCCTGTTATTTAGTTTCATGTCTTGAGATAAATTTATTTGAAGTTTCTGCCTTACACAACTGTGGTTCTGCATCAGTCTTCGGGAGACTGCTGGTTCTGCCCAGGATATATTCATCTTCTCTGGGACTTTGGATGAAATCTAGGGATTACCCAGTCCAAGTCTCTGATCCTACTTGCTGCCTATTTCAACACTCTTGTCAGCATCTTGTTTCCTAAATCTTGCGATATGATTCAGCTATGATGGATTCTATCGGTTCCTGATACTGACATTTTTCTCTGAAGTTTTCAGAAACCCCTGATGCCCTTTGGAATATCTGCAAAGGAATCTAATAGCTTATCAAGAGAACCTGACCAGACCCTGAGGTCAGACTGAGACATAATTAGGAAAAAAGTAAATAGATTAACCTTAATTGTCTGAATAGTTCAATGTTCCTCGCCCATTATTTATATCCTATTGTCTTTGCTTATTTCAGTTTTAGTCTTATGTTTATTCTATTAATCTACCACAACTTTAAAAATTGCAAATTTTATAACTCTCTGTGTGCTTTTTAGCTTTGCCCTATTAAAAACATTCATCTTATTTTTTATCTCCATGTAATAAAATTTCTTTCTTCACTCATTTGTTTCTGTAAGGCTATTAATTTTGTGGTAAAGATGACAGAAAAGTATATCTCATTTTTATTTATATCTACATAATGCAATAATTTATTTTGAAATCCTTAGTCATAAAATGTGGTCCAAAGCTGTTTAGTGAACAAACATATTTGAAGGTTTAACAGTAATAGAAAGAAGAGGGAGCATTTAAATAATGAGTAAGCTTTCTCATTACATATGACATCATTCTGAATTAATTTCTTGATTTATTCCGATTTATACAAATTGTCCAAACATGAAATGCTTGTAGAGTTCAAGAAAGATGTGAGTAAATTCTGAATAATTCTTTATTTAAAGCTACACCTTCAAAGAGAGTACTAATTATTCATTAATGTGGATATGTTTTGATACAACTTTATAAACTTGAAATCATTCTTAATAGGAAAATCAACATTGCAATGTTAGTGGAAGTATTGTATTAATATAACAGCATGTTTCACACAGAGGAGGTGCTCTAAGCAAGGTAGCTAATTTTAATGTTTCACAATCTTTTACATTAACAATTATAAAATTGTGGTTACATTAAACTCTTTTGTTAATATGTTGAAGCTGTATCTTACCTTTTATTTTAGAAAATAAAGATATTTAATAACATTTTAATTGAAAATAGAAGCTATATGTCCACCGTAAAAAATCCAAATTCGTTTAAGGACGAAAATGAGGCTCATTCATTCTCCTGCTACCCAGTGATTATTACTTTTAACATGGTGATATATTTCCCTTCTATTACTTTTATGTTTAACATAATTAATATTTACTTTTTTAAAAAAAAAAACCCACACTATTTTTATGCCTTCTCAGTAGATGAACATTTGAATCAGTGTTTCAGTTTGCCACACAGATTTTGATTGGGAAAGCATTTAATTTAAAAGTTAATTTGAGAGAAATGATATTCTTACACTGTTGATTCTTTCCTTTCTAGGACATGATATACAGTGTATCTTCCCAATTTTTTCAGATCCTTTTTTATGCCCATATGTTAAGCGTAATAATTATTTTTTTTATATAGACCTTAAACATGTCTTGATGTAGAACAAAAATATATTCTAGTTTATTGTTATTGGGAATACACCACTCCCCTACCCCCACACATTTCCTGAATTGATTCATTGATTTTTTTTTTTGTCGTATTTGTGTTAAGTATTTTTATCTAGACACCTAGCTCTACTTCCTAATTCATCTTGCTTTTTGTTTAATTTGATAGACTTCTAAATCTTATCACATAAACATGATAATTTTTTCTCAATCTTCACAAATTTTAGAACTTGTTTGTTTTTCTTAAATTATTGATTTAAATGGTAGTGTTAAAAAATATTGAATAGCAGAAGTAATAGCAAACATCCTTGTTTTATTGCAAACTTCCAACTATTAGAATTAAACTATTAGGAAATTAGAAACTATTCAAATATTAGAAAATATTGTTAATATTTGCTGTAGGTATCTTTTCTATGTTAAGGAAAATGGCTTCTATTTGTATTTTACTGTGATAATTTTTTATTCAGGAATGGCCTTGAATAATTACTTAAAAATTTAATATGTTGGAAGATGATCATCTGTTCATTTCTCCCTTACTGATTTAATCTAGAGCATTAATAAATAAATATAAATAAATATGTATATATATATTTAATGCTGAACCTTTCGTAAATTCTTGGGTAAATCCATTGGTCACAATGTGCTATTTTTCTAATCTACTATCGGATTTGGGCTATGAATTAGTTAACATACTTTTCGGCTGAAAGTATCTACAAATTTCAATTCAAATTGATTCAGAGCAAAAGGGAAATATATTAGTTCACAAATCAAGAAGTCCAAACAGGACAAATGAAGAATTGTGTCAATGAAGAGCTTGATAATATTATTAAGAACCCAGGTTATTTTCATCTTCCTGCTGTTCCATCCTCAAGGTGGTGGTAAATATCATTTTTAATAACCAAATTCTATTCTAGTCTATGAATGATCTAGAATGCATTTGATCATTAGCTTTATATTATATATTTAGATTATTCAAATAATTTATACTTATGAAGGACCTTGAGAAACATGTGGACTGGCCTTCACAACACTGTATATTTTTCCTTTAAGTTAGACTCAGAGAAGTGGAAGTACAGGATTGAAAGGGATGAGCAATTTACAGCTGTTCTCTGGAAGCAGTCTCACCCTCTCAGCAGCAGTGTCGGAGGTGCCTATCCTACTGCTTGCTCTCTCACCACCATCACCAGGATTGAGTGTTGTCATTAAAAATGACAAACCAAACAAAACTTGTGGTTATAAGAATATGAATATGTGCATGCTAATTAGATCATTTCCAACAGCATGACATCATATCCATTCTGCATAATATATCCCATTGTACTTATAGTGATTCAGAAATTTTCATGTTTTCATTATTTTAGGATAAATCTTTTTGGCGAACAGGGAGTGTTGAACTAATTTTTTGGTGATTTACATTCTTGCAATTCAATTCCTCTTGAGTTCTTGTGTTATAAGAACAAACAATTCTAATGTGAAAGCATAGGTCATCCTTCCCACCTTCTAAACAGCGGTCAGAATCCCATGTGTAAAGGCCCGAATAGGAAGGGATGAAGTAAAGCGCCACAGGCTGGTGGAAGGAGAGGAGTCCTCTGTCAGTTTGGTGGGACAGATAACAGAGTGAAAAAGTACACAAAGGCTGAGAATGGCAGAGAAAACAAGGGGGAACCTAGGAGGTATTTCTGGGGATTATGATTCCTTCATGGTATTTGATCAGTATAAGTAAAGGTTTTGATGTATGTTGAAATTATTTTTGATTGCATGGATTATGTTTTATGGTCCACAGCACCTCTATGAGATTGGACCACATCATTTTTTTTTTAAACTTCTCATACACATTTTGATTGTGCCTAGCATGGCTGTGATTAAATCCAAAATAGCAAGTGAGTTTTTCCCAGCATTTTAATATTTACTCTTCACTGCTCAGTTTTTCCTCATCTGGCAGGACAATGAAACAAACATCTGTTGAGCATCAGCCACGAGTGTGCTCTTGTGCTGGTGCTGTGATGAGGGAATATGAGGAATGTACTTGAGATCACTTGAAGGAGACAGACCCACACTCGTCGAAAGCATGGTTATTTGCCTAGCCTGAATCTACTCAGCACTTTCTTCTCCTTAACTGAACCTTGATTTGTTCAAATGATGACAAACGAATCAGCCCATTTCATTTCAGAGAAGCTGTCTCCGTCCTTAGTTCCAATGGTGGTCCAGGATTTTTTAAAAGCAATAAGTACATGCCACTCTCCTTGTTACTGAGATTCTAGCTGTTCAGACTTAGGGGAAGGACCATATTCCCTGAGAGAGGGAGAGGCTCCCTTTCACTGAATGTTAGTAAGAAAGCATATTCTCATGCGCTCCTGAGAGCCTTTCTATGATCCCAAGGGCAACCAGCCCTAGGGTGAAGCCAACAATGTGAACGGCAGAGCAAAGTGTTGGAAAAAACTGAAGTCCCTGATGACATCATTAAGCTTCTGAATCAACAATCCATGACATCTACCTTCCTTTTGACTCCCTGTTATGGAAGCTAATAATTTTTAAAACATTTTTGTTGGAGTTTCTGTTAGCTACAACTGAAAGCATCCCAACTCACATAAGTTAATAATTAAAAAAGTTGTGATAATTATTACAGTGTTTTCACCTGGAAGCCTTTATTTACTGCTATGTAGATATGTACTTTCTGGTGTGTACTGTATTTTTAGTGCAAAGGAAAATATTAGTTTTCTTTCCAAACATACTTGGATTTGTATTAGTAACAGATACTTTTTTGCAAACCTACCAACAGCTCCCTCTCCTCTCCTTTTCCTCTGCTTAAATATTATGGTTGGAAGGTCAAATATAACCTAAATGTTTATGTAAGCAGATTTGAAAGACTATACTCTCTTCCATCTTAGTGAAACTTGACTGTAATATAGACTTTTGGAATTCTCTAATATTATGTAATGTATTAATTTTTTAATAGTCAATTAATTTGATGGAAAATTAATTTGGAAAATTTATTTTAATGTACGTGCAACTGGTTTGAATTTACAAGATCTAAAGGTTTGAGAGGATGTTTGTATTTTTAATTACTGTTAGCAAGACAATCAGTGAGAAAAATTTATCAGACCTCTCAATATCCCTTATTGTTAATTTTTACAATAAAAATATGAAAAAAGAGATCTGATAAATTCAGCTTGATAAAGTCACCAATAAGGAAAGACTGTGTAAATGTTTTTTGTTTTGCAAAATAAAATTCAAAATTACAAAATACCTTGGCCTGAACATTTTATTTTGCAGAATGTAAAACATTCTTTACTCAGTTGTTTCTTTTATGCAGTAGATAAATCGTGCAGAGAGCCAAATAAAACCTTCAAATATGTAAAAACAAACATTAGGGCATTCATAACCTTGTGTTTCCACCCAGGGAGTATTCATCTTGATGCTCCTCCAGTAGGAATTTGCTTTCAGGAATGAAGGCAAATGGGCCAGAGGAAGGGTAGTACCCTATATTAGAGGAGGGATTATGTTTAGAGAGTTTATCAAGGTTATCTGATAAACTTGGATTTTAGGTGAGCAATCTCTGAATCTTATTCCTTGCTCTGCTAGAACATGGAAGAGACACAAATGGTGAAGAGACTCGTTTTACACACTCAAAGGGCCATATGGAAGGAAAATAGAAGATAATATGCAGATTCACGTGACAAACAAAAACTACATTCCTGTATTAGTACAATGAGCAGCCAAAAATGATTCTGAGGTATCTAGTCTGGGTGATGGGCTAAATCATCACAGCATTATCAGAAGTAAGTAAATAAATAGATAAGTGAGTAGGAAAGAGGATAATGTTTGTGGGTTTTTTTCCTCATGAAAACCATTACTTTATATATTGTGTATGCCTGTGTGTTTGGGGAGGCGAAGAGTCAGGGCTCATGCCTTATCTCTCATGTTCACTATTAGATGCCCAGTGCATGGGACAAAGTAAGTACTCCATGTACTTGGATGTATGCATAAATACCATGCAAAAGTATTATATATGATGATGTCAAATCTTTTTCTGCTATAAGACCTATTATGGATGACATTCACAAGGGCAATACCTTGCTCTGGATATATACTTAGATTGTCAGTCAAAAAATATGTTCGAGAAAGTAAAACACTGCAATAACTTGTGATCACAGCAATCAGTAACAACACAGGATCTTGGCAGAGATAAGAGTCTTCCAGTTATGTGTAAATATCTAGCACTCCTTGTAACCCTATTTTATTCAATAAAAATATATATAATGTTTTATAAAAAGAACTTTAAATTCATTCAATTTTACTTAAAAATAATTTGCATACTTGATTATTCATAGACATGATTTTCTACGCACCTCACAATTAATCTCAGAATGTTGCTGCTGATCTATACATTTGCATAATAGGTACAACAGTGCGACCCAGTTTTCTTTTCTCAAATATGAGCTCTAGACCCATGAATTGCATTTGAATTAGTAGGATTCCTGATTTTAGTTTAGTGCCTGATAATGACTTGGTTTAAATAGTCTTTACCTCAAAAGTCGATGGCTCTCAAATTATAATCCAAATGTTTTGACCTTACCATCACCGCAAATATGTATGAAATGTAAGGAAAATTTAGCCCGCAATTTTCTGATTCATTTACTCATCAAACTATCTTATTAAAGCCACTTCATATTCAGGAAAATTCTTAGCAAATCATTTCCAGCTTATTTCCTAGTCCCAGGAAGTTGACACTTACTCACCCAAGCTAAGTCCCCGTAGATTCTCCTCAGGGTATAATTCAGAGCTCACACGGATTTGATGTTGCCACGATTAATGAGGTGGTGGGTCTCCAAATCTCCCTGAAACATTTACTGTAAGCAACTCAAACCAAATTTACATCAGCTATTCACTCTCATTCCCACATACATTAAAGGAATAATTTTCCCACATACATAAAAGAATAATTTTCATCTTCTTGCTGTTTCTGGAATTGTGTTCTCTAATATTTGTCTGAATCTTATTCCTGTATATGGTTTCTTTAAGACCCACTATGCTCTATATTTCTTGATATTTCGTAATTGGTGATATTTCCTCTTTTCCTTTACAAAATAGTGTAGCTCTCCTCTTTTTATGTATTTTCTTTTTCTTAGAGAATCTAGGCCTTGATTTGTCCAATATAAATAAAAATCATAACAATTTCAGTGAGATCAAGAAGAATAGTAACTGTACACACAAAGGAATCTGATTTAACTAGTGCCAGGGAAAAAAATAAAGGTTACTTGACAACATGTTAAATCCAAATTGAAAATCATATGAGGAAAATAAATAAAAGAAAATGAGACATATTCTGGGTCATTGGACTAAGGTGACCTGGAAGGGAGTAGGGGTATAAATTTGTGTACAAAGAAGTGAAAGCATAATGTTATAAAGTGGAAATCCATAGGATTTTATGTAAATTCTGTAGGAAATATGAGGAGAGGGATGAAAGGAGACAACCACAGTCGACTTTCAATTTCCCAGGGTATTATGGGGGAGTGAGGTCGTGATTTGCCCCAAATCAAATGTAAACAGACCATATAAGCTCTAGGCTTACACTGGCTAACCAATAGCGTTAAATCAAATGAAAGAACATGACTTCTTAAAATATTTTGAAGATGCTGCAATTTTAAAAGAAAGCAGGAAAGTGAAATACTGAGTAAGACAGAGAAATTCAAATGTATTTTGTGATTGTTGGAGTGATATTGTTTTTGATCATATGCCAGAGGCCATACTCTAGGGTCTGGAGAGTGAGGAATGTCCAGAGAAGCACAGAGCCCGAGATTCATTTTGCGATGGAATTAGGGTGATAAACTCTGTTTTTCTCCATATCTTTACTTCTCAGTTCAACCCTTGCCCCCCTCTTATTGATATATAATGACGTATGATAAATGCACAGATGTTAAATGTACAGTTTTAGGAGTTTTGAGAAATGTATATTCCCATTTAATCAACATCCCCATTAAAATAGAGAATATATCATTCTAGAATGTTCTCTCAAACTTACTTCCTATCAATCTTCTTCTTTACTCCTCCCTCAAACTT